>NC_142501.1:186009412-186325037 GCF_057876585.1 Rhinolophus sinicus
ACTACGCCAGTTCTGGAAATCATAACATTAAGGGTACAAATATGAATAGTCTGTTCTAATAAAGAAATTCCAATCTCCATGGTTATTGAAAGATGGGTTAGGGTCTAGGATTTAGCAAAGGGTCTACATCATCTTATGAGGAAGCTGGGGTTCCTGGAGCTCTTCCGCAAGCTGATCTGCACCCCCAGTTTCAGAGAGAGGATGTTCTAACAAAAGCCTTCGGATTAGAGCCAATGCGAAAACACTTCACTATATGGTGATGATCCTTTTAACACTCAGATTCAAGTATTTGCCTTGGTCTTAAATTGGTGTCTTTCACATAAGTGAATGCCAATTCTCTGGATCTTCCATAAACCTAAGAAAATATAAAAATATTAAGCACTTCAAAAGGATTGAACAGGACTGAACAAGAAAGATGAAAACATGAGCATATTTTGAGTATTCCCTTCTCTTCAACAAAGTGCATTACTGCATGTTTAAAAGCGGTTTTAAGACAAGAAACAACCCAAATGTCGATCCATTGAAAGTATTTTTTAAATACAAATCCATTCAATGGAATTCTATTCAGCTGTTAAAGCAACAATAGATGAGACAATATCACCTATAAAATATTTTTGCCAAAAATGTGTAACCTGAATCTTATTGATTTTACAGGAAACACACTGTTTGGCTCTCTGAGCAGCACCATGGCAGTCAGCAAAAACAAGCACATTTAAAAAGGCAGCAGAAAGGGAGCCAAGAAAAAGTGGTTGATCCATTTTCTAAGAAACATTGGTACACTGTGGAAGCACCAGCTATGTTCAATATAAGAAATATTGGGAAAACACTCGTCACAAGAACTCAAGGAACCAAAGTTGCATGTGATGGCAACAAGGGTTGTGCTTCTGAAGTGAGCCTTGCTGATCTGCAGAATGATGAAGTGGCATTTAGAAAAGCCAAACTAATTACTGAGGATGGTCAGGGAAAAAACTACCTAACTTCCACGGCATGGATCTTACCCAAGACAAAATGTACTCTATGGTCAAAGAATGGCAGACCATGATTGAAGCTCATGTTAATGTGAAGACTGTTTACTGATAGTTATTTATTTTGTCTGTTCTGTCTTGGTTGTACTAAAAAATGCAACAATCACATTCAGAAGACTTCTTATGATCAGCACCAACAGTTCTGCCAAAATCAGAAGAACAAGATAGAAATCATGACGAAAGAGGTGCAGACAAAAGACCTGAAGTGGTCAATAAATTGATTCCAGACAACATTGAAAAAAAAATGTAGAAAAGGCTTGCCAATCTATTTACCGGCTCCATGATGTCATTGTTAGAAAAGTAAAAATGCCGAAGAAGCCCAAGTTCAAATTAGGAAAACTCACGGCGCCTGGTAAAGGCAGACATTCTAAAAAAGCTACTGGGGATAAGACAGGGGCTAATGTTCAACAAGGTGGTGGATGTGAGCCACCAGTCCAAAACTGAGATTTCTAATGGTGGCAAATAAAACATCTTATTTTTTGGGGGGAAAAGAAGGTTTACAGGAAACACAAGAAATAGAGTGAAATAACACCATGCACAAATAGATAAATTTGGAACATGAGATATTCTACAAGACAACTGGCCCAGTGTCTTCAAAAAGTCAGTCATAAAAAAAAAAAAAAAAAAAAAAAAATTTAGGAGAGAAAATCTTCTACCCTAAAAGGAACTGGAGTAACAGAGCAACCAAATACAATGCATAAATCTTGAATTGATTTGGTTAGAAGAAAAAATGGTAGCTAGAAAAGATACTCTCAATGTGGAACAATGTTCATCATGGCATTATTTATAACAGGGAAAAATTAGAAATTGTATCTGAACATACAACAATAAGAAAACATTTGAAAGAATTGTAGTACTTTCATAATATTAACTATTTGTTAATAATAAACTTAAAACAGAATAATGTATGGTAAAATAAATGATAATCTTATAATACTACTAGGAAAGGATGGGGCATAAAACAGAATAATGTATGTTAAAATAAATGATAATCTTATAATACTACTAGGAAAGGATGGGGCATAAAATATGGGCCTAACATACAAGAGTCTATCTCTGGATTGTTTGTTTTGTGTTTTTTCATATATTTTTCTCCATTTCTGATGTTTTTGTTTAGTGAAAATAGACTATTTTTATACTTTTTAAAAAATGATTTAATGTTTTTAAAAAATTAAGAAAGTTTGACCTCTAAAAAAAGCATTTCTCAAGAAAATTGGAGAAATTCAAATATAATATATGATAGTAGATGACATTAGGAAATTATTTATTTTCTTAGGTATGATAACAGTATATTTATTCTTAGGAAATTTATGCTGAAATATTTAGTGAAGTATCATAATATCTACATCTTACATTCAAACAGTTCAACAAAACGCACACATATAACTATAAAGGTATATAGATGTAAATACATAGATACAGAAAGCACATATAGGAAAATGTTAGACTTGGATATTAAATAGGAAAAATATTAATTGAGATAGTACAATTAAACATTTTACAATACTTATCTGTAAGACAACATTCTCCACTTTTATCAAAATTGGTGTACAGAGGGCTCTTCTAAATAAATATAGTAAACTACAAATTATTACATACTAGTCACCATTCACTAGTTTACAAATAAAACAATTACAATTAAAACTAAAATTGTTAATTTGATGATGATTATTTCACAATGTATATTAAATCATAATGTTGTTCACCTTAACAAATAACTTTGTGCAAATTAAATACACACAATTTTTTTTTTTATTGTACCTTAATAAAGCTAAAAAAACCTAAAACTTTGCAGGACTCTGCTTGATTTTTCTTTCGTTATCAGCAATGCGATCCAGCAACTATAGAGTATACGAGAGGGTGCTATGAATTGACTTTGTCATGCTCTGAAAATTTCTATCTTGAACAAATCCTCGAAATCAGCTGGTTATATTTTTCAAATTCCTCTTCTTTACAAAAAAGGTAAAGAAAACCTTGATTCCAAATAAGTAAGGTATTTTAGAAAGTGGGAGGTATGGGAAGTGCAGTTATGTTGACATTTTAGATTCCTTTTTAATGAAACAGTAGAAAATCTAATTTTATAAAGGACTAGCACTCCACCCCTCAAACTGGTTTTAGAACGTTTAGGTGACCAGGTGGTCCATTCCAGAAGGCACCTGGATATGAGCTGATTGTGACTTAAAGGGACAACTTAATAGTTGTTAACTACTAATAATTTATTCAAAACCATATTTTACACGCAGGAAGCAAAATAGAATTAAAAAAACAGAGAAAGCCACTTCCACATTCTTAAATGGTTATCAATCTGGTTATATCCAAGAAAACTTGTTTAAAAGGTTGTATCTAGCCCATTAATAAGTGCAACACTAAAGCAAACAGTGCAACAGAGGGTTTTCTTTTCAAAGTTATAGCTTTATTTTGCAGCAAAATAAGCACGTTTGCTAGTTACACTACTAGAACTTTCTTCCTCAAAACCCCTAGTTCCTTGAAAACCCCAAGAAGAGCGACAGTTGTAAGTTACAGTCAAATGTACTGTGATTAATATAACCATAAACTCTGATAGCCGAGCTTGTAAGGTGTGCCAATATGCAATCCTGCAGACAGCACAATACCAAGCTAATGGGCAAACGCTAAGTCACATTCAGTTACATTATATTTTTGCTTCACGTATGTTTTTAAAACTAGTTCATCTCTCAATAAAATCGTGTTTTTATATGAACACGAAAGTTCATACTAAGCAATTATTCAGCTACTCCAAAAAATACAGTAGAATGCTGATGGATTTTTGGCTGGGTTTTTAATCCAGCTCCCCAAAGAATAAGAGGAACAAAAACAGTTTCTGCAAAGCCTTCAGGACAAAACTTCAAGAACAACAAAAGTGCTTCAAGAATGATTATTATAATTAGAATATTCTTTGTACTTAGAAAAAAGTACAATATTTTTTCCCTCTATAGCACAAAAATTGAACCATAAGCCAGAAGTGGAAAAGAACTAAAGTTGTTAAATTATATGAGACAATATATTATATCTATCTATCTATCTATCTATCTATCTATCTATCTATCTATCTATCTATCTATCTATCTATCTCTACATATAAAAGACTGTACCCACCAAAAATTATTGATTTGAGCCAAAAGGTGAAAAATTAACACCCTTTGGAAAGAATTCTGAGAAGATTTCAAGTAACTATTTGTAGAATCAAGCACAGTTAAAAATATTCCTAAACATAATTTGTTAATTTCTGATACTATGGTTTTATCACCTCCGCTTCGAGTTCCCTATAATGCCAGTGAGTGCCAGGGGATCAGTACTTTCATTCACTTTTTAATGTGAACTGTATGCATTATGGGCTGTAAAATGTTCATAAAATTTTAATCATTATAGGTAATTATCAGCGATGCACACCAAGACGGGTCAGATTATTCACTGTAAAGTTATTTATAAAAGCATTGAAAATAATCTAGAGATATAAAAACAGAAACTGTTAAATTATGGGCAATCCACATGACTATCACCTAGAGATTTAGCATGGTTTTATAATGACTATATAATGCCATTTTAAGAAACTATTTTTCTACTTTTACAAGAAAAAAAATTTTAAGTTTGCTGTCTTTTCAATATATATTTGAAGTCTTGAGAACATTCATTTGAGCCATATAATATTAGGTTACTTGACTCAGACTTTACATAAGAGGTTTTGATATAACTTAAATGCTTATTGTAACTTATGTCTAGTTACTACATAAGTTCTATTATTGTTGCTCAATTCGTGGTGCAGCATTGAAGAAACAAAGGATGACAATCACTTTTAAGGAAAGGAAAATATTACAATATTCTTAATCAGCTTAAGAACAATCTGATACTCTGAAATATGTCACAAACAAAACTAAATAGCATTAACTAGGGAGGATTATGGTACTGAAAAAAAAAAAGAGTTTATATAAAATATGTTATTCAATTTTTCTCCAAAAATGAAATGAGTACCTCTGTGTGCCGTTGAGGTAGGTAGCTGTTATCATGAAGTTCAGCATTTTGACCAGACTAAATAGCACCCAAAGATTTGCTTTATTTGGCAAAGTGTTTTAAAAAGTTATTTGAATGCTTTTAAGTGGGTCTTATCTCCCATCTGATAACAGGATACCCCAGTCTAACAAACATTGTACATTACTCATCTGGTATTTGAATTTACCTTCTGGCTTTAGACTTAAGTCTTAACCCTCATTTACCCTATATTTTGTTCTCTTTCTTCTCCTCCATCTCCTCTTTTCTACATACTCATCAAACTTTACTTCTGCAAGTTGGGAACCATGTTCTTCATTAACCCTGGACGATCTCACCTAAAGTTCAGAAAACCGCCAAACTACTTCTCTATATTTTGCCCTGGTGAAAAACATTTATCAACCCACAGAATAATTTACTCTTAGCCACATTAATTCATCTAAAAGGAAAAAAGTTTTCCATGAACAAAAAAGTTTAGGAAACATGATACATTATATTCCCCATTTTGGAGATTCACAATACATAATTGTGAATTATGTATTGTGATAAATACATAAATCCTACAGTAAATAAATCTGTTTAACCCAGTGTGTCTCTAATTTGCCTTGAAAACTTTATCCTCAGAACATTTGTGAACATGAAAAAGAAATGGTGTTCTGAGGAACACAGTTGGACGCATTGTAATACATGAAAGACAACTGAGTGGAAGCAAGACAATTCCAAAGGTGCTCATAAACAGATTAATGGCAGCCAAAATGAAAAGACTACTAGAAAGCCACTATGCTCTGTCCTGTACTCTCATGCTCAGACATTTCATCAAAGAATCAAAAGAAAATACTGTAGGTCAGTTCATCAAATTTCTAAATTATATGAATCCAAGAGGAGTTGGAAATTTATTGAAAGAATCGTGATCCCAACAACTCCTGAAAAAGCTAGAATTGGGGGTCTATAAAATAGGTGAAATTTTAATGAAAATAAATATAAAGTCTTGATTAATCTTCCCCTTTCAAGAAAACAAAAACAAATACTATACAACCAAGGATAAAGAAGACAGAACTTAATAGTAGTGTGTACAAAAACACTTCGGCGTTTTCATCAACACTAAACTCAGTGTCAGTCAATAGAATTACCAACAAGAAAAATCACTGTAACTTTAGGTTGCATTAGTTAACAGTATAGTATCTGGAACTAGGGAATCTCTCTCTCTCTCTCTCTCTCTCTCTCTCTCTCTCTCTCTCTCTCTCTCTCTCTCTCTCTCTGTTTCTCTCTGTCGCTCTCTCCTATCAGGCCCCATCTGGAGCTGTATTCTAATCAATGTACAGCACTTTGAGAAAGAAGTAGACTAAGTAGAACACTGGAACAAGCTAAGGACATTTATTCCAAAAACAAAAACATCAACAGGAAATATAACAGGTGATTTCAAACATTTGAAGAGTACAGAAGTATTCAATTTATTTTTTATGAAGTAGGCGGGATGGTGTGAAGAACCAAATGGTGGATGTTCATAGGAGATGAATTTAAACCTCACAAAAACATGAAGCTTTTTAACAACCAGTCCAAAGTCCGAATGGTCTATTCAAGAGACAATCATAAGTTGCATGACCATTTAACCAGAACGTCACTGAGAGAATTCAAATATCAGATGCAACATAAGTCTAGATAAGCTTTAAAGATCCTCCCAACACTGAGATAATAAAATACTATAGGAAGCAGCATCACCACTTAGAGACATTACCAAGAACAAAGCAATACACTATCTTTGGAAACAGGGATATCAGGGCCAGTGGGCGCTGGAAGCTGACTCAGAAGAGCTGACTATTCAATTTTCAGGATTTTGTAAGACCATTGCTGACCACAGTCAATATTAAAATTCAAATTATATAAACTTACAATGAAAAAAACTATTTAAAACAAAGCTAACAAACACTTCCTAATGTCACTTTGTTAACTTGAAATCAACCCTTGTGGAAGAATTATACCCTGATGCTACAAATCAGGGCTTCTCTTGAGAGCAGTTGTGAAATATTTGTCATTGGCACACCACATCAGTAATATATTTTGTCCATATGTATTTATTAATCTTCCATACATACGTGTACAGCTTGAGGCTGTGTGGGATAGAAATAGGAATCAAAGAAATCTCCTCCTCCAGAAACAGGAAAATCAAAAATGGAAAGCAGTATCTGAACTTGCAAAAGTGATCTGACTTCTTATTGAATCCACTGTGGTACATTTATACAGTAGAATATTCTACAGCCTTTAAAACGAATGATGTAAATCAATCTGTGTTGGGAAGACACATACACATTACTAACACTAGACTCCTCTGTGGAGAGAGACGGGATATTAGCTACCGTTTTTCATTCAAATGTTTGCATTTGTGGCACATGCATGTATTACTTTAATAATTATAACAACCATGTTATAATCAAACACAAAAAAGGGGGTCAACCATGAGCAATATCTTGACCCAAGGCAACGAACAGACGCATCCACAAGTGGGAGAGGAGAGGAGCCTTGAGAAAAGCAGAAGCAGAGATAAATGTCTTAAGCCCAGAGGGCACTGCACCGAACGCCTCCTGCTGAGAAGATAGTACAGTCATCCTGCAGGATGTACTCTGCATCCCAATTGTTCCGGCTGCCCTCCATTTCCTGTTTTCGCAGGGAGCCTGCCCAGAGGAAATATTCCTGCCTTCCTTATTCCCTGGGTATCCTTAAAAGAAACGTTCTCAACCGGGGGCGATTTTTACCACTAGGGGATAGATATCTGGAGACATTTTTGGTTGTAGAAATTAAGAGGTGCAACTGGCATCTAGTGGGTAAAGGCCAAGGATGCTGCTGAACAACCTACAATGCACAGGACAGCCTCCCACAACAAAGAAGTATCCAGCCCAAAATATCAATAGTGACAAAGTAGAGTATTCCCTGCACCACTGTTACTAAAGACCACCCGAGAGGATCTCTGTTTTTTATTACCCAAGACTGTCTAGCCAGGATCTTCACTAAAAAATATGGCCAGAGATTCTGAACTGATGTTAAAGCGAACCCACATGGCTCCTTAAAAATAACTGCCATGAAAGGTAGCCTGGGGAGGGGTTAAAAATGTTACACTTGACCTAACTGACAGATTATTTTTCTTCAGAAAAACCATCTAATTGGTGTGTTACCAGCATTTCTGCAAAGTATCGTAATACTCATTAGAGAACTTTTCCATTTTCTTTAAAGAAAAATATCAAATACCAACTTCTCTAATAACATGTTACTATTTTTTAAATCATGAAAAGTAAATGAACTGGAATTAAGAGTTCAAATACCAATTATCATTGTAGTTTTAAATCCATTAAAATTGGATGCGGTTGGCTACAGGGTATACTTTTATAGCTTTTACTTTTCTTGCAGTCTTCAGTCTGCATATCTGACACCACGATTCCTTCACAGGAGCTTAGCAGCCTACTTATTTCTTTAAACGGTAAGGCATATGGCACAGGGTCTTACCCATAGTGAACTGCAATACATTTCTTTATTAGTTAATTGAATAAAAAGATTGTTTAAAGACTACTATACACGTGACTTTTTAATTTTTGCGAGAGTTGAGTTAGGTAGTACCAGAGATGTTACCACCCACAGTATATAATTTTTAGACATTAATATCCAAAATATTTAATATTTATAATGAATCCTCTCCTCCATCTAGTAATATGAGGCTACCAGAACATGAGCTGCTTCTGAGAAGGTAAATATTTCCCTACAATAAAACACCAATCACCATGCAGCTTCAACATATCCCCACCCACCCTCACCCCCTTTCTGACATGTTTTCTTCATAGGATGTATAGGCAGGGCCAATATCTAGCCAATATCTAGTGTGAGCCATTCTTCTACCAAAACCCACCTGGGCTCTGATAAAAGGTAGCAGCAACTGAAACAGGTAGGAGCAAAGACAAGCATCCATACCTGGGCGGCGAAGGGCTAAGCTGTTTAAAGTACTAGTAAAATGAACATTGTGCCTAGGTAACAGTAAAGGTAGAGATCAAACAAGGCAGGGGTCACCAGAAGAGGTAACTGACCAAGAATAGGGGAGTAAGTCTTAGAAGTATTGACTAAAGACAAGTTGTCTGAAGCAGAATGATCATATGGGAATTGGATGAGAGTGTCCAAGTTGCAAAAGTAGTAGATAAGATCTCTAAAGTCAAAGCCAGAATTGTCAAAATAGCACAGGATCCCAGAACCATATGTGGCCTGGGTAAATAATATAATAGCCTGGGCATAATATCCCAAACCACAAGGGCAAGGTCAGCCACTCTGTCTTTAACATTAGTGGAACTATGCACTGACATCAAAACACAGGAAGCTGAGTCTTCCAAAGTGGTCTCTACATTAAACAAATTTTCAGTATTATAATTTTAAAGGCCACTTTATGTAAATCATGCCAATAATACAGGCTTGGCAATCTGTGCTATCCCCATGGAACATGGAAGGAGGTAGAATAACAACCATTACTACATTGAAGAGTAAAAACATTTTTTTTTTGCTTACCTGAAAACTTTTCCGGTGTAGCTGCTTTAGGAATATAGGAGAAAATATGTGTTCCAATGGAAAACTATGCATTGTCTAGAATGCACCCTTCCCACTTATTTGATTCTGATTCTTTGTGAGCTGTTTAAAATTTGGTAAGGTTGTGGGCATCTATAGACATGCAAATTCTTTCTGACTGAGTGAAAATGACTCCCTCCCTCACTGTGGAAAAATCCAGGTTTGCCTCCATTATACACTGATTTCAATATTCTGCAACTCTAAGTGTGTCTGTCTTTAAATTCTCAATTGAACAGGTTATGACATCTTGCCAATTACTTCTTTAGTAATTTAGTAAAATCTTTAACACATGCTCATTTTATACCTGTATGAAAGTCATAATTTTACTTTTGAAAATTATCTGTTATCAGTAATTTTTGAGAAAACAATTAGTAACTTTTTAAAATTTGGGAGAAGTACTGATATTTACTAGTCATGCTTTCTTAGTTCTGCTGCTGGATTTAATAAGTATAGCTATTGCCCCGGAAAGGCCTCGAGTTTAGGGGACCTAAGGATAATAAAGTCCCTGACTGATCAAATCAGAGGTGAACAGTAAGCCAAGTAGATTCTCATCCATAGAATGGAGACAAAAGAGTTTCTACTTGTACTAGAGAAGGGGAGGGAGGATAGAGAGGAGAGTCTGACTAGAATGAGAGTTCTTCTTGAGCAGTACAGAAGATCTATTATCGTAGTTTCATGAATACATGACTACATCCCAAAGACAATCCTGTCCACTGCTTGTGAGTAACAGATTGCAGTAGGACAACACTTGCTCACTGCCTGACTGCCTGACAGAGCATCATTTCTATCTGTGTGTTTGCTGTGTTCACTCTTGGTTTTCAGATGAACATTATTAATCTTACCATATCCTATAACTGTGAATGCCGTGTGAATGTTCAAAATGCTAGCAGTTACATACTGTGTGAGTCCAACTATATGACATTCTGGAAAAGGCAAAACTATGGAGACAGTAAAAAAATCAGTCAGTAGATAATAAAGTTGGAGATCTCATACTTCCTGATTTCAAAGCGATGGTATCAAAATAGTGTGGTACTGACATAAAGACAGAAACGTGGACCAACGGAATGGGACAGAGAGCCCAGAAAGAAACCCTCACATATATGGTCAAGTGATTTTTGACAAGGGTACCAAGACCATTCAATGGGAAAAGGACAGTCTTTTCAACAAAGGGTGTGGAGAAAACTGGATATCTACATGCAAAAGAATGAAGTTGGATTCTTACTTTACACCATATACAAAAATTAACTCAAAATGGGTCAAAGACCTAAATAGAAGAACTAACACTATAGAATAGTTAGAAAACTTCATGACATTATATTTGACAATAATTTCTCAGATATGACACCAAAAGCACAGGCAATAAAAGAAAAAATTGATAAATTGGACTACATCAAAATTAAAGACGGTTCTTCGAAGGACACACTTACCAGAGTGAAAAGTCAGGAAATATTTACAATTCATGTATCTGATAAGGTGTTACTAGCAAGAATATATGAAGAACTCTTGCAATTCAACAGCAACAAAACAAATCACTTGATTAAAAATGAGCAAAGGACTTGGTAATATTGTAACATAAGAAAAAATGTGGGGCCGGCCCGGTGGCTCAGGCGGTTAGAGCTCCGTGCTCCTAACTCCGAAGGCTGCCGGTTCGATTCCCACATGGGCCAGTGGGCTCCCAACCACAAGGTTGCCAGTTCAATGCCTCGAGTCCCTCAAGGGATGGTGGGCTCTGCCCCCTGCAACTAAGATTGAACATGGCACCTTGAGCTGAGCTGCCGCTGAGCTCCCGGATGGCTCAGTTGGTTGGAGTATGTCCTCTCAACCACAAGGTTGCCGGTTTGACTCCCGCAAGGGATGGTGGGCTGTGCCCCCTGCAACTAGCAACAGCAACTGGACCTGGAGCTGAGCTGCGCCCTCCACAACTAAGACTGAAAGAACAACAACTTGAAGCTGAACAGAACCCTCCACAACTAAGATTGAAAAGACAACAACTTGACTTGGAGAAAAGTCCTGAAAGTGCACACTGTTCCCCAATAAAGTCCTGTTCCCCTTCCCCAATAAAATCTTAAAAAAAAAAAAAAAAAAAAAGTAAGAAGTTCTTTAAAAAAAATGTGTATATACTTGGTCTTCATCCCTGGTTCCTGACATAAGAGCTTCTAAGACCTTTGGCCTCTCCAGAATGATAAAGTTTTTTCGTACCTTCATGAGGTGACTGGGGGAGGGGGAGACTGGAAAGCTTCAGAATGGGGGCTGGTGGCCAGAGGAATCAAATCATCTAATTAGTGGCTTGGAACTTTCAGCCCCACCCCCAACCTCCAGGATGAGAAGGTCCGGAGATTCAGTTAATCATCAACGGCCAATGCTTCAATCTTGCCTATATAATGGAACTTCCATAGAATCCTAAACAACAGGGTTGGAAAGCTTCTGAGTTGAACACATCCATGTGCTGGGAGGGTGGCGCACCCCATCCCCATGGGGACAGAAGCTCCTGCACTCAGGACCCTTCCAGACCTTCTTCTATTTGCCTCTTCATCTGGTTGCTCATCTGTATCCTTTATAATAAACTGGTAAATGTAAAAAAAAAAATGCTAGCGGCCTATGACTACAATTAAACAAAAGTGAAAAGACTTGTAAAAGAGTGAAAATGTGAGAAAAATGATGTATGATATACATACATAGGGGATAAATGTGACTGATTATAAACTTCCTCTCTGCCTAGAATTTCTTCTTGAAATTTGATGCTGAAAGCATGGGTTTTCTGTTCAGATAAAGGCATAAAAGAATAAAACACATTCTGAGTCTCGTGTCCTGGGCTCACATGTAGAGAACAAAAAGTATCCCTCAGACCTCTCAATTCAAGAATACAATAAATTATTTTTTAATATTCTAAAAATAATATACATTTAACACATAGCATTCCTCGTACATATCTTGATTGTAGAACCAAACCAATATTCAGGAACATATCCTCAGACGTAGCTGAAATTTAGAGCATTAAATAACTTTTCACAAAAGGAAACTATATACAAGAACATAAAAGCTCTGGTTTCTTTATGGATGTAATTTCTCAATGGTAGAGTTTTTCTTTTATTAAAAACTTCCAGATGTATAACATGTATAGTAGTACTAAGCCATCTTGTCAAGGCTTCTACTTAAACTCCTGGGAAGTTGTCAATATGTCTGGAAGGGTTGGGGAAGTAAATTTAGGGAATACAGTTGTTTTGGTTAAACCTGTTTTGCAGCTTACAATAGCTCTGACTGGCATACACGGCCTTTCCAGCCTTCAGTACTTGGTCAGCCTTCCTATCTTTGCTGCTTTACTGATAGTTGTCTTCTCTCAAAAGGCAAAGTAACTAAAGTAGCTTTTAAAAAAAAAAGTCATTTTTCTCTTCCAGACTTCCTGGAAGTCCACAGGGTGAGACTGTGTATTAAGGAGAAAATAAATTGCTCACCAAAGCTCAATAACTTGAACTGTTGCTGTGTCATTCTATTATCTGTCCAATAGGACACTTGAGGAAGGTGTTGCACTCGGCCAAACTACTGTCCACAACTAGATACTCAAACAGTAAATAGCATTGCTGATGACAGTGGACATTCATTTTGATGGGAGCTAGAGTATTGTCTTTCAAATTTCCATTTGCAGTACTTGTTACAGTACGACTGCACTCAGATTTACACTCTCTCTCTGAAATGTACTACATATATCACTCAGGATGGGCTAGAATAATGTTAATTCCTGAAATTTTTTCTATTATTATTTAAACAAAGATGCATAATTCATATATTCTCTTTGCACTGTCAATTTAAATTTCAATACATAGACATCATGAGCGTAACATAAATAAGAATCAAATCAAGTAAGAAAATCTCAAAGATCTTAAAAGCAACTTTAATAACTTTCTCACAATATAAATTCTCTATAAATAATACAATTTGGGGATAGATATTTTTCATATACTACTTTCCAAACTAAGTATTAACTACTTTTAAACTTAAAAATCAATTGCTTTAAATAAATATATTTAAAAGGCAATGGAGTGATGTTACTTGGTGTTAAAGCCCCACATTAATGGATAGAATTAAAAAGTAAAAATACAAAGGAAGAAATTTGAAAAAAACACAAAAGACTGTCATTAAAAACAAGAATTATATTGTAACTTGAAGGCTTAAAAATAGGTGACTTTGGGGTGGCTGGTTGGCTCCGTGGTTAGAGCACAGTGCTCATAACACCCACGTCACCAGTTCGATCCCCACATGGGCCAGTGAGCTGCGCTCACCATGACTAGATTGAAAACAATGACTTGACTTGGAGCTGATGGGTCCTGGAAAGACACACTGTTCCCCAATATTTCCCAGTAAAAAATAAATAAGTGACTTTAAGAAAAAGGCTGAGGTTGATTTCCTGATGAACAGTACCCTGCTCAGTTACATAGTACATTTTCCCAGATTTCTGGTGTTACTACTATTATTACATCTCCTTTGCTGGACTAAATGACATCTAAATAACATCTCCTTTGCTGGACTACTACAATTCATTAAAGAACAATATTATACTATAGTCATTTCTAGATTCCTCTCATTTTAATAAATAATTTGACTTCCTTTATGCCTAGTAATGTTTCTAGTTACAGAATTTTGGAGATGATTTCTGTATTGACAAATATATGGTATCTCAAGATATAGCAACTGGGATCATGCTGGGGACTAAACTTACAGTAATTTTCTAACAGTATCCTACAGAGTCCTAAAATTCTCTGGAGATATCTCAGGGGCCATCAAGGGGGAGAGGGGAGGGCAGCAGAAAGAAAGAGCATATAGGGTTTGGGTCTCTGTCCCCTCTAAACCTCAAGTTCAATCAGTGTGTAACTAACATTGCATCCGATTTCTTATACCAGATTTTCTCATAAAATTTCACTTTTTAAAAAGGTTCAGCCTCTTTAAGACATGATAGAAAATGCCTGAACTATTTGATCTCCAAGATTTGTATTAGTTTTCATGTGTTTTAGCTCACAAAGTCCTTAGAGAAAATGTTTAAAAAGCACAGGGATGAGACTATTTGTGTATGTAAAGAGATAAACCACAATAAAAAGTTCTCAACCAAGTCAGGCTGACAGATCTGCATTATGACCATTATGAATTTGATAGAGAACCTTCTATGGAGAACTCTATAACAAGCCCTAGAGATACACAGATGCAAACCAGAAACCCGGCCATGGAATGCGTAAATGAGATTGGTAGACTGGACTCCTAACCCATTCCCTCAGGAAGTAGAATGCAATTATACCATGAGAACACTTGACAGTTAGCACCTGCCCAGGAGGGTCACCTCATCCTTGACCCACTTAACTCACTCCACCTCCAATGAGGTTGATAACCATCCTCAGAAAGGCAGTTATTTAAGAAGTTTGTTTCTATTCAAACTTCCTCTGCTCTGACCTTGAGCACTAATTCTTTCAGGAAAAAAAACAACTTTCAGTATTCCAAAGTTCACTGGCAAAGCCCTAGAACTTGCCATCATTTCTAGCATGTTTTAAAGTCAAAAGGTTGGTTTGTGGAAATGTTTCATCTTATGATCATATCATGTACATCTAAAACAAATGCCAGCTAGATTCTAAAGCTCCAAAGACACACATTAGAGTTTTTCATAATTCCTAGAAGGCTAATACAAACAACTTATCTTTCATAGCTGCCAGAATTGACCTAAGATACAGAAATATTGGAAAATCACTGCGTCAATTTTCCGGGCATATTTAATTCTAGCATCTTAAGGATCAAAAGTAAGAACACCATTCTGGCCTCATAATAGACTCGAAGGAGAGGCACCGATGAGATCTTTCTCTCCCATTAGCTGCTACAAGAGCAAAAAGGATGCTGGAGACAAAGATATAGTGGAGAATTCCTCCGACTCTCAAACCATTGTCCAGATTTCCATTATAATAGGAACTCTAAAATACCAGGCTTGTTAAGTATGATGGTAAAGAGATGGTGTGGGGACAGAGCGATTCCGAGAGATTAGAGGACATGGCTGACTCTTTCCCCGTTTTTACTCACCTTACATGTGAACACTTTGGTAAAGAAAGGAAAACCAGATTCTCCCCCTGCCACTGATGCAGGGCCTGGCTGGGACCCCCGTAGTAGAGGCCTCACAGCAGCGGGACGTGCCGGCCTCACCTTTCCTTGACCTACCTATAACTTAACCATAGATCACCCCCCTGCAGCTTGGGATGGGAATGTCTCCTGTCCCAGGTTCTGTTTTTAGAAAATTACCCTGAAACTTATGATTAATACCCTTAGTCTTATTGATCACAATCTCTGTGGTCTAGCATTCTTTCCAAGCTACTCTCATCCTTGTTCCTGGGTTGCTGATGCCAGAGGAGAACCACACTGCCAGAGGGAATGCTCCATGCAGACGCCTAGAACTTTCACGTAGCCTCTGGAGGAATGCCCAGGTTTTCCCTTCAATACCCCACGCCAGACTTGAGAACATGAAGGCAGTTTTTGAAGGAGTTAACCTGCTGCGTTCTCAGACCACCAATGCTTTGACAATAAACGCTCATTCTATAGCCCAACTCCTGTGTTGGTCTATTGGCTGAGTGGCACAGGCAGCACAAGCCCCGGACTCGGTTGCCCTCTGGTTTCACAACCAGGTTACTTCTAGTTAGATGCATTCAGACTCAGTATTACCATAACTCACAAACTAGAATTGACCCCAAGTCATACAGTTTACTCAGCCATTTGGCCTAAATGTGAAAATTGCATTTAAACATGTGCTGACCACATTTCAAATATAATAAAAACTTTGTGCACATAATCCAGAAGCCTAGAGCACCTAAAATCTAAATTACTAATATCCAAATGAACAAACAGTTTTTGGCATTCCTGGCAAATCAGAAAGCAATCAGACTAAAGAACACAACATGAGAAAAATAAAGAACATATTTCAACCGTCATATTATGTGGCAACAGGTTGAAATGGAGACTCGGGCTGAAATCACGTCAAAAGAATGATAGTGATTACAAATGATTTCTAGATTCTGAGAAATTACAAAACGTAAGCACAAAATCCCAAACTGATAAATTCAATTACATTTAGTTCATTATTTCTAGCTATTGAACTACCAGCCTCAAGTTCATTATCTGTGAGTTTATCTACTAAATAACTAAACTTTTTGACTAATACAAATGTAAAATTTAGTAAATTATTTTAAATATCTTAAAGCTGCTAGGTAGGACATTTTAGTTTTCAAATATAGATGGAAGAAATTACTTGCTTTCTCTAGAAATCCTGCAAACAGAAGTCAAGAAATAGAGGTCAGCTAGGAATTTAATTGAGGATGTGGAAGAACAGAGGAAGTCCCACTATTAAGCTCAGTTCCTCCTCCTTGTGGTCACAAAGGGAAGGTGCCTGCCATCTGGTGGCATTTCTTCAGGGAATCCTACCATTTAAATGACTTACAGAAGAGTCATTTGAAGGAATATATGATGCCAATGAAAAGTGCTCCGTTTTAATTGGTAAGTGATTTCCACTTACTTCTGCTTCCCACTCGTGTGCATTTCCTCCTTTTTTCAAGTGGATTTTAAAATATTTTTTAATTTTGCAAGACTGCTGGACACATCCCAAATGAAAGAGTAACTATACATGTCTAAGAATTCAGTATGCCAGTATGCAACTACCACTTCCAACACAATTTGAAACAAAAAAAAGCGTTAAATATTATGGTGCATTAAACCACTGTGTGGAACTTCACCCACGCTGGCAAACCAGGGAGGGCAGGGCAGCTTCTGTGTTTAGTGTCCCATCCTGGGTTACAGACTGCAGCCCAGGCTGACTCAGTCATTGTTTTCACGTTCTCAGCTTCCAACAAAGCACCAAGTAATGTTCATCAAGTGGAAGGATAGAATAAAAACACTTTTTCATTATGTGTTTTGGATGGTTTCCACTCAAGGTAACACAGATTGATGTTATTTTGATGAATGTCTAGTAAGGTTCCCTTGCAACAGAAAATGCCTCCATGGACTGCAAAACAGTCCTGATTCTGGCATATTTTCCCATCAGCCTCCCATTTACCTAATCTTGTTAATAAAAGAATGCCCTCGTTCTCCATTCCTAGACCTAACTTTGACTTCAAATGCTTTTGTTTTTTGTTAATGTCATGTAGTTGATTTTGCAGTTACAAACCAATCAGAAGCAGTGGGATATTATGACCCTGAGAAGTTATTTGAACTTGTACATTCTTCCAATGAGCTAGAAAGAATTAACACCTATGCAGAATTTATGCCCTTCTTTTAAATAATTTCCAGCTCATGGAAAAACAGAATTACTAAGGTAAGAAAAAGAACGTTTGAAAAATTAGCTTATTAATAACTTTTAGACAAGAGAAAGAGAAGGTAAGAAGAACACTGCTTCAAAAGGCAATTTTCCCCCGGTTCTTTGGCTGGCAGGGCATTTTGCAAGCTGTCACTACTGGATCAACTGAAAGTGTTATACCCAAACTGTTGTACTTATTATGACTGAAACCATTTACTATGAACGCTTTGAGGCACTTGGATGTCACATTGTGTTGTTCAGCCTTACAAGAAGAGGAGATTGCCTGTTATTCTCATTTAAGTAACATTTATAGCATTTTAGTTTGCTTTCTTTCTGCAATCCTTTCTGACTATTGTTTATCTCAGATAATTGAAAATCTACACATTATTACACCCTAACTAGATGCACTCTTTCCATTCATTGTGCTGTTGGTTAGGAATAATATACAACAATAGTGGAAAACCATGTTAGTGGGTAATACGAGTTTTACATGATGAAGTAAATTTATGCTAGCAAGGTAATTTAAAGATCTTTTCATACAATGGGAAAGGATACACAACCTTAAAGATACAGTTAACATTTATTTCCACCCCAAATTTAGAAGATGCCACAAAGCCCGTAACCAGAGGCTATTATCACTCACATTTATGAATCAGACGGACTTTACGTGGCTACATTTATTCTTATTTCGTATACATTTTCGCAGACTTGAAGGTATATAAGGACCTCAGAAATCATGTGGTGTATCGTTTTTATCTCTATCAAACTTGCCAAGCAGATGACTAGCTGTGCTACATTTCATCATTATCAGTGAATGTAGAAAAGCCAGGTCCAGGTCCACTGGCACTGTTCAGTACCATCAGGCAGGAAGTTTCAAATCTTATCCAACACAAATCTCACTGTTTCCAGGAGAAAGGTAGAAGAATAAATTACATCCTGTCTGTCACAACATATATTTTACCCCACAGGAAATCAATGTTTATTAAAGTGGGAGATTGGGGAACTAGTTCCTTTAGGAAAGGAAACTGAGAGATGCAAACAGACCCCCAGGCAGGAGCCCAGGGCAGCATTTTTCAAGCTCTAATCTGGGACATTCCATTCTCTGCTCAGGCATGGCCTCAAGCCACTCTCTTAGGTGGCCTGCTAGGCCCCACCCACTGTCCCGAGCAGCCCCTCCAGGCCTCACGTTGGCCTGGGCCCCCAGCACCTGCCCTTGGCCTGTGGAGGCCTCCCATCACTGCCAACGTCCAACTTCCGCTCCTTTACTGGCCCCTTCTCGCTTGGAGGCCCAGTGGGTCCTCTCCGCTGGGCCTTCAGGAATATGTCTTTGTCAGTCTCCTCACCCATTGTCTGGCGGAAATACTCAGCTTCCTCCTTCTCCTATTGACCTGCCCCCTCTGCCTCTGGGAGGGCCCCAGGCTCCCTGGCATTGCTGTCCCCATCAGCCTCTGCTCCTGCCCGCTTTATGCCCTCCAGGCTCTTGTTCTTGTGGGCCTGTCGCTGCTCCTGCTTGCAGTGGACATTCTGGGCCTGCCTCTGGGCCTCAAGCTGTAGCTTCTCCTCCTTGGCAGCCAGGATAGCCCACCATTTCTTCCATCTCAGTTTACTAAACTGTGGAACAACATGTTCCCCCCTCCCTGACGCCCTCCTGGATCTTAATAAGCTACAGTGTCATCCGAGGCCCAATCTCAGTGAGCCCAACCGTGCTCTGCTGGGCCATGACCAGCGACAGCCTGGGACAGCTCCATAATGTGTTCACCATCCGGCTGTGCCTCATTCGCCAATAGCCCTGCGCCTGAAGCCAGCAGTTCACTGATGTCCTGCAGGCGGCTCATGTTGG
Source organism: Rhinolophus sinicus (assembly GCF_057876585.1). Taxonomy (NCBI): domain Eukaryota; kingdom Metazoa; phylum Chordata; class Mammalia; order Chiroptera; family Rhinolophidae; genus Rhinolophus; species Rhinolophus sinicus. The sequence goes on from NC_142501.1 coordinate 186,029,181, forward strand.
GGAACTTCTTCTGGAGAAGTTTCTTCGTCTGGCAACTTGCTCCCACGGGAACACCTTTGATGCTATCCTGGCGGAAATCCAGCTCTTGGGAGTTGGGGTTGTAGTTGATGAGTAGGCAGCCTTGATGGTGTTCAGGTTCACCTTGTGCATGCTGATGGAGGGGAACAGGTTCTGAAACACGGTGGCCATGAGCCTCATGTGCACGCCAGGAGGCCAAGTGGCCAAGCTGCTGAGCACCAGAGGGGCGAGCGGGTGAACTGCTGCTCACGCATGCAGTGCGTGCACAGCGTGCACTTGTTGATCCCAAAGGTCAGGTGGGGCCTACTGGGAGGTGCATCAGCTTAAAGTAGATATTGGTCTCCGTTTTGCTCAAGATCGGGAAATGTGTGACCCCACGCGGCGCAGCCACTGCTACACAATCCTTTAGAGAATTTTTCTTGCATACTTGCAGGCCGACGGCAGTGGCGGCTCTATGACCCACCGTAAGTCCAGGCTGAGCTGCCAGACGCCATGAACCGTGCTGCCCAGACAAAAACAAGTGGGGCTATGCAGGGTAGGCCTTAGAGGTTGTGGAGCTGCACCGGGGTGCGCCAGCGCTTCTGTGCCTGGACCGCCCCGACTGACTCTTGCAGCCATTTTCTCCACAAAGCCCCTTCTGCCCGCCACTTCCGGTGCAGCGCCCAACCCCTTATACCTACATTAAAGCCACATTTTTTGTTTCAGTTGTGTATCAGTGCAGGTAAACTAGGTGTCTATGTACTTTCACCTGACCATAAATTCTTTTGGAAAGCCAAAAGCCAGGTAAGGCTATGCCAATTAGCTTTTCCCCCTTTGCTACAGCTTTATCTGTAATCAGAAGTCAGATTTTCTCATATGATTTTCTCCTACTGTGAATGTCTTCTTTCCCCAGAGAAAAGAAAAAGAAATCCTTAGTATTTACATGGAAGAACTTTTGGTCACGTGCTCCAAATCACACTGTTCTCTTCCTTGGCTGCACTTGTCACACCGGTAAATTCTTGTCAAATTTAAATAAATGTCTGTCATCCTCATTGAAATGTAAGCTCCATGAGGACAGATACCAAGTCTGCCTTGTTCATCAGTATATTCCAACTCTCTATTGATATTTGGCACACAGAAGGCTCTTTATACCTGGAGAACTGACAAATGCCCTTCAAAATCATTCTAGTCCAACAATCCTATTTTGGGGATATGAAAATAGAGTCTATAAAAGTCATTCTTAGAAGTGACTTGCCCCAGATTGTATAACATGTTAATGACAAAGACAGGATTAGAATTCTGGATTCTTTATTGCCCATTCACATTCTCTGCCCATTACACCACAGAGGTTCGTATTCCTAATACCCTAGGCAGGCAACACTACTGATGAGTAAGGCACCAAAACCTTTGTTATCTAAACATCATTTGGTTGGCTGCCTGGTTCCCAGTGTTCTGTATCAACTGGAACATAGAAACCCTCCCATAAATATGCCTGGTTTATATATACTTTATGTAAGACTCCAAGAACAGAACCCAAAATGGAATTCTACAGCCAGAGCAAAGAGCCAATTTATTCTCAAATAGGAGGGTCAAGTTTTACAGAGACCAAGCCACATATGCCACCTGAATTTCTATGGTTCAGCCGCTGCTAAATCAAATATTCTGCTAAACACAGCTCCAACTTTATGGTTTTTAAATTTTATTTTGGGGTTTCTTTAAAGCAAATATTCAAAAAAAATAGAACTTTGCTTCAGCATATGAAAAAAGTAAATGTGAATTTTCAGGGGTGAGGAAGGTGCTCTAAAATTGGATTGTGCCCAAGTCTATAAATTTATTTTTAAAATCTTTAAATTACACACTTAAACTGGGTAAATATATAAATTATACTTCAAGAAACCTGTTAAAAATAAGTGTGAAAATGAGTCAGCTAGTTAAAGTATTTCTTTTTGCAAACATCTGGTATCAAAACTGTAAAGACATTCTTATATATCCCCACATTCTTTTAAGCCCAGGTTTTATCTACTTCAATCACGGTTTACCTACAAGGTCAAAAGTTTTTCCTGCAATTTTGGTAAAAATAATTTAGTAGGTTAATGTAAATATCTTGGTGTAGCACCAATAGATACTGCATTCTTTGATTGATTATCCGCATGAATGATCTACAGATATATTTGTTTAATGAAGCACAGTGTTCAAGTGCAAAACCTGTCATTAACCAGCCTTTGGGTTTTGAGCAAGTTATACACACATCTCCAGACCTCAGTTTTCCCACCTATATCACATGTCCCTGTAGACCAGATAAGAGTTAAGCAGCACATAATATAATAAAAAGAATAGTAATTGTTATCATCTAATGAATAGCCACCAATACGCCAGACTGTTTAAATTCTCATACTATGAGGAAGTTATTATTAGCTACTTTTTTGAAGATGAGGAAACCGGAATTTCCTCATAGAGTTCATTAGTTTGACCAAGGTCACATAGTTATTTAGTAGCAGACCCAGAATTCCAATCCAAAACTGTCCAACTCCAAAGCCTATACTCATTCTCTATTCTTCATTAGGCTGGACTTTCGATTCTGTCAGATGTGAGTATGAATCCTGACTTTGCCTTTATTTACTATGTTAAGTTAGTCACCTTCTCTGAGTCCAGTTACCTCATCTATAAAATGAAATCACTAATATTTAACTCACAGGGTTGTTGTGAACATTAAATGAGAGAGTGCTTACCCTACAATTAGAAACTATTCAATAATAGTCTTTTGCCTCCCTCTCCCACACAAGTTCCTTGCTGTGTTTTTAAAAAATCTATAAAGTCTATGATTTCCTTATAGCCTACCTGGATAAACCTTACTGGGACTGAGTTCTATCAAAAGCAATTAAAGTGAACACAAACAACACAGCATTAGTCCTTTGCTATCAGTCCTTGGCTCTGTGACGGGTACTGTCAACAAGAGTGTCAACTTCAAGGGGTGGGCATCTGTCCACAGGAACTGAGCAAGCTGAGGTCACAGACTTGTCTCATTCTGCCCTACAAACAGATGTCTGGGTGACAACTCTTAGTCACTGCAAACCAGGGTTAGAGCCAAACCAGGTGGGAAGTGCTATATCTCCTTTCTAATCCTCTTGGCCAGCCCATTCATTCCCTAAAACACTACTCCACTGACTATCATTCAAAATAACTAGTTTTCCCCCAGGATACTATTTTCAACATAACGCTTTTATTTCAAGGATGTCTAATTATTCTACAAGCAGAAAAGAGTATTTCTATAATAGTGATTTGTCAGCAAGAAACCTGTTTGATTCTGTGCATTGAATGTGCACCTTCAAATATTTACTTCTCAAGTAACCTGGTGAAAACTGATGTAATGTGGAGCTCTAGTGGTGGCAAGAAAGTAAAGCAGCCATTAGTGAGAGCCAACAAAAAAGCCAAAGAACTCACCATTGATATTATTAATTTATTTGTTATCATGGTGAAATCACCATTTGTTATTCAATTAATATGTTAAGAAGAAAAATAGTTCCAACTGACCTTCCAAGATAATGTAAGGTAAACTCGAAATGTGATAACTTTCAGATTACAAATTAGACCTCAACAATTAGCCTACATCAAACATGAAGCAGTTAAATCCAGAAAAAACAGTGTTGTAGTTATCACTTTTCTACTTTTTACTGAGTTCACTAAGAATCCTGTTAATTAAACATTAGTTATTTTCCACACAGCTACCAAGAATACTGTATAGAGAAAATGCTAGACTCTTACGTGGTATGATCAGTGAAGTCCTATACCAACTGTCCTGGGAATTTAAATAATCCCTACAAGCTGATGAGGTTGTTGCCAGTTAATTCCTGTGCTAGAAAAGTGCCTTCCTTGAATTTTTGACTTCTGAGGTCTTTCCCAGCTTAAAACAACCAAGAATGAAACCTACAATGTCAAACATTAACTCTTTGTTTTCCTGTTACCTAATGTATATGCCTTCTCAATTGAAAGGGCTTGCTTCATTTAAAAAAAAAATACAGCTCCATTATTATCAGCAATGTAGCAGAAGACAAATAGTACAACTTTTATGATGTACAACTGGGAGTTGACATTTAAGATGTCTAAACATGGTGCCTTGTTTAGCTGTGTTATTGGGAGGAAAAAACAAGTTATTGTGAGAAAAATAGTTCAGAATATGAAAAAATACAGGAACTAGCCTTTCCATATATAAGTATGTTCCTGAACATTACAGAAAACGTAGAAGACTCACTTTTCCACAAGAGATGGTAAGAGAAATTAAATTTTCATAAATTAACATTTATCCGAAATAAAAGTCTCGACTCCTGGGAGTTTTTCATGGCTTTTATCAGTGAATCCACTAGAGGTTTTTCAATGGACATATTCCAAGGGCTTCTAAATTGTTAGATCTACAGATGACTATCAAGTCTCAGAGGTATGAAGGAAGACTTATTGATTACCTAGGGGTTTTATTCATTAATGTCTCTCTTTTCCATCCTTCTACTAATATGCTGTCATTCATATGGTTCACTAAAGCTGCACAGAAAAATGGTAAAAATATAACAGCCTTTTCTGAGAGGTCATTGAGAATGCAGTAGTTTGCAATGGGAAGCTCAAGATAAAGAACTAATTTCCTTTAGCTATAGGATAGGAGAGAGAACCTACAATGTATTTTGATAGAAAAGAATAAAAGCAGGAGAGGAAATTAAGGTGGTTTAGTAACATAATCATATGTCAAAAGGAACAAACGGAAACCTGTACTAATCCAACATTAGCCACCAGAGACTTTGGAATCTAACGTGTTCTGCAGTCCTTTTCACCTTAGACATTAAAACTGAATAAAATTAAAGAATACTTTTCAATCTGTGAATCTAAGAACTTCATCTTTGTATATCATCTTGCCTCTATTTTCCTTGGCGATTATCTCTCTCTCTTTTGCTTTCCCATAACAGACCTTGGTATGTTGCTTAAAATAATATTTGGAGCTTTATTTGCCATTCTTTTGACTGAGACATGTTGATTTTATTAAAGTAAGTTGGGTCTGCATTGTTTCTTTACTATTATTACAGGTAGACTTGACAGACACAGGACTTTTGTTTTAAAATGTTCTGCTATGGAGCAAACCTTGTTAAATAAGTTCCATTTTACCTGCTGGGCAGTTGCATTCTGAAGGTGCTTCTCTTGCGATTCTTATTTTAGCCATATGTTCATAGGATTTCTGCAGGGGGGGAAAAAAAGACATATTAAGAATCATCAGTAGCATGGTAAAAAAACAAAAAAAATGGGTTCTTTAGGGACTCTGGCCATATGCTTGATTTACCAGCATTTGATAACCTGCATAACTAAAGTTTACATATGTACTTGGACTTTAATCGAAAGGTAGCATTACCCAAGCCCTAAAAAAAGAAAATGACCATTGACATAATATCAAGCCTGCTGGACTTACATAACATCTTTCTTCTACTACCTTCACCCTCTCTCAGCTCAAGCATATGCAATCAGTGCAAACACCTGGCATTAACATGCTGCAGTTCTAGGTAAGCTACGGGTTTTGAAACAGTCAATATTTTATACATGAAGGTCAACTGCTAATCATGTTGTGCTGCAACTACTGCCAAACAGCCTCTCTATTGGGAGAGCAAGTTCCAGAAAACCCCCCTCCTAACTCTAATCTAAAGCTGCCCCTGGTTTTGATAAACATAATGCACATTCCTTTCAACTCTCAAGTCCAATGGCTCTGCATTCATAAACACCCCTGGAACTGCATCTTTTACAAAAAAATTAAGCTACTATTTTTTTCTTTTTAAACATTTAATATGAAAACATTCAATGTGGGAAATGACTGAAGTTAAATCACATTTAGGGTTATTTTACTTTTACGAGTGGTTATCATTTGTATGTTAAAAACACCTATGGCCCTAACCTTCTTAGAACATATGAAGGACATAACAGATGTTATCTATTGGAGGAATGGTCTCCACAAAACTGGAAAAGATTCACGTGTGATTCTGGGAAAGTAAAAGGAGATAAAATACCACCCTGCCATTCTGGCCACCCTTCCCCCTTTTAGACAGACTTCCGTATAAACATAACATGCAAACATTCAGAAGAGTGAGGGAAGATGATACAGACAGAGGGTAATATCAAAGGATATGCATATACAAATGTGCGATACAATGAGATGGTCGCCTAGCATATGCACACACAGCCACATCAAGAATGCGGACAGTAAGGGTAGAGGCTGGTCGTGTACACAGAATACCGCCTGTGCAAAATGTTATCCACATGCAAAATACCCCAGCCTTTCACACCTGAGCCAGAAGTCGCTCCACTTTCTCTTGCACCACTGCTTTCAGCTGATCCAGGCAATCAGGAAGCAGATGGATGGAAGGGTCCCCTTTGGCGGATTCGAGAGCGGCGATCCTCGCCTGGAGGTCGTTGGTTTTCACGCCCAGGTACAGACAAGACATTACGGCCACCACTGACAGGAGGGCCGCCAAAGCTGCGCATGGGGGCACGGTCCGGGCACATCGCTGCCCGGCGGGGTTCGGGTCCTCGGAGCCTGGCTCCAGGGCGCCTCCTTTCCCCGCAGGCTTCTTCAGCAGCATCGTGGCGGGGTCGGCTGCCTCGGCTTCGCCTCCCACCCTCTACCACTTCCAATAATCTTAAAAGGAAAGAAAAAGGACGATTCCTCCAAAGTTCAGTCCCGGTGGCCACACAACTAGTTGGCAGAGTGGGAGCCGGGGCTCGGAGACGGACCCCTACTCTCCTCAGCGCCTAGAACAGCAGTCGTGGACCGTCCTGCGCCTTCTTCCCTCCTAGCTAGGGGTGAAAAGGACCCTCAGTCCGGGGACTGGTGGCAGTAAGGTAAAAACCGGAATGAAACCCACCCAGATGGCCCTGCTGGCCCCCCAAGAGGAAGACACCTCTTCCGAGGTCCCCGCGAGCGGCCGCGCAGGGGGCCTGGGGCCAGCGGGCGAGAGAGCTGCTGGGGTCGCCGCTCGCCTCGTCCGGGAGTGCGGACCTGTTGCGTCTGTTAGTTCGCCTTATTTCTACCTAGTCGGTGTTTTTCTGCACGCCGACCTGTTTCCCACCTGGACTCGGTTCCAGGCAAAACGGCTGAGAGAAGGCGGGAGCGCAGCGCTAAAAGGGTGGCTGAGCGAGAGAGGAGAGAGGAAACGAAATAACCCAGGAGCAAAAGCAAGCAGCGAAGCCGATGTCACGACTGCCCCAAGGTTCTCCGCAGCCTCGCGCGTGCGAGCCTTAAATACCCTTCGGGATGCTAGTCTGTGAGTGTGTGAGTGCGCGCGCGCCCGGAGCCGACGTCCCGCCTCCGCCCCCTCCCGCCTCGGCTTCGGGCCGGCGGCCCCGCCGCAGCGCGTCCCCCTCCTAAGCCCGACCGAAGCCTGCCTCATTATCCTAATATATTCACCTTCGCCCGGCCCGCTCCGGCCCCAGACCCCCTTGGGTTGGGGAGCTGAGCAGGAGGCCTATATTAGCATAATATATGCAAATCGAGCTGCCGCCGTGATTGGAGAGGAGCTTGACGACTCCGCCCCCTCCATAGAGTAACTTCAGCGTCCCCGAAGGCCACTTCTCCCGCCCAGGCCAGGGGCCGAAGTGGGGCTGTTGTGGACTAGGCGGCAACTCTGGTTTGGACTGACTCGGCCCAGCGCCCTCTCTTTATCGCGGTTAAATCTGGAGAAACGGCCTCCAGGAGGGAAGAAGTGGAGCAGAAAGCTCCAGCTCCCCAGATCTTCACTCAAAAGCAGCGGCGGGAGCTCTTGGGATCTCGCTCTGGGCAGCCTTTCTCCCTCCTCCTTCACTTTTCCACATGCCCAGAGGCAAAGGGTCTGGCTGACGCCCGAGGTACATTTCCCCACTTCCCTTCTCTTCCCACGGCCGCTGCAGATTCTCCGCCTACGGAAGTTTTTTCTCCCCTCCCCCAGTTTCCTTCTGTCTTGACGGGGCCGAGTCTCCTCCCCGCTTCGTGTTCCTAGTCTGTACTAGGGTGCTAATGCGTTTTCCTGATTCCCTGTTTTGTGGGATTGAAAAAGGGAGTGTTGAGGTACACATTTCTCAGGATTTAGGAAAGGACTGAAGAATGAGGTCAATTTTTCCTCTTACCTGACTCTCCTCATACTGCTCCCTCTGGATCAAATTACGAGTTCTCTAATGGGATTTTTGTAAGTAGGTAACAAGTAGCATTCTACATCTAATTGACTTTGGGGGGGGAAAAATCCCACCTCTTAGTCCAACGAGTTTCTTCTTATGCCCTCCTCCCCACAAGAAATACCATATATTTTTCTTATCCTTCTTAATCAAGCTAACCTCAAGTTTTGCTCGTCAGTGTAAACAACCAGCAAAATACTGCGCTAAAATGACCTTTCACATACGTCAACACATATTGCTAGGTATGAAACAGGGTAAAAATGTTTCAACGTCTGCTGATGGAAGATACAAGAATGAAAACAATTAGGGGATGAAACAGATACAACATTGGAGGAAACCTCAGTGAATTTTGCTATAAAATCAAAAGTGAATTCCTTATATTTGTATTACACAGTCGCTGTGCTTTCAAAGGGTGGTCTATACCAACAACATCTGCATTATCTGAGAATTTATACAAAATTTAAATTCTGGGCCCCACCCCACATCTATTGAATCAGCAACTACTGCTATTACTGAATCAGAAATACAACAATCTGTGTCTTCGAAAGTCTTCCTAACGATTTTGATGCACACGAAATGTTTGAGAACACTGGTGTAACACTTCACAAAATATTTTCAAATACATTTTTCAAACGTGAACCTCATGAGCCTGTGATGAAAGTATTGGCCCCATTTTATGTATTAGGAAACAATTTTCAAGTCACTTGTAATTGTGATTAAATGTGTTTCCAATAATAGCACCCAAGGAATAGGTACAAATTTTTCATATGTCAACTCTGATTTTTCAATTACGTCTCTAACCATTCCTTAGCCTCCTTTGCAGGCTTTTCCTCTGCCTGTCCTCTCAATGTTGGCACTCCTCAGGTCTCTTATCTTACTCCATCTTCTAACTGTACACTGTCTCCAGTAGTGCTCTCAATTACCACCTTACACTGATGAGTCATAAACCCATATTGCAAGCCCGAATCTCTCTCCTGAGCTTCAGACCCGTAGCCAATTGCCAGTCTGCCATCTCCACTTCGATGTCCCCTAAGCAATTCCAACTTAATCTGTGTCTTACTTCCAAACCCTGCTCTTCTTCTTTTGTTTCCCACCTCAATAAATGGAGGTGCCTCAAGCTAAATACTCAGTAATAACCCTGGACTTCTCCTTTGCCCTCCTCATCTACCTAAATTTCCTCAATACCGCCTATTGTCCTTATAGTGGAATCGTATCTCTTACAAGTCACTGCCTGGTGTCTGTCATGTCTCCTTCCTCATTACTCATCTTTCCCCTCACACTTTCCACACCAGTTTCTCTAATGAAAGTATGGGGGAAAAGAGAATGAAGAACTTTTGGGGCACGGCAAACATCTCTCTCTTCAAATGTCGGTAGAAAGACCCTTTTCCCTGCTGACTGATGCTGACAGTAAGTCACACATTTAATTTGATGGTACAATGTTTTTGTATCATGCTTTGTGTAAATTGGCCATGAGAAAATACATTAACAACTCCTGCAAGCTTTCAAAACTGTCAGATCTTAGTGGAAAGATAGAGTTGGAATTCTGTGGATTTGGGATCTTTATCCAGAGGATTAATTTTGCTTTATTTGTTTAGTGGGCACAATAGCTCAGAAATGTACTGTCATTAACACTAAGGTTTCAAAACCCAGTAGATTCTCTGCATCAAGCACAGAGAATGCGTGGATCAAGAAGGCTCTGGGGATTTGAACGCACGTGGTTCTGTAGATTCATCACACCACAGTTGGTTCTTATATGGAGAAGGATTCAAAAAAGTAAAAATAGCACTAAAAATGGTACAGTCCAGCTGACTCCAATTTATCTAAGACTGATATCAATAGTAATAAAAGGCAGGCAGCTGGTTGTAAAACAGGTATTCGTATGTGATTGGAAGAATAATGGACCCCCAAAGATGTCCATATTGTAATCTCCAAAACCTGAAAGTGGGGAATGTTACCTTACTTTATAAAATGGATTTGCAGATGTGATTAAGCAAAAGATCTTGAGATGGGGAGATTCTTTTCAATTATGTGGGTGGGCCCAATGTAACCACAGGGGTTCTTATAAGAGTCTCAAAGAGGAGATGTGATGACAGAGGCAGAGGTCAGAGTGATATGAATACTAGCTTTGAAGATGGAAGCCAAAGAATATGGGCAGTTTTTAAAAGCTGACAAAGTCAAGAAACAAATTCTCCCAAAAAACCTCCAGAAGAAATGAAGACTTGCCATCCCTTTGATTTCAGGACTTCTGACCATCAGAACTGTAATTAATAAGTTTGTGTTGTTTAAGTCACTGAGTCTGTGGTAATTGTTACAACAGCAATGGGAAACTAATAGAATCACAGTCACAAGAAATCGGTTTTCATCTGCTACAGCATCACAAGCAGTATTGTAACCACCGTAATACCCTATAACTCCAGCAGGCCCTGTCATAACAATCCCTGTCTCCGAAATGTTTATGCATTCCTGTTTCACTGACATGCCCATTGGGAAAGAATTGGAGAGATATGCCTTCTCCCATGTCATGTAAAATTAGGATGCCCTCTACTGAGGCATATTCAACTGAATAAAATGTGTTCTGTTTCTTTGATGTCTCCCGTTGGTGCAACTCAAAAACAATAAACCAGTCAAACTGTACAGCCACTCTCATCTCTCCTCCCTGCTAATGCTGGCGCAGCCACGATTCTGACCCGGGACTCAGTATCATTGCTAGCACAACTGTTACCAATCTGCAGGCCCCAGGAAAAGGCAAATAAACAAAGACTTCTGACAGAGACATGGCAGGAAGTTAAAGTGAGAAAGAAAGTGACTGGGAGAAAAACAAGATAAGGAGAAAAAATGAATAAGGTAGAGGAAAAGAGCTTTTCAACTAGGTAGAAATGTTAATGTTTTAAAAAGGCATAATCCACTCCTATACGTATCTAAGAGGCTGATCAATAGGAACTATATAATAGCATAGAGGAGAACTAGCACATATTTAACATTTTAATGTCTTATATGTATTTAGAAAGATTCTCTGACCAAAACAAATAACTGGGATAAACATATTATGCTGTTTTTAGATATTAATTACATGACAGAAAAATATTTAAGTCTGGTTAGAAAATATCTTTTAGCACCACTAATTTTTGAGGCTAATTAGGTTCCTAAAACCACAATTTTAACCAATATTCACCACGAAAGTTATTAAACAGAAACAAATGTCTGAGGGGATTTGTGGCTATCTTTGTACACCCACAACCAGCCACTTAATAAAGAAAATTATAGAACTGTGTGCTGTATGGAGCATGCTATTTCATAAACTTCAGATGAGAATGTGTTCTCAGAGGAACATCTTTTAAGAAGACAAAGTTGTCCAAATAGAATGAAGTAGGCAGTGAAGTGAATTTAAGAGATGCAGTTCTCCCACAGCCAGGTGAATTTCAGTACATCACAAATTATAAGTATCTCTATGAGTAGAAGAGAAGGATTTGGCTCTTAGTGACAGGCTGAAGAAATTCTTTCAGGCAGATCAAGGACCGGATCCCATTTACACAAGCCTGTTTAAGCAAGAGGCTTACAACTGTAGGAATCCAATAATCTGGATAATACAAGCCCCCAAATCCCATTCCTCTCTACAAAGTCAGTTTTATGTTTGTTGTTTTGTTTCTGATTTGTTTTCTTTTATTTGAAGAGAGGAGGTGAATTTTTTTTCTCAAATCTTAAGTAACAAGATAATAACCCCATTTACATTTCCCCCAAATTTGCCAATTATACTGCTAATTCTAACAAGGAGCAATTTTTCATTGAATTTACCAAATTAATATTTTGTTATAATGCTATGTAGATAGAATGTGTTTGTAGCATTGATTCAGATCATGGTTACAAACACAGACTCTGAGGCCAGACTGCCTAGATTAATAATCCAGCTCTGCCATTTAATAACTGTGTGACTTTGGGTAAATTAGTTAACTTTTCTGTGCCCCAGTTTTTTCATCTATAAAACAAAGATAATAATACTTACTTATAAAGTTTTTCAGGGTGAATAAATGGAATGATATGTGTAAAGCATTACAATGCCTAGTAAATATTAAGTGCAATATAAATTTTAGCTCTTACAGGGGCTATTATTATTTTTGCTTTAAAAGTGTCAATCTACTGATATATAGGCACTGAAGGGCAAGAAAAGGTACAGTCTTATACTATCAAGCACCTATATGTCTTAATCATTATTTAGTCCTATCTCAGTTTACAAAAATAAAATAGTGTCAGAGCCACTTTTCAGCTCTTAGATGATTTAAAGAATTCTCTATCCCAGGCAACCATTGATGGGTTTTATGTTATCTTAGATTAGTTTTGCCTGTTCAATAACTTCATATAAATAGAAGCATATGGTATATATTCTTATGTAGCTGGCTTCCTTTGCTCAACATAATGTTTTTGAGATTTATTTAGTGTTGTATATAACACTGTTTTGTTTATTTTCATTGCAGAGTAATATTCCATTGTATACCACAACCTGTTTACATATTCAATTGTTGGTGGACATTTGAATTGTTTCCAGTTTTTTGCTATATGAACGAAGTTTCTATGAATATTCATATACAAGTTTCTTATTTTGTATATTTTTAAAAAACAATTTTTTTTTTCATTTAGAGATGGCTAAGATATTTTTTATAAAGAAGAATAAAAAGAGGACGTGGTTCTGTCAGATACCAGAATATATTATAAAGGTATAGTAATCGACAGTTTGGGATTATTGCAGGGACAGAAGAAATTAAAGAAATATTATGTTGGTGCAAAGTAATTGCAGTTTTTGCAGTTATTTTTAACCTTTTAAACTGCAATTACTTTTGCACCAACCTAATAGAATAAAGAGACTGCAAACAAACCCACATGTTGGCATTAAAATGGGAAAGAAATGACACTGAAGAGTAGTGAGAAAAAGATGGACTTTCAATCAATTATGTGGTGTAATTATACATTCACACAGAAAAACATACTCAGATTTTTAGGAAAAAGTAATATGAAGATGTAATATCACTTGAACAACTGGATATCCAAATTTCATGCAAAAGATGAATTGGATTCTACTTCACACACCATGGTACAAAAATTAACCTGAAATAATCAAAGACCTAAATTGATAAAGTCCTTAGAAGAAACAGAAGAGTAAATCTTTATGACCTTGGTTTGGGCTATGACTTCTTAGATACAACATCAATATCACAAGCAATAAAAGAAAAAAATAGGTACATTGGGTTTCATCAAATTTAAAACTTTTGTGTTTCAAAGATCAAGAATGTAAAAAAACAATCCACAAATTAGGAGAATATATTTGCAAATTGCACATCTGATAAGGTACTTGCACTTACAAAATACAAAGAACTTTTACACCTCAATAATAAAAAGACAAAATAACCCAATTAAAAAGTAGATAAAGGATCTGAATGAACATTTTTCCAAAGAAGATACACAAATGGCCAAAAAGTATATGAAAAGATGCACAACATCATTAGCCATCAAGGAAACGTGACTCAAAACTGCAACACAATACCACTTCACACTCACTAGGATGGCTATAATAAAAAAGACAAATAAAAAATGTTATCGAGGATATGGAGAAATTGAAACCTTCACACACTTCTGGAGGGAATGCAAAACAGTACAGCCACTTTGGAAGAGTCTGGAATGTCTTCAAAAACTTAAACAGAATTACCATATGAACCAGCAGTTTCACTCCTAGGTATATCCCCAAGAGAACTGAAAACATACATCTGTACAAAAACTTGTACACAGATGTTTATAGCAACATTATTCATAATAGCCAATAAGTGGAAACAGCCCAAATGCCCATCAACTGATGAATGAATAAATAAAATATGGTACAGTCACACAATGAAATATTATTCAGCCATAAAAGGAATAAAGTACTTGATATATGCTACAATGTGGATGAACCTTGAAGACATTATACTAAGTGAAAGAAGCCAGTCACAAAAGACCGTATACTATGACTCCATTTATATGAAATGTCCAGGATAGGCAAATCTGTATATAAAGCAGATTAGTGATAGTCTGGGTTTAGGCGTAATGGAGGAGATAAGAGATGACTGCAAAAGAGTACTAAGTGATAAAAATGTTTTAAAATTGTAATGATGGTTGTAGAGTATACTATTCAATGGTTTTTAGGATATTCCCCCACGTTGTGCAACCATCACTATAATTTTAAAACATTTTTATCACTTAGTACTCTTTTGCAGTCACCTCTCATCCCCTCCATTATCCCTAAGCCTAGACAGTCACTAATCTACTTTATATACAGATTTGCCTATTCCAGACATTTCATATAAATGGAGTCATACAGTATAATATATGGTCTTTTGTGACAGGCTTCTTTCACTTAGTATAATGTTTTCAAGGTTCATTCACATTGGGAATATCATAAAAGCCACTGAATAGTATACTCTAAATGGATGAACTTTTTAAATGGGTGAATTAGGTCTCAATAAAGCTGTTAAAAGAAAAGATACACTATGTTTAAAATTCAAAGGTAATCAGAGTATACAAAACTTGGTTATATTTTAGCAGTTCCTCAAAAAGTTAAGCATAAAATTACCATATAATGCAACAATTCCACTCTTAGGTATGTACCCAAGAGAATTAAAACACATATCCACACAGAAACGTGTACATGCATGTTTATTGCATATTCATAATAGCCAAAAAGAAAAAACAACCCAAATGCCTGTCAACCGATTAATGGACAAATTGTGATATATACGTACAATGGAATATTATTCTGCCATAAAAAAAGAACAAAGTACTGATAAATGCTAAAACTTGGATAAACCTCTCAAAAACACTATGTTAAATGAAAGAAGCCAGACACAAAGGTCGCATATTATATGAGTCCTTTTATATGATATACCCAAAATAGGCAAATCCGTAGAGACCAAAAGCAGCTTAGCAGTTACCAGAGATGGGGGAGGGGAAAGGTGAATGATTACTTAATGAGTATACAGGTTTTTCTCCAGGGTGATGACAAAATTTTGAAACTAGAGAGAGGTATGGTTGCATAACGTTGTGAATACACTAAATGACACTGAATCATACACTTGAAAATGGTTAATTTTAAGTTTTGAAAATTTATTTCAATTTAAAAATAAAAACTTGGCTATTAAAACTCTCTTTTCATTAAAACAAATATTCAACAGAATGAGAACATTTTAAACAATGAAAGTTTAGCATCTCGTTCATATAACATATCCATCACAGACATCTATAAAAATTGAAGTAGAAAAGAATAAGTAGCGTTTATAGCATTTTAGGGGAAATTTTTTTTAACAAATTTTATTCAGTTCTCCCAACATGATGTATTTGACATGTTGTTCCAACATTCCTAAAAGTAATTATTATTAAAGGCAAAAATGCTCATTTGTGAAAAGTATATAGTTTTTTCTGGAACATGTTGACACCACAAAAAATATTTGAGGCCTCACTCTTTGAGATGTCATTTAGTATAATTAATAGGGTATTTAGCTCATTGCTAACATGATGTACACGTTCTTACTCTTGTCACTACTATGTCTGGATCTAAGATGTGATTAAGTAAATTCCTAGAAGTTAGTATAAGACGGAAATCTTTGCAAGTGGTTACAGTGTGGCATCAGGAGGGGTCTGGCAGTGGGCTGAGGGCAAAGATCCAAGCAGGCTATATATAATATTTTAATCACCTCATTTGTTAAATTTTCCAGGCCACCCATTATATAGGCATCTATTATACATCTCACACCCAAATAAGAGCTTTCCCTGATTTGGGAATCCAAGTCTTCCAACAAGACTGATGTTAAGTACAATTTTGTCAACATGAGTTGGCTACTCGCATGTTATCATAGCAACTAGTCCAGTTCAGGGACTCTTACAAACCTCAGCTTCACTAAGTTCCTAGAATGGCTATTTCTTTTCAGTAATCTATAACCCAGCACTATGTGGGATCGTGTGGGCATCCAACCCCCAATTCCACACACACACACACACACACACCCCTACAACCTACCCTTTGGTTACCCTAGGGACCTAGTGATGCACACCCCAATGGCAAGGCATGCCCTTTGGCAGACAGGCCTGAGAAAGAAGCCCATGGGAGCCTGGGAAATGGGCTTTGGCACCATTTGGTGAGGAATTTCACTGTCTAGTACCCTGAACATGGCTGGAGATAGGGACAAAGTACCTAATCAGCACTAGATGGGCATATCCCATTGGCCCAGCGGACCCTTCACTCTGTGGGGAGTGGGTTAACTGCAGGAGGATCCAAACAGAGGCTCTGAAAAGGTGAGGTCAGAGAGTAAGAGTGGCACTGCCTCAAGCTAACATTCAGCACACTTCGTAGAGATTTAACAGTTCCATTGACCACAGGTTCAAGAATCATTTCACTTAAGATTAGCCTTATCAGAATGAGTTACAAGAGAAAAAAGCTGAGTGGGAAAAGTCAAGTCACCAAGTTGTTCCAGAGTATGTTACATAAGGTTTCTGACCTTAGATGTTTCTGAGCTTCTACTCTTATCCCTCGGAAGCCCAAAGCACTGCTCAGCTATTTCCCCAGAAAGGTCACATACTGAATGTTGGATGCAGGAGAGGTAAGGACACAGGGAGAGTCCCAGCCAAAGGGCAGTAGGTGAGTCTCCAAGGTGTCCATCTTGTTTTGCTGTCCTAGCCCACTTATGACCCTTCCTTCTCTCCTCTGCCACCTGCTATGCATGGCAAATGTCCCAGGATAAAAAACATATCAATTCACCAATGTATACTCTTACCCTCTCCCTATTCTCTCAAAGCAATTCCTCGCTATCTTGTTAGGTCTTTGATGCTATTAATAAAATGTTTTCTATATTTTGTCAAGATATGTTAATTTAGTTTGCAAGAAAGTCAGGCTGAATTATAGTAGACTATTCCTGGAAGTGGAAATCCCAAAATGGCTTTAAGATACTTGTCTTTTGGCAAATTGTGATTCAGTGAATGAATGGACCCCAAGTAGAAATTCAACTTTCTTGTGACTAGCTTTGAAAAGGCATTATTTAATAAATACCTGTTAAACTAGCTCTTACTGAGTGTTACACTATTTAAGCACTAGAGTAACCCACTGAGAAGATACAAAATTGAAAAAGATGCAGTTATACCATCAAAAAATGTATAATCTTGAGGGGGTGTCAGACATGCATATAAATAATAAAGAAGCGAAGGAGGAAGGTGGAGTACAGAAAATGAACTGAGGCTGGAAGTAAGAAGCCTGAGATTACAAATTGGAACAGAAATGTCATGTTTTGTGAGGACTATAAATCAAATGTCTCAAGATGGTAGGTCACAGACTGGATTCAGCCCACAAACGTGTTTGGTTTGGCCCACACAGTGTTTTAAAAATAGGAGATTTCCCATTTAAAAAAAATCTGGATTTCCATCTTCTGAAAACTCAGATCTGGCAACTGTCTTCATTGCCAACTGGCAACCATCAGCTGGAGCTAAGTAGAAGCTGCCTCCTTAGGGAGAGCTTAATTTCTTCAGTTCACCATATTTCCCACCAGTTCTCCACCACCATCCTTCACACCCGCATGTTTCCCTTTCTCAGTCTAATGAAAGTGCTATATAAATGCAGCTTTCAGCCCTTCTCTTTGCAAGACTCCAATTGCAAATTTTAGGCCTTCAAATCCACAGCCTCCTACATGCATGCACACACACACACACACACACACACACACACACACAGTTCAATCCTACTTTTCTATATAAAAAAATCTGTGTGATAAGGCCTCACCACCACCACTTTCAGTTACTTAAATATCCTTTCTGGAGGTGTTTAAGTTTATGACCTCCATGTTTTTATCCTGTCCCCACAAGATATGTATTTAAAGTTTCCCCATGCACTGTTCTCTCAAAAAGAAAAAAATCAGGCTCTATTTTTCGTAGACTATTCGAGAAAGAAGAGATCACCTCTTGCCTTGAGGAGGGATAACTGGAGAACTGGACTTTGCATGTGGGAATGGAGAGAGGTGAAGGCCCACAGAGAGGGCACCACTCCAGGGGGCAGGAGCTACGTTGTGTTGATCTCTTTGCCAAATGATCGCCCAGTCTTTCCATGAGAAAAATCTCCCACTGCCTTCATTACCTTCTGAGTATTTCCTGTGGATATGCTCCAGCTCTTGTAGTTGAAAAAAAGTGTTCGAGCAAGGTATGCAGATAGCCTTTTCTTTCGGGTGAAGGCTGAGCTAAGGGAGACTTACAGGTGCATTCACTGAGATTTCAAAGCATTTTTTATGTCTGGTGGTTAAATGCTTGTATATAGTTCACAAGATAAAACAACATACAGTGTAAAGTCAGACAAACCCGGCCTTGAACCCTCACTCTGTGCTCGTCATCATGTGCCTTTTTCTCTGAGGTCCAGGGTGGTTGTCAGGATTAACCAAGAAAATACATGTAAAGTTCTGAGGACAGTGCCTAGTATACAGCAAGTATTCAATGTTTCTGTTACTGATTTACTTTCTTAATGATTCACTTTGCATAGGGTCCTGAAATCAGTAAGTATCTTACTTTGGGTCTTTGCCAGTCTTAATTGCATTGATGAGCAATTGGAATTAAATGAATAGATAAAAGCTGATGTACTTGTTACATCATGTTTTACATGTAGAAGTCAGAATGTAGCTTGAAAAACTGGAAAATTTACAAGTACAGAGCATGACTATATGAGTAAGTGATTTATAAATAAAATGGTAAGCCATGTTATTTTGTTCTCTAGCCTTCCATATAAACCACACAAAGTTGCCAAGGCCTCATTCATGGGCAAGAGAACTTGAAACCCAAGCAGGGTTTGGCAGGCCACGCCAAGCTATTGTGTGATATGCTGCTCATACCTCAACGATTATGCTTTCTGAACTCTGGCATTCCAGCCTGCCCCTGTCTCTAGTCTTATTCATTTGAAACCCATATTTGTGTTTATTCTGACTCAAGCTTGGATCTCTTCAGATCTTTGAATATTAATGCTCAGTATATATTGTTATTTATCATGACCTAAAGTTTTACCCAAATTCAAATTCTATCCCCTTAAGTGATTAAATACTGGGTGCAAAGACCACACCACCCTCCGAACTTTTCTTCCTGTTTGAAGCTTGACATCACCCTTTCTGCCTAAAGTTCTTCCCTGATGACTTGAGTTTCCAAGCTTTCACAGGGTCTATATTTATTTGAGGAGGAGGGTAAACTTTTTATTGCACACCACATACAAAAGTAGAAATTGCACAAATCATACACGTACAACTCCATAAATTTTTACAAAATGAACACACCTGGGTAACCCATGCCCAAATTAGGAAAGAATCACAATGCCCTCTGTCATTCCCCATTAGAAAACTACAAGCTAAACATAGTTCAGATTCACCTTCTTCTTTTTGATTCTTTTTTTGATTCTAAAAATGGAATCAAACAATACAAACTTGTCTTCCCCGGACTTCTTTGCTCAATACTATGTTTGTAAGAGTCATTCATACTATTGCAAATGATATGCATATTTACTCCTGTTACTGGATGTATTTCTTTGCTTAAACATAACACAATTTGTCCATTTTATTATGGATGGGTTTGGGGGATGGATCCAATTTTTGGCTATTACAGATATTATTGCTATAAACATACTTGCTCAAGGCTTTTAATGAGTATCTACACATTTCTTCTGCATATATATTTAGGAGATGGCTGGTTCATATGATTTGCAAATGTTCAGCTTTAGTAGATACTGCCACAGAGCTTTTCAAAATGGTCTCAACAATTACACTACCACCAGTCATGTTTGAGAGTTCTAGCTGCTCTACATCCTGCCAACACCTCGTATGGCAGAGCCCTTTTTCATTCCCTTTTCATTGATGCGGCACAGATCACCTATTTCTCACTGTATAAAGACAGTTTTCAGGTTCCCATTCCACCCTCTATTCCTGCACCCGACAGCCCCATCTCAGCAGTGTCACTGCACTAATTAGCATTTACATTAAAACTAAATACACCCTTTGGGTTCAGGTACGACCTTATATGCACCAGCAGTACAGAAATGACATTGCACATTTTATATTCTTCTCAGATTACCCATATTTAACTTTTCCTACCTTGGAGCAAGTTGATCTTAGCAGTCATAGACTTCTACGCACAACTGGTGCCAGTCCTGGGAATGTGTGAATTTTATAACCCTTTTATTTCAAAAATATTGCTGTATTAGATCCTCAAATGTAAAGAACTCTTTTAAATGATTAAAATAAAGTGAACGGGAAGCAGTATGACTTCAGTGCCATAACACTGGAGCTATCATAGAGTAAAGGATTAAAGTTTAATGCAAGTATATGATAGCAAGTCCTTCTAAGATCTCTCTAAGATCTGCTTCTTATTAAAGTCAGCCAAAGGAGAATTCACTCACATTCTTCTTCCTAAATGTAGTTTCTTTTACTAGAAAAGAGATCACATAAATTCTTACGTATTTAATTTCCTTCTAAAGCATTTCTCAGTGCTAAATTCAGCCTTTTCCAAAACCAGAGGATAGCTGAGACACTTCAAAGAAAACACTTTAGGTAAGTCATTAAGTTTTCTTTTTTAAATCTACCTTCATGTTTATGTATTCTTCTTTAGTTAAATGTTTGAGCACCTATTTAATACACATAGAATTATGAGGAATAAAGTAGAGGATTACAACATGCCTGGTTTGAAATAACTTATGGCTTATAAGACATAAGTAATAAATACTCATAAAGAAAGACTTTATTCATAACCCCCAACTTTTTTTCTATAAAGAAAAACATTCTTGGTTTTCTGTCTCTTCTTGATAAAGAATTTTATTGTTCACTTGAACTAGAGCAAAATAATCTCAAATTATTCTTCCAGAAACAATTTCTCCCTTGATTAAGAGATTCCCACCTACTAGTTTCTGTACAATTAGTTACTTAAATAAAAAAAAAAATCTGGTTTGATTATGCTCTCTTTTCTAAGTAACCAAAGACCAGAGTTTTGTTTCTATGTATCTCTCTCTCTCTCTCTCTCTCTCTCTCTCTCTCTCTCTCTCTCTCTCTTTCTCCATCTCTCTCTCTTTCTCTCTTCTGTCTGTTTCTTCTTTCTCACTGTGAAAGCTAGGAAAAATGGGCAGTGGATTTGAATTCTTTATATAACTCAACATTCCAATCTGAATGCAAATTATAAATCTTTCACAAGGGGTCAATTTTACCATCTGGAATGCAAGACTATATCCCTTAAATTTAAGCAATAATTTTGAGAGTTCAATTTGGGCTTATTTTCCCTTTTCCATTTTTATAACTTTTGTCTTTAGCAAAAGAAAAATGCATTATTCCATTGATTAAAATTAAATGCCTCTCTTGCAGTTATCTATAAGTCTATTAGACTCCCAAACTACCATTTGTGGTTTTTAATTGACTTTTCCTAGACTTCATTTAATTACATATACACAAGTCACTCTCTTCTACCCTTGAGCCATGCATTTAGGTCCCATTAACACTAATGGAATTTATATGCATGCACGCTGAGGGAGAATAAGCCCCTTAAACACCTTTTTAATGGAACAGTTTTGTTTCTTTCCATTCCTCTTCACACTCCTGTTTGGACTTTCCCTTACCAGTATGTGCTTCCAAATAATGTAACTCTGATTTCTTTTTCAGCTCTTATACTTTATTCTTTATTGAGCTCCAGTGCTCCACGTAGGACTTGACTTCCCCTCTTTTATTGATCATTCCTGGAAAACGCAGCATGACTAAATCATTACTACTGCATTAGATTTTCTGGTTTCAGAGTGAAATTCAGATGTTGCTTTCATTCCAGCCCTGTAGTTTCCAGCAAACATATTTAACCCACAGACTATTTTTTATCCTCCTGAAGACTTGACTAGCCAGAAGTACATTAAGATAATGAATATTTACCCAGGAGGCTAAAAAGTTTTCCACCGTAACGTGAAAATAAATAGGCATGTTTTCAGACTCTCCCACTTTATAATGTTTTTATTTGTTTACACTTTAGGGAGGGTTTTGTTTTTTTGGTTTTTTTCCATTTTTTAAGTACCTATGACATAAGATTTCAGCAACATGTTCAAATTTAGAACAGTAAAGTAACAGGAAAATAAACTGTGCCATAGGAACCATAAATCCGCAGGAAGTAAACTATGCCTCCAAAGCATTTACTAACAATCATATTTTTGTTTAGCGCTTAGAAATGTATTATTCTTTATTGTTCTCATAATAGCTTTATCAATGGACTTTACAAGTCAGCTTCATTTTCCTTTCTCATTTGTAAAGTGAGGGACTGAATAAGACGACTATGACTTTGGGCCTTGCAGAGTGACAGACATATCGCAGTAATTCGAGTCACATAAAATTGCCATTTTGGTAGGTCAAAAATGGTTGAAAAATATCTATTGAAAACTTCTGTTAAAAAATTAATGATGAATGAATGAATGAAGTCTCTTTCAAGTCTAGATTTTCATTTTTATTCTATTTTCAAAAATTAAAAATATAGAGTAATTAGTTAGTCTGAGGTACTAAAAAATATACATTAAGCATGGACTGTTTCCAATCATTTAATGGAATAAAACTCCTAAACTGACTAGTCTTTGTTGTTTTCTCATTCATTTTTTTGGTGTAACAGCAAGCCTGGTAGTAGTTGCTTCTCAGAAGGTAAGCTTAAACTTTACATTATAAAGAGATGATATTCTAACACATTTGAGTATTTGGAAAATGCAATTTATACATGATAGATCTGATAGTGCGTGTGGAAAGAATTGAGGATAAACATATGAAAAACAGAATAAAAGTTCAGAAAAACCATAATGCAAGAAAAGAATCAAAATCGTCATATGTTACTTACCTGTTCAGTGAATAATATTTAGATATTACAATAATATAATACTACTGATTTATCCCAAAATATTATCTAAAAATATAAATGTCAATACCACCAAGAACAGCTCAAAATGTTGGAGGAGATTATGTCTGGGGAGTGGAACTAGCGGTGTGGAAAGTCAAGGGGAGAATTGCTGCTTTTAACTATGAATTATAGAACTACGGGGAAACCGTTGCTGATACGCCCACAATCACATGAATTCCAATGTAATTGAATGAACTGGTGATTGGTTCCTATGCTCTGTACTAGACTCACCCTTATTATTTGTTAACTTCAGAAGACTGCAACCCCATATTATATTTAATTGAATTTTTTTGGACTCAGTTTAGAGTGCTATGTGGGATTTTATATCATTTGCATTTTAACTATATGCATGTATTAACTTGATAAAAATAAAAATTGGTTTAGAAAAACTTGAATTTCATATTGAACCTGTCCAAGTTTTACTCTTTTAAGAATTCAACCTTAAGTTGGAAAGTGAGAGGTGATAGTGAGAAAAGAAGAGAACCCAGCCTCCTTCTAGATGACTTTAATATGACTTCCCAATCTTTCTTTCTGCAATTTTTTACTATTTCCAACCACCTTCTCTCAGCTGACTAGCAGGGTGGATCGAGGCACTGTAAGTGTTATAACCAGAATGGATGAAGAAAAATGCACTCAAGTTCCTTAGTTTTCCTGCTGTAAGCCTCAATGTAGCTTCATTATTTTGACCTTAAATTTTGCATTAATGCAATAAAATAACATTCATTAAATTGTAGTGATATAAAAAGTGTGAGAGGGTAATAGAGTTTATGAAAACTATGACTTTGTATATTCTGACATTCAAGGTTGGCAAATTTTAACTCTGCAATAATGTATCTACACTTTTTTAAAAATTAATGTATTCTCCATTATGTCTAACGTATTATGGAAATAAGTCTTTATTAGAATAATTAATCAGATCAAATAGTTTGGGGCACATCCTGGATCTGTGACGTTTGGAGGCCTTGCATACAAAGGTGAGCATTATGCATGAAATATGATACTTCATACTTATTTAATCAGAAATGTTTTTAAATTCACTCTTGGAGTTGAAGGAGGATCATAACTAAATAGTGGCTTTTAGTATTAGCGCTTTGATGACTCGAAAGAGAAAGGAGCCCAGATAATGAGGGCCAGAGCAGAAGCAAAATAATTCAAAAATGGGAAAAACAGATTAGGTAATATTCAAAAACAGAGACCATCAATGGATCCATGTCTAAGAATATTTTTTCTTTTGGTCAGAACTGGCAGCTCACCATCCCAGGTCTCGTGAGAATCCTCTGGGGTGAAAACCTACAGTAGTCCCAGAATAACCTTGCACGCAGGTTCCAGTTGGAGTTCCAAAATGCTGGCACCTGGCGTCCTCCTACTACCTAACTGCTGCTGCAGACCATTGCTCTACTAACTCATTCCTACTCCTATAAGTCTCACAGCATCTTTTTGTAAACATTTTCTCAGAAAACAAGCAAAACATAGTGTGATTAGGAATATGAACTCCTGAGCCTGGGTTTAAATGCCAACTTCTCTCTTATTGGGTGTGTGACCTTGGGAAATTACTTAACCTTTCTGGGACTCAATTTCCTCATCTGTAAAATGAGGGTAATAATAATACCTGTTTCACAGAGTTGCTGAAAGCATTAAACGACTTAACACATGAAACAGAATAAGCATTGTGTGAATACCAGCTATCTATCATTAAGCAGGGTCTCTCTCTCTCTGTCTCTCTCTCTCTCTGTCTCTCTCTCTCTCTCTCTCACACACACACACACACACACACACAGTCCCTTTAAATCCAACCTAAGAATTTGTTTCTTCTGATCCCTTGGATAAGATCATGAACTGGTCCTATAACTTTTCCAGAATTTTCTTGGTGACTACAATCACTCTCTGTCCCAAGAAGTTATATTTGAGTAATTAAAATATCCAGTAGCAAGAAATCATCAAACTTTCTAACTTTTAGCTAATGTAGAAATTTTCCTGTACCCTAGCTTAAAACCCATGAGACCTGGAAGGCTTTGTATGTTAGTGTGGGAGGGAATGTGAAGGGTCAGCTTCTGCTCGCCCTCCTAACTTTACCTCCTTCTTTCCCTTCTCTCATGGAAGGACTGGCTAGCCATACCACAAGTCACCCCAAAGGAATCTTCTCTCCCAGCCTCTGTGGTCTCCATCATGTAACATGTCATGAAGAGGCAGATAATCCAGTACCTCCCTTGGTGCGTAGTGGTGACTAGGCATGTGCTGTTTTATTCTCAGCCTTTGGAGCTTCAGCCAAAACTGTGATTGGAAGTGTCCTATCTTATATTGTGTCACACTTGTTTCTACAAGTGCTCACCTCTGAGCCATTCTCCACATCCCCTAAGGTCTTTAACTGCTGGATTAGTCTTATATATACTGAGGTCTCTTTCAGAAGAGGGATTTAATTTATGTGAATTTAATTATACGTGCCCATGGAACAAGGGGTGGGAATAGTGAAAAGATAAATACCAATTTAAAGGAGGCCTGTAGTTCCACAGCCAGTCCTCTATGAATTTATCAGCCCATCTAAGCTCAAGCCCGAGTGGGATCTGCTATTTCCTAGGACATAATTCTGTTCCTGACACTTTCTCATACTATGAGCATCTCCTCTATGAACTCCCAGACTGAGCATGAGTCTATTATTTAAAGATAGATGCTTTTCATACAATGGCCCCTAAATGCAAGCCAACATGTGGTTCTTTTTTTTTTTTTAAGAGAAGTCAGCCTGTATTGCCTTGTTTGACAAATAAAGCTGGCTATGCTGGTTCCTGCATGTGGTTCTTAATGAAGAAAAATGGATCGTTCCTAAAGATGGAGGGAAAATTGAAAAATAGCTTGAGTAAAAAAAAAAAAAAAGAAAAAAAAAAGAGAGAGAGAGAAAACAGGACTAAGGTGCACACTTCATCCTGGTTTAGTCAAGACTTTCCTGGTTTTAGCACTAAAAGTCCTACTTCCTGGGAAGCCCCCTACTCCCAGGCAAGCTGGAATGGTTGGTCATCCCACCAGCAGAATCCAGGCACCAGAAAGAGCAGGGATTCTTGGAAGACTGGGAGGCTGTGTCCAAGCACACTCCAGCCCAGGCTCCCAGTCCCCTCATCAACATTTCTTCCCCCAGCTCTCCCACGTTCGTCATTGCCCAGGGTGAGTGAGAGAAAGGAAAATACGTCTTAACTGGGTCTTGACTTAAACTAAAGGACTAGAAAGCTGGGTTAGTAATATTTGATGCAAAAGTTTTTTTTTTTTTTATTGTTTTTTTTGTTGTTGTTGTTGTTTTTTGTAATAGGGATTTTTAGAACTTTTCTCTGTATATTTCTGAGACTCTTTTGTACCACGAGGAGGAAAAGGAAATGAACCACAGATAGCAACGTGGTCTACCCTAAGCCACACAATAAGTATGGGGAAGATCTATGGTTTCCTGTTCGTGGCCTGGCTTGCTGAGCCATTTTGCCTTGGTAAGTTACTTAACCCTAGCTGGGCCTCAGTTTTATTTTGTTTGTTTTAGAATCTTTAACTTTTCTTAAATGAGACCATCTATTTTCTAGCTAACCCGCTGAGTGATGGTGAGGATCAAATAAGAAAAATGTGGTAATTCCTGTGAAACATACCTCCTCGGGCCTCTTTTCTCCGACTCTCCAGATCGCTCACACTGCCAGGTCATTTTGGCTCAGGCCTGTGCTCATTTTCTGTATACCAAACATCAAAACTTACTTGTCTGAGATTCGTTAGCATTTGTTTCAGTATGTGTGTCAAAAGAAAACTAAGGAATATGCAAAGAAACCAAACCTGTGGCAAATGGGAGCAGGTAACTATGTCTCTCTCCTAGTTCTCATCATGGGCTTCTTTCTACATTTTTCTGGTCCAAAAGAGTGGCATCCAATGAGGGGAATATCACGTCAAGTAGGAGGTGGTGGCAAAAAAATAGATGGAAGAACTATTTGAGGACAGAGATAATTTTGGAGAATTTTCTGAAACAGCACTAATTCATCTATCACGGATTGCACCAATTCCTAGGTAACATCCTGCAGAGAAAGAAGAAGGCTTCAGAGCTAGAAACCCACCTGATCGATCTTAACGGTCAAGTCGAGGAGAGCAGGTGTGTTTTGTTCTACTTCCACCAAGTTTACTGTTTCCCCGAAAACAAGACCTAACTGGAAAATAAGCCCTAGCATGATTTTTCAGGACGACATCCCCTGAACATAAGCCCTAATGCATCTTTTGGAGCAAAAATTAATATAAGACTCAGTCTTATTTTCGGGGAAACATGGTGTATATTAGCATGAAAGTTTCTAAAACTGTGGGCATTTCCAGGGACAAGTATAGCCAAACTCAGAAGAACGAAAATAGGTAACATATTCTGAAATTAGAAACATGTATCTGAAATTGTCACTTGAAAAGCTAAACTGCAGCCAGTTTGGGAAATTTAGTGCATAATATTGATGTCAGGAAGCATTAATTAGTAAAAATGACTGACATGTGGGTGTATTCAAATGACCTTTGCACATTGTGTTGGCTGTTCATTTACCCTACAGATCCATTCTGTAATGGGAAGCACTTCCAGAAGATCAGAGAGAGCTGGAGGAGGGAGAAGTTGGGGGATACATTCCACATCCCTTCCTGCCCAACTCCCTCTTCCTCCCTGCCAAGCTCTAGCTTGACAGTGGCTGCATTACTCTATGTGAGGCCACAGCTCCTGTTGAGTGGTACTCATGACATGGCTAGGCTAGAGCTCTCACAAGCTTCCAGGAAAACAACTTCTTCCACTTGCCCCTCAGGTCTCAGGGCTGTGACAG
Source organism: Rhinolophus sinicus (assembly GCF_057876585.1). Lineage (NCBI taxonomy): Eukaryota > Metazoa > Chordata > Mammalia > Chiroptera > Rhinolophidae > Rhinolophus > Rhinolophus sinicus. The sequence continues at coordinate 186,057,077 of NC_142501.1, forward strand.
GTAGGCCCCAGATAGACACCCTTCCTCACGGGTTCTCCTAACTATGCTGTATTAGTCTGCTAGGGCTACCATAACAAAATCCCACGAAGTGAGTGGCTTAAACAGCAGAAATTTATTTTCTCACAGTTCTGGAGACTGGAAGTCCAAGATCAAAATCCAGTGGGCGGGGGGGGGCCGGCCCGGTGGTTCAGGCGGTTAGAGCTCCATACTCCTAACTCGGAAGGCTGCCGGTTCGATTCCCACATGGGCCAGTGGGCTCTCAACCACAAGGTTGCCGGTTCAACTCCTGGAGTCCCGCAAGGGATGGTGGGCTCTGCCCCCTGCAACTAAGATTGAACACAGCACCTTGAGCTGAGCTGCCTCCCAGATGGCTCAGTTGGTTGGAGTGCGTCCTCTCAACCACAAGGTTGACGGTTTGACTCCCGCAAGGGATGGTGGGCTGTGGCCCCTCCAACTAGAAAACGGCAACTGGACCTGGAGCTGAGCTGCGTCCTCCACAACTAAGACTGAAATGACAACAACTTGACTTGGAAAAAAGGCCTGGAAGTACACACTGTTCCCCAGTAAAGTCCTGTTCCCCTTCCCCAATAAAATCTTAAAAAAAAAAAAACAGTGGGGTTTGGTTTCTGGTAAGGGCTCTCCCCTTGAGCTGTCATCCTGCTGTGTGCTCATATAATCTCTTCTTTTTGCTGGAGTTGAGGGCTGGGGAATGAGATAAGGATGCTAAACCTATAGGATCAGGGCTCAACCCTTATGATCTCATTTACCCTTAATTACCTCCTGCTAGGCCCTATCTCTGAATAAGTCACATTGGGGAGTGAGAGCTTCAACATACAAATGGTTTGGGGAGTGGGGAGACACACAAGCATTCCATCCATAACACATGCCCCTGCCTCTGTAAATAGTCTAAACCTCCATTAAACTTTCTTTAATTCTTCCCTTTGAATGTTATCTGCCAGGACATTGATTGATACATGCCCAAATGATAAAACGGTCATTTGAGGCAATCTCTGGATTATACAGGTTAAAAAAAAGAAAAAGAACCGTTTATCTGAAATTTTTATATAATTAAAGTACCTTAATACTTATTTCTTCTCTGAGTAGACAGTCCAAAACTCAATTTCTTTCAAAACAGTGGCTTCATTTTTTTCTAGCTTTTTTATACAGGCTCTTAAAAATATCTTAATTATAATGCTACTTTTCCCCCCTTTTTTTATTTAATTATTTTCAGTTACAGAGGACATTCAATATTATTTTATATTAGTTTCAGGTGTACACTATAGTGGTTAGACAGTTATATAACATGCAGTGATCCCCCAATTAGTCTAGTACCCACCTAGCATGATATATACTTCGTACAATATTATTACTATATTCTCTATGCTGCAATTTATATCCCTGTGACTATTTTGTACCTACCAATTTGTATTTCTTAATCCCTTCACCTTTTATACTCATACCCCCAACCTCCCTACACTTTGGCAACCATCAGTTTGTTCTCTGTATCTATGAGTCTGTTTCTGTTTTGTGTGTTCATTTATTTTGTTCTTTAGATTCCATATATAAATGAGATCATATGGTATTTGTCTTTCTCAGACTGACTTATTTTACTTAGCATAATACCCTCTAGGTCCATTTATGTTGTTGCAAATGGCAAAATTTCATTCTTTTATTATGGTTAAGTAATATTCCATTGTATACGTGTACCAATTCTTTTTTTATCCAATCATCTATTGATGGGCATTTAGGTTGCTTGCTTCCATATTTTGACAATTGTAAATAATGCTCCAATAAACATAGGATTACATGTATCTTTTCGAATCAGTGTTTTGGATTTCTTTGGATAAATACCAAGAAGTGGAATTACAGGGTCATAAGATAAGTTCTGTTTTTAATTTTTTGAGGAATCTCCATACTATTTTCCCACATAGTGGCTGCACCAATTTGCAATCCCACCAACAGGTCATGAGGGATCACTTTTCTCCATATCTTTGCCAACACTTTTGTTTGTTGATTTATTGATGATAGCCATTCTGACAGGAGTGAGGTAATATCTCATTGTGGTTTTAATTATATATCATTGGCTACAATTTTCTCTCATTTAGTAGGTGGTCTTTTTGTTTTATTGGTGGTTTTCTTTGCTGTGCAAAAACTTTTTAGTTTGGTATGGTTCCATTTGTTTATTTTTTCTTTGTTTGCCTTGCCCAAGGAGATACATAAAAAAAAAAAATTTACTATGAGTGATGTCAGAGAGTTTACTGCCTATGTTTTCTTCTGGAATCTTATGGATTCAGGTCTTACATTTAAAATTTTAATCAATTTTGACTTTATTCTTGTATATGGTATAAGAGGATGGTCCAGTTTCTTTTTTTTTTTTTTTTTCATGTATCTGTCCAAAACCATTTATTGAATAGGTTGCCTTTACCCCATTGTATATTCTAGTCTCTTTTGTCATAGACTTAATGACCATATGGGCATGGGTTTATTTCTGGGCTCTCTATTCTATTTCATTGATCTATGTGTCTGTTTTCATGCCAATACATGCTGTTTTGATTCCTATAGCCTTGTAGTATAGATTGATATCAGGTAGCATGATGCCTCCAGCTTTGTTCTTCTTTCTCAAGATTGCTGTGGCTATTGAGGGTCTTTTGTGGTTCCACATAAATTTTAAGATTATTTATTCTAGTTCTGTGAAAAATGCCATTGGTATTTTGATAAGGACTGCACTGAATCTGTAGATTGCTTTGGGTAATATGGACATTTTAACAATGCTAATTCTTCTTATCCATGAATATGCTATATGCTTCCATTTATTTGTATCTTCTTCAATTTCTTTTCTCGGTGTCATAGTTTTCCTAGTAAAGGTGTCTTACTTCTTTGGTTAAATTTATTCCTAAGTATTTAACTTTTTTTTTGATGCAATTGTAAATGGGATTGTTTTCTTAATTTCTCTTTCTGATAGTTAATTATTGGTGTATAAAAATGCAAGTGATTTCTGAATATTAATTTTGTATCCTACTAGTTTACTGAATTCATTCATCAGTTCTAATAGTTTTTTGGTGGAATCTATAAGGTTCTCTACCATCTTTCCCCAAAAATAAGACCTAGACAGACAATCAGCTCTAATGCGTCTTTTGGAGCAAAAATTAATATAAGACCGGTCTTATTTTACTATAATATAAGACCAGGTCTTGTCTAACATAATATAATATAAGACTAGGTCTTACGTTAATTTTTGCTCCAAAAGATGCATTAGAGCTAATTGTCCAGCTAGGTCTCATTTTCGGGGAAACACGGTGTATATAGTATTATGTCATCTGCAAATAATGACAGTTTTACTTCTTCCTTTCCAATATGGATGTTTTTTATTTCTTTTTCTTGTCTGATTGCTGTGGCTAAGACTTCCAGTACTATGTTGAATAAAAGTGGTAAAAGTGGGCATCCTTGTCTTGTTCCTGATCTTCAAGGGAATGCTTTTAGTATTTCCCCATTGAGTATAATATTAGCTTTGGTTGGCCATATACGGCCTTTATTATGTTGAAGTATGTTCCCTCTATTCCCACTTTGCTGATAGTTTTTATCATAAATGGATGCTGGATTTTGTCAAATACATTTTCTGCATCTATTGATATGATCATATGATTTTATCTTTCATTTTGTTTATGTGGTGTATCACATATACAATTTGCGGATATTGAACCAAACTTACATCCCAGGAATAAATCCCACTTGATCATGGTGTATGATCTTTTTAATGCACTGCTGAACTTGATTTGCTCATATTTGGTTGAGGATTTTTGCATCTATGTTCAGGGATATCAGCCTATAATTTTCTTTTTTTGTCATGTCTTTGTCTGGTTTTAGCATCACGGTAATGGTAGCTTTGTAAAATGAGTTGGGGAGCTTTCTCTCCACTTGAATTTTTTGGAATGGTTTGAAGGATAAGTGTTAATTCTTTGAATGTCTGGTAAAATTCACCAGTGAAGCTGATGGTTGGGAGTTTTGTTTGCTGGGAATTTTTTGATTACTGATTTGATTTCATTTGTAGTAATTGATCTGTTCAGATTTTCTGTTTCTTCTTGATTCAGTTTTGGAAGATTGGATGTTGCTAGGAATTTATCCACTTCTTCCAGATTGTCCAATTTATTGGCATATAATTATTCATAATATTTTCTTATAATTCTTTGTATTTCTCTGTTGTCAGTTGTCACTTCTCTTTCATTTCTGATTTTATTTATTTGGGTCCTCTCTCTTTCCTTCTTGATGAGTCTGCTAAAAGGTTTTTCAATTTTGTTTATCTTTTCAAATAATCAGCTCTTCTTTTCACTGATCTTTTGTATTGTTTTCTTAGACGACTCTATTTCATTTATTTTCACTCTGATCTTTATTATTTCCTTCCTTCTACTCACTTTGGGCTTTGTTTTCTGTTGTTTTTCTAGTTCCTTTAAGTGTTAGATTAGATTCTTTATTTGAGATTTTTCTTGTTTCTTGAGGTAGGCCTATATTGCTATAAATTTCCCTCTTAGGACTGCTTTTGTTGTGTACCGTAGATTTTGAGTCATTGTGGTTTCATTTTCATTTGTCTCAAGGAATCTTTTGATTTCCTCCTTAGTCTCATTGTTAAACCTTCAACCCATTCATTATTTAGTAGGATGTTATTTAGCCACCATGTGTTTGCGTATTTCTCAGTTTCTTTTTTTTTGTAATTGATTTCTAGTTTCATACCATTGTGGTCAGAGAAGATGCTAGATATGATTTCAATCTTCCTAAATTTTATAATATTAAGTTTTTAACTATCCTCCAAAATATTATTTTTACCTCTTGAGGGCATTTTGAATGATTTCACTTTGGTATAATGCCAAAAGAAAACATTACATAAAAATTTTTAGCTAAAATATATATGAAGGCATCTAGCTTTCTTGTTTCCAAAACACATCAAAGAGGATGAGTCTAAATTCAGGGATATTGGAGTTGCTGAAGAAACCAGATAAAAGCCCTAGGGCCCTAAAGAACAAAAAAATCACTACAATAAAAAACTAAAGACCATTAGACAATGTCAAAGAAAAGCAGCTATAATCCAACTCTATTCAATAATATGTTTTGACTTTTATAAAGCTATTTGAGGTTAGAAAATGTTTTTAAAAACAAACCACACTCATAGAAAAAGAGATCAGACTTTTGGTTACCAGAGGCAGTAGGTGGGGGGACGGGTAGTTAGAGGAAAGTGGTCAAAAGATACAAACTTCCAGTTATAAAATAAGTAATTCAAGATACAATGTACAACACCATGTGTATAGCCAGCACTGCTGTAGGACATACAGAAAAGCTGTTAAGAGAATAAATCCTAAGAGTTCTCATCGCAAGGAGAAATTTGTTTCCTTTTTCTTCCTTCTTTTCTTTTCACATGTATATATATATATATATATATATATATATATATATATATATATACACACACACACACATAGACACACACACAGCTTTTCTATATGTCCTACAGCAGTGCTGGATATACACATTGTGTTGTACATTGTATCCTTATTACTTATTATAAACATGCAGTAAGTGATAACTGAAGGGGGTTAATGAACCCAATAGGTTCAGCTAACTTCTGTCTTCATATACATATATATATATATATGAAGACAGAAGTTAGCTGAACCTATTGGGTTAATCATTTCACAATACATGTAAGTCAAACAATCATGCTATGTACCTTAAACTTATACAATAATGTATATCCACTTTTCTCAATAAAATGGGCAGGAGAAAAAATGTTTTTATCTATGTGGAAGCTTGCTAATTGCTTCCCAAGTACATTTCTCCTCTTTTTACCTTGGAAATAGAGCTAGAAACTGGATTTTGGCTGAGCATGTAGCCACTAAACTAATAGACTGTACTTCCCAGCCTCCTTTGGAGTTAGGTATAAACATGTAATTAAATTCTGGTAAATGAGATGTAAGGTAAGTGTGGAATGCACAGAACCTCTCCTTAAGATGAGGCAAGAGTGCTCTCCTTCCCTTTCCTTCCTTTCTGTTGGCTGGAATGCAGGCAGGATTCCTGGAACTTGGACCAGCTGTCTTGGACCACAAACAGCATGCTAAGATGACAGAGTAGTCATATAGAAGAAGCCTGGGTCACTGATGACCATTGAATTGTCATAGCAACCCTGGGCCACCTACCTCCAGGCTCTGTTCATGTGAAGGAGAAATAAATTTCTATGCTGCTTAAATCACTGTTAATTTGTATTTTTTGAGTTATATAAAGCCAATCACAATCCTAAACTAAATAGCTTATATTATCTATTTATAAGCTAACTTATTAAATTATATAAGGGAAGAGACCATGTCTTTCTTCTCTGCTGGATCCTCACAAGGCCTGGAACAGAGTAGGTACACAAAAAAAGGTTTCTAATTAAATGAATGAATGAATGAGCCATGATAAAAACATCATGTAAAAAATAATGTAAACTGTTCCACTTTAAAATGGAGCTGGAACTGCCATCCCAGAGGAATTGGGAATAGCTGGTGGACTAACGTGACAACTAGGAATTCCTAGATGAGAGAGGGTTCTTTTGTGTTGTAAACTTCTGTCAAGTTACTCAACAAGCATAAGTCTCCTTGTGATGTGCATTAACTATGCATGGTCTATATCTAGCACTATAGTAAATAGCAGTCAAGTTCCAGAATTGGTAGTGTGAACTGAAGGCAGGATGAGTGGAGCTGATTTCTGGAAAAGAGACGGCAGAGCAGTCCTGTGAACTCAGACTTACTGTTAAAACTACAAGTTAAATAAACTCTCAGTTTATTCCTCAAAATTGAAAAATGGATGCTGTGCTCACCAGCATTAGCTCTGGAATCAGCAGACCCATGTGTTAACGCCAGCTCCATAATTTCCTAATTTAGCAGTCCCGGGCAACCTTAGTTCTCTTGTTGGCAAAATCAGGAACTAATACCTACCTCAAAATATTGGGCCAGTGAGCTGTGCCCTCCACAAATAGATTGAAGACAACAACTTGGCTTACAACTGATGGCTCCTGGAAAAACACACTGCTCCCCAATATTGCCCAATAAAAAATTTTTTAAAATATATTTTTTATGTGTTTAAAGGATATAATCTGTGTAGAGCAAATACCTCAGTGCTAGGTCCATGGTAAGTCTCAGTAAGTGGCTGCCATTATATATACTACCTGGCTTTGTCTTTCTCTTTAACAGAGAGAAACTCTTAGCTAACATGTAAACAAAGATACAGTTATTTCAGCAAATATTTTAACATACTTTAAAAATAATTTATGTGGTGAGTTTCATTTCAATTACAAGAATCATATTAATATTCAATCCCTGTACCTCTTAAAATTATAGGAATGTGGTAAGCAAAATAAAAATAACTCATTTTAAACGTTTCTAATTATAGGTATTTAAAAACCAGTTCAAGACACCTTCTTCTAGAGAGCTTTGGCTGAGGAGAGCATAATTTTGTCACTGAGGACAACGGTGGTATTTAGAGATTAGAAATCTAAAACAGAATGGACTGACACATTCATCTATTCATTTACCCCCTTCAGTTATCATTTACTGGGTGTTTACCATGGGCCAGAAGCTGTCCTCTGCACTCGGGATTTAGCTCTGAACAACACAGATATGAGCCCTGCCTGTGGTCTAGAGGGGAGAGGAAGAAGGGAAGAGCATGGAACAATTACACAAACAACTGTACGATTATAAACGTGGTACATTTCAAGAAGTGTTGCTAACACCAGGGCACATGTGATCCAGTCTCAGCATTGCTGCAAAGAAAGCAGTCCCAGAACGAACAGGGAATTCCAGTATAACAACGGGAAGGAAATACTCATCCTCAATAACATTTCCACCAAGTCCATCTCCTTAGTCACTCGCCTCACTCCTTGGAGCCACAAAACATCTCATCCTCTAGCCTGAGGCCACATCAATCCCTTTATTTCTACTTTTTCACCTCCTGGTTTCTTCTCCACTTCTATCTTCCCACACAGCATCCCCAAATTCTCCTTGAAGGTGGGAGAGTGGAATAGACAAACAAGCACACTCTTTAGCAGTTGAGAAGGAAAAGGCTGGGATCATCCTATGATACAATGTTTTATTTCTGCACAGAAGGAAAGGTTTAATGGAAGTGCTCAATAGGAAGACGTAACCAGTCTGGTAACCTGGAAAAAGATCCCTGGGAAAATAACATTTAAGCTGAGACTAGCAGGAGAAGAGGTTAGCCAGGAGAGGGAAGACAATCCGACACTGTGAATGAGAGAAAGGAGTGTGGTGTTGCAGGAACAAAGAGAAGGCCTACGAGGTTAGCACCGAGCAAAGAGAGAGATTTGGGAAATGAGGCTGATTGGCAGGGAGGCCAGATCATGCCAGCTTTTTATCCCCAAAGCAACAGGAGGCCACCTGAGAGTACTTATTTTATATTTATGGTTGTAAATATTCTTTATGTTTTTCTGTAATTTTTTGGTAATACTATTTTTTAAGCCAAGATCTATGATTTTGTACTCTAAACCTCTCTTATGCATAATAATCGCCTGGATTTTTTTGTTGTTGTTTATTTGTTTGTTTTTTGCAATGAGAATGATCTGTATCCTTTTTTTTTTTTTAACTTTTATTTATTTTAAGTGTGTTTTTCCAGGATCCATCAGCTACAAGTCCAGTAGTGTTTCAATTTAGTTGTGGAAGGCACAGCTCACAGTAGCGCTACTTGCTACATTGTGAACCCCAAAATGACTTGTGAAACAGGTTAGTTTTTAAACATTCAAATACACAAAATTTTATCTTCCTCTATGCTTGTAGCAAAGAGTCTTGTAATTCTTGTAAAAAAAATCTTATAACAAAGATTTCTTTTCTGTGTGTTCACAGTGAATGGTTGTGTTCAGCAAGAAATAAACCAGTCTCTCATACCATTCTTTTCCTAAACACCTGGTTGTTCAGTTTTAACAAGGTGACTGGTTTCCACCATAACTCAGCTATTTTTCCACTTGGCTGGGTCCCCCCGGACCTTAAAGTCAAAATCTATGTAATATTAGCTTTCCTACTAACACTATGTGGGGTTTTCCACCTACATCATGCCACTAATTTATGAGTAGTTCTGTGAATAATGCAAATGGGGATTCCTTCCTCGGCTCTTTCTTTTACATTTCTGTTAGATATACCAAGAGGCAATATTATTTAGATCTTTTCGGTTCTGTGTTCTATCTCACCCTGTATTTCATTGGTGTTTAAGCATAGGTAAAACTCTTGCATCAGCTACTAGCTCCTTCACTAGTTTATTGTGTATTTGAAGTAACCATAAAGCGAAAGGCTTTTCCAAGTTCCTTTATTTATAGGATTAGAATAATGGTTACCATTTACCTTTCAGACCAAAGTCCTGTCAAATATAACTAGAAGGACGCCATTCCACATTTGCAGTCACCCTTCCCAATGCTACAGAAATGCAGGGGAAGAATGATCTCCATGTTGAACCACTAGGTTTCACATTTTATGTGCGGCAGTAAAGCGTTTACCTTGTCTTCAATGAAATCATTCCTAGTTTGAGAGCAGATGGGCCATAAACACCAGGTAAACAATTACTGACTTGAAGCATTCTTAATTAGATGGAGAACTTAGAAGTTAAGCACAAAGTCCTCTCCCTCTCTGGTCAGAGCGGGGTTGTACACTTTGAGGTTTGAAAGAAAAGCATTGTCCTTAGACCCAGGTGAAAGAACCCTTGTCCTGAGCCCCGTGCTGCTGGGCATCCCGCTCTGGCCCTCCTCCAGCCCTCCCCATCCCCACGTAGCAAATGAGGGGGGGCCTGCCCTCCCCAAGCCTGAGCTTTCCCTTCTGCACCACTTTCTGATCCATGACCACGAAACTCCTTGTCCAAATCATCTTCAATCTGCTTCCTAAGGGTGAGCAAAGGGCAGCTATCAGCAACGGGGTGTGGATGGAGCCTGGATCTGTGAGTTGGGGTGTCCGCACATGTGCACAGGACGCCCCGTGCAGTGCGGGACAGAGCCTGTGCAGACAGAGAAGGGGATCAGCTCCCTTCATATCTCCGTGCTCCGGTGGGAACGCCAGGTTAGGAGAAAACATCTCCTACGAAACGGTTTGCTAACTTGATTTATAACTTATAAATATTTAGCTATGTGATCTGTGGGTCTCTATTTATATTCTTGCCTCAAACTTCACAAATGTGAGGGGTGGGCCTTAGAAGAACGTCTAGAGTTCAGAGAAATCATTGAGTAACAGTAAATTGGGAAACTTTACACTCTTTTCTAAACATAAATCACTAGGCCTATCATACAAAAGATGTGAAGGAAGAAAGGGGGAGTAAAGCTCCACCATTTAGATCAAACAGTAGCTTCAAGCTCTTAAGTTGTGCTCTTTGTTCATAAAGCATGAGGAGCCAGATAGAACATTCTTCCCTCTGCCACAAGAATTCCATCTGTAGAACAGTGGCTCCCAAGCCGCCAGCTGCTCTTCACTCCCCTGTTGTAAGAATGCAGCTGAGGTTGAAAACTTGTCACCAAGTTGGAACCAATATCCACCTGTCCCTCTTGTCAGTCTCTTTCTGTAAAGTCTCCCTGGGATTTAAAATCTAAAGCCATAAAAATGGGATTTGCCTTGACTCTTTCTAGAGCAGCTATACCCTGTGCATGCATCATATGTCCCAGGATGACGGCGTCTCTTTAAAATTGTGATATTTAAATATAATAACAGCTGTGCAGTACTATGAACAGCCATTACACATATTCTTAGGAATTGTTTCTGTATTCAATTCATTGGGTGTGAATTTTATTTTTCAAGTAAACTCCTCCCCCTGAAAAAAGAAAATGATAAGAGGAGAGAGATGTTCACAGAGGTAATTTATTCAAACAGTATATCAGCAAATTAAGATTATTTCTCATAAATAGAAAGCGAATATGTATCATTATATATGTCATGGGTATAGGCTTTTTTCTTTTATAGTAGGAAAGAAAATATTTTTGTATAATATGCTTATTAACATACTATTAATACCAAATATATTTTGAAAATGTATAAATCCTTCGTGGATTTTGTTTCAGTGTTCAAATTATATTTGAAAATATGTCTCTCTTTCCATCAGATCATTAATAGGAGGAAATGACTATGACATACATAAAAAATAAATGTTAAGCTCTTTGGAAGAAAAGGACTGTATCATGATATTTTACATAATCTCAAATTTTGTGTCTAAAATTGAAGAGTGGATTTACCTAAAATTCCTTTGGGATCTAAAGAGTATCACCGGAGAGTGAGGAATCAACATGGTTCCAGCTGTGGCTCAACATGCAATGCCACTCTGCAGAAACCAGAATGGGACAACGTGAGGTTTCAAATGGGTCATGGTTGGGGCATAGTGGGGAAGTCATTCACACATTTTGGAGTACTTTCCTTGTTTCATGGCTGTCTCTGTAGCAAATAGATGCTGCTGCTGCTGCTGCTGCTGCTGCTGCTGCTGCTGCTGCTGCTGCTGCTGCTGCTGCTGCTGCTGCTTAAAACAGCTTTGCAAAACAGTTATGTATTCAAACCCTCTCAATGGAGAATTTGAGAAGAGAAAGAAAGTTGACTTCTATACTTCCCAGCACCACGTGGCTCTTACTTAGGAACCAAAAGACCTCATCAAGTTAGGTATTGTGGGTGCTGACTATTAATTTTGATCATACATAGATCGATTTCCGAAAGGACATCCTTTTCACATCTCTTAACAATGCTCATGACCAAGCCACATATAATAAAGATCTTATGCCATGCCATTGCAATCATTAAAACACAAAAGAGCCTTAAGAGCCAATAGACTAAGGCAAGATGTATTATACACACTAACACAGAACTACTATGACATAGAGTTGTGGGGAACAGATACTTAACAGAGCACAGTCTGCCCTCCTTCAGAGTAAAATCTTTAGAGATGGTGTCCATTGACAGATTTTGATTGAGCTCTAGACAGTGAGTGAATAACTGTATTTATCCAATTTGGATATACCTTGATCTTTGAGATCTTTCTAATTTTTAAGAAAGAAAACATGTGTTTCTATATTTGAGAGGTTAAAGTGAGTATACCTTGGAGAAAACATACTGAAGACTCACAGAGCCTCGTGAACACATACTCTTGTTCTGCTGACACTGAGATCAGAGAGTAATGAAGGAAAGCAATTACATTTATTGACTCCATGGAGCTTAGCTATTCCTGAACCAGCTTATCAATGAGAAATTGGCTAGGAAAGTCACTTTCGGTTCTCAACATTTCAATCATGGAAAGCGATGCAAATGTTACAGGCTGTGATTTTTCTGACTCCCTAATTGGTTTTTCGTTATGCATACCACTGTTTCCTTTGGAGAGGAAGTAGCAACTGGAAGCCAGCAGCTGAAGGTTAGTGCCTTTCAGTTATTCCCCTCAATTCACACTGCTCATCTCCTCTCACTTTACAGGCTCATGGCCTCTCACTTCACCACTGTCTTCACCTGGAATGCCATGAGCTTATAACACATTCCAGGGAGCCAGGAAGAACTTTGTAGTAGGGCTGAGGTTTAACAAAACCTAAACCTGTTACATCCTCTCCTGAATCAGAACACATAACTCCACCGGCCAAGGAAGGACATCTACTTTTAAATTATACACTGTACCCAGACCCAACGTGAGCACTCAGTGCCACACGTACATGTTAAATAGCAATAACTGAAACATGTGTTCACCACAACCTCTGAGTATGTTCATATAATACGGGCTACTTACGTTTCACTGCACGTGGACTTTTCTACCACCTCCATGGCACAGAAAGCTTATTCAAATTTAAGTCTTAGCAAAACAGGAACATGTTTATTTATAAGATTATTTTCCAGTTTGGTGGGAGAGCCAATTTATACACATTCAATAATTTCAAAAAATAAATAGACTGTATCCTTCCTATCACTGTCTTCATTGTAAATCTATTTTATATACAGAAAGACTATTTTATTAACATTGCCATGCCACATGTGTGTGTGAATTGGTATGGGTCTAGATGGAGACATAGCTAGTTGCCATTCATTAACTGCTTACTATATGCCAGACAATGAGCTAATCACTTTACTCATTCACTTAACAAATATTTGTTGACCACCTCTGGAGCTAAAAAGACAGATATGGCCCTAGTCCTCCTGAAGTTTACAGTCGAGTAGAGAAGACAAACATTTCATAACAGCATTATATATAGCAAGGCATCTAACCAGAGAGTCTGCTTCTATGACAAAGCAGCATTTAAACTGAGACCTGAACGGATAGTTCAACAGGTGAAAAGAAGGGGCAGAATGATCCCGACAGAAAAAAAATGTATATGAGAACGCGAAGTGAGTTTGAGAAATGAAAAAGAACTCAAGAGAGGGAAGAGAGTGGTTAGTGGCCATGCTGGAGGAACGGACAGAGGCCAGGCTTTTTTCAGCCAATTAAGGAATTTGATCTTTACCCTGAAGGCAATAGGAAGGCCGGGAGGGGATTTAAGCAGGTTAGTGTCACCATATTTTCATTTCATAAGATTACTCTTGCCTCAGTATGGAGCAAGGATTAAAGACAGATAGACCAATTAGAAACTATTTGCAAGAACCCAGACTGGAGCTAACGATGACCTGGACGAAGGCGCAGAAGTAGAGGAGCAAAGGGAATGCATTCAAGACACTGGTGTGGTCGTGATCGAAGTAATAAATGAACAAGACAACAAACAAAGGAACACAGATGCATAGACAGAGACCACAGTTTAGTGGTTACCAGCAGGTAAGGGGGGAGGGGAGCTGGTAGAAGAGGGGAAAAGGGGTCAAATATATGGTGATGGAAGAACAGACTTTGGGTGGTGAACACACAAGGCAATATACAGATGATGTATTGTAGAATTGTACACTTGAAACCTATGCAATTTTACTAACCAAGGTCACCCCAATAAATTTAATAAAAATTTTTTTAAAAAAGAACAGAGATCACTGTCCTCATCAACAGGAATGAGACAGGGCAACAAATCTACTTCCCTGAGGGAAACCACAAAACCTTTCTCTTCCCTGAAAAAAATGATGTAGAGGTCTTTTTTACCCCAGGACAAGTACATTAAGTCACAACCCACTACAAACCAAGCTTCCAAAATATTATTAACATTGCTGAGTGAATTCATCAAGGGCTGAATATAACTTTAGCTCTAGCAGAAAAGGTCATGATGTCATCTACTTCAACAGTAGAAAGAAAGGGATGGGGCGAGAGAAAGGGGAGAGGAGAGGAAACGGGAGAAAGAAGAGGAGTAAGGGGGGGAGGAGAGTGGAAAGGAGGGAGGGAGGGAGGGAAAAAAACAAAAAAATAAAGATCCACAAAAGGGTAGTCATCTCTAATAGAGTGAAGACAAACTGCCTTAGTGCCTATAAGGCCAAAACTTAATTCTAAAGATTCTCCGATAATAACAATAGCAAAATCTTACGTGGTATTTACTTTATGCCAGGTTTCACATGTAGTAACTCAGACGTTCAATTAATATGCTCTTTACAGATGAGGTCACTGAGGACCAAGGAGGTAAGTAACTTGCCCGAAATTACTAAGCAGTGAAACCAGGATTTGAACCTAGTGGTCAGTTCTGGCACTAGGATCTAGTTGCTATGTCCTTAATCTTTATTGTAGAGTCTCTATATACAGTGCTACTCAAAGTGCTAGTCATGCAATATTTATTACTGATCCACAATGAGGTAAGGCACTCACAGCAGAACATGATGGCTATGTCACCAAACCCACTGTTCCGTTCAGCCAATGTTTTTGTGGGGGAGGGGCATAGGTCTCCTGAATGAAAGAAGCCGTGCACATGATTTATACCCTGGTTCAAGCTGCTCATTTCATCTTCTAACCGGTAACGACAGTTCATGGACTAGCAACAGACTAAACTACTGTTTGGACAACACAATTCTAGATTTCCCTCCTTAAATTCAGAAGACGGAAGGGAACTCACATTTTTGAGCAAGAAAACCAAACTTAGTTTTGTCTATATTCTTTACCTCTGATGCTGAAATCAACCTTCTGAGGTACTTGTTAATCGACACTCTGAAACAGAGCCTCCGTGGCTAATGAAAGGTCTAGCCCATGGTCTCACAACTAAGCATGACAGTCAGGATTAGAACTCAGATCAGACTGGTACTCAGACAAACTGCAGGCCATGCCGTGCTGGACCAAGAATAAGGAATAAAGTAGGTCCCGCACATTGGAAAATTTGTGAAGTAGAAAAATTTGGGCTTTGTTTCTCTAAGCTTCCTATGCTTGCTCCACCACCATCCTTCCAAAACATTATTACACATCCACCCTCCAGATGCACCCTCTTTTGACACATCGAGTAGATGAGTTCTTTTCTTTAAGCTGGATGCTTTGTTTAATGAAGTTTCCTCCATCCTGAGCAATGATAAGTTTTCCTGTGAGTCCAATTAACACATGCCCTCTTCCCAATAAGGGCAAAGTACAATTGTTATGTGAGTTTAATCTCAATGCATTCATACTGGGAACACCATTTTCCATTTTGAAATAGAAAATGGTCCCTCCCCTACCTCCAGATGCCTGTGGAATGCAGGCTGCTGTAAATGAGAAGGAATTGCTTCTCTTTCTCACGCTAGTGAAGCAGTTCTAGTCTCCAGCTATGGTCCCTTTCTTACACTGCTCTGGACATCTAAGGAGGCCATCAGATAAAGGACAGGTGAATTAAAAAATCTACAAGTTGGAAAGGTAAGTCTGAACGTCTACGTCAAGAATTTTATAAAGGAAAAAAAAATTTTATACCCAAGAGATGGTCATCCAAGGTCAGCATAAACTTTGTGATAGAGAAGTAGTCACTTTGAATAGTAGGTCATATTAATGTTTTATAGCTCCAGTAGTTTTAACTTTTTTAAGTTCTTAATATTAGGCTATAATCTTCTTCTCTGTATTGTCTCTATCACAAGCTCTAGTTTTCCCTTTCTGTAGTAATATAAAAATTTCATCCTTCTTTTACATCATCCCTTCACACACTGGAAAATTGTCATGTCCCCAACAAGCATTCTCTTTTCTCGGGAAAATGCCAGTTCCTTCAGCCTTCTGTCACACAACAGGTTTTCTAGAATGCAGTCATTTTACTCTTGATATACTCCGGTTCTAGTGGGTGGTTAAGAAAATGGGTTCCAGAGTCAATTGCCTAAATTTGAATCCTGGTACTACCAGTTCTTAGCCATGTGAATGGGAAAATTCATTTAACCTCCCTGTGTCCCATTTTTTTAATCAACATAACAGAGTACTACCTTAAAATACTGCTGTGAATATGTGGTATAATAACAGTTATAAAGCACATAGTAAAGTCTCAAAAAAATTACCACTTACCATCACTGCAGAGCACCATAAGACTATATATTTCTTGTGTGGAATTTGTGATTCTACTAAAGTACTCCAAAACTCCATTTGCTTTCTTAACGGCCATTATTCACTCTTCCATTCAGCAACTATTTATTATGTTCCTACTGTGAGCAAGTGGAGGGACTGGTGACGTGGGGGGTGAGGAAGCAAGCTGTATTAAACAGGTTCATGAGGAGAGGCCTCTTTGAGCAAAGACTGGAAGCTAGGGAGTTAACCATGGGGAGGTATATCGGGAAAAATAGTGTTCCAGCAGTACGATGCACAGATTTTGAGGTGGGACCCACCTGGCATGTCCCCAGCACACAAGTAAGCCATCGTGGCTGGAGCACAATGAGTGAGGGGAGAGCAGTAATAGAGGAAGACCCAGAGGTAAGGAGGAAGGGGAGGATCACCCAGAGCCTCTGCAGTTTTGAAGGGTCAATGATCTGAGTTGTATTTTAAATAGACCATTCTGGATGATTTGAGAAAAGACTTAAATAGATTCCTTCCCCTCCTAACTCACTGAAGAGAAAGTGAGTTAGGAGATTGGTGCCATACTGAGGGAGAAAGACTACGATGGCGTAGACCAGGGTGGCAGCCCGAAGGAGATGAGAAGTAGTCAGGTTCTGAATGGAATCCAGAGGATTTTCTGGTGGGTGAGATAGGAGGTATGAGAGAAAGAGAAGTCAATTACTGCAAGTTTCCAGAGACAGTCGGAAGCTTGGAGCTGCTGCCACAGAGCTGAGGAGGGCTGCTAGTGGAGAAACTTAGAGAGAAAAAGCAGGACTCCCACTCAGAGCATGATGAGTTTTAGCTATAACTAAACCTAAAATGGAGGTGTAGAGCAAGAAGCTGAGTGTGCACCTCTCGAGGAGGGGAGAAAGTCTGGGCTACAGACATAAATGTGGGCACATCTCATGGATTAGATGAGATCAGCCAGGAGGGAGAGTGGACTGGGTGAAGAGTGAGCCCAAGGACTAAGTCCCGGGACTCAAACATTCAGAGGTCAAGGGAGGAAAGGGGGAACCAGAAGAGGAGACTGAGAGGGAATAAGCAGTACCATGGGGAAGAGAAGGAAAGTGCTGTCCTGAAAGCCAGAGGAAGAGATGCAGCAAGTGGAAGAGAGCATTCAAATGCAGCCATGCTGCTTACAGGCCAAGCAGAGCAGGGACTGGGAACTGGATTTCACCCCCTAGAGATCAGTGATGACCCAGAAGAGAGAAGTTCAGAGGATATGCTAGGGGCAGCGGTCTTCCTTCCTATGCTTCCAGCCATAGTGAAGCAGTAGAGACTGGATTTACCCTCCCACTTTAGACGCCTGAAAAACTGGACAAAACACATGAAACAGCAGTTTTCAGATTTGGAAAATAGGCAACATGGGTCAGTGATCCCTGCACCAGTTTATATCCTATAGAGAGTTTCTGGCCACAGCCTGGAGGGGGCAACCAAACAGACCTCCGAGGTCCTTCTGAGTTGAGGAGACGGAGCTGAGAATTCAGGGAGGACAAGCAATGCAAGGACACAGAGCAGAGTAGCAGAGTGGACGAGAGAAACAGCACAGAGAGAAAGTTCTGGAGCTCTGCAGGGGATCCTGCTAGAGGAGCTTCAGCTGGGGACCGAATAGCACATGTCTGTGAAGAGGAAACCCCCGGATGCCAGGGAAAGAACCATAGATAAGGAGGAAGAGGCACAATTTTCAGATCACACAGGACTAGAAGTAGTTCACAGAGTAATGACAACATGACTTAATGCTGGTGGCAATTGCCCACAGAGAGGGAACAATTGATACAGACAAGGAAGGGAGAATTGCTAGGATGATATCTCTGGAGGCAAGAAGGGTGGGATCCATTGCACAAATAGAGGCAGGTGCTGGAGAGTGTTCTGTTGCTGGCAAGAACAGGTGCGTGGAGATACTGAGGGGTAGGTACACATGGTGGCAGGGAGTCTGTGCACATTCTCTTCTGCCTGCTTCAGTTTTTCCCGTTAAGTAGCAGCCACGAGCATCAGCTGAGAAGGAGGATGAGGGAGGAGACGCTGAGGATTTGAAGAGAGAGGCCAGTAAACCAGCGAAAAGTCCTAGCTAGCGCACCCAGGAGCGTTTATATGGTTCTATGACTACCAAGCAGCATTAAGGGCCTATGTGTTCATGAATTTGAAGTGAGGACTTTCAGTGTGGTTGTATTTTCTTCCAGCCACTTTCAGCTGCACAGGTGCAAGTGTAGGGTAGAAAGGGTTGGGTTTCCCCCGTGTTGTGGATTTGCTGAGTTGGATAAAGGAGAGAGAGGGGCAAGCAAATCATCGCAGTTGACTTGGACTGAATGTAGTCCTTTTTGTTTTTTCCCCACAAACTGCTATTAAGCCAGATTCTCTCTCTGCTATATGTATGTGATTGATTCTATTGAACCTAAGGCTGTCCATTCTGTGCATGTGTTTTTATTCCATCACCTATTGTAATAGTTATCCTTCCAACTCTGGATCAGTGAACATCTATCTCTTCTTCCAGTCACCACCAGAAATACTGAAGTAGACAAAGTCAAGGGGAGCATCTACTGGTTCACCTCTAAAGACTTCTTAGCTGTGTAACATTAATCGGTTTGTCAATATACTAGGTAAATATATTTAACCAGCTTTAAGTTCAGCTACTCCACCACCATCAAGTTAAATGGTGGTAGAATATCTTCTTTTGCAATGACATTAAGACAATTTACTAAATGCCCTGCTAAAAGCAAGATACTCTATGTCTACAGAGTTTCTCGATCTTTTCAATCTAATTAAAAAAAACATGTTTTTAAAGTGAGTTTGGCATGATTTGTTAACAAATCTATATTGTTATTATCAATTACTGTTTGGGGTTTTTTTCTAAGTGCTTTAACTCTTCCGGACAGGCCAGCTACATTCATGTAAGGAGGGGGGTAGCAGAATTATGATGGCTGATAGGCCAACCAAGCTCCTCCATGCTGGTTCTAATTTAGTTCAAGACTCACTCAAGTTACCCAAATGGTAGAGGCCTACATATAAGATACTGGGCAAACACTGTGAGTTGCTGACCCAGTTCTCCCCTTCTTCATTATTAGCTGGACTCCCATTTTTGTCCTGGGCAGCAATGTGCTAAGCAAGAAAGGAAGGGAGGGAGAGGAAGGAAAGAATGAATGAAGGAAGGAAGGAAGGAAGGAAGGAAGGAAGGAAGGAAGGAAGGAAGGAAGGAAGGAAGGAAGACTATATTCCCTACCCTTTTTTTGTTGCTAGGAGTCTATTTTACTGTCCAAGCCAACGAGACAAAAACAGAAGTTTTGAATTCCTGATACTTATATATGGAAAATACATTTCTCTTTATCATTTCTTTCTTCTGGCGTGGAATGGACGTGATGCTGGAGGCCATGTGATGACAAATAGATAGATGAACACTACCTGTCAAGGGTAGTGACAAATAAAGCTAGAGGAGCCTTGTGCGTCATGGTGTGGAGCCGCTGCTCCAGCCCTGAACCGCCTGCCTTCAGACTACAGTTTTCTGTGAAGACTACAGACCCCCTTTGAACTAAGTCACTAATGCAGAGTTCCTGTTCCATGCAGCAGAACTTACACATAGATACATGGATAGAAGCTGGAAAGCTGCCAGTCACCAGAGCAGCCCCAGAAAATGGCTTCTTTCTCCATCTCTCCCTCTCACCCAATTGCTACATAGTCTGTTCCTCATGGTGTTTTTTTTTTTCCTAAACATTTATTTATTTTCCTTTCTCTAACTACTGTCTTCCTTATCTGATCACTATATTTGTTCTCTAAACCAAATATTCTACTTACTAGAATTTTTGCTTCCCGTAACTTTAGTTTACCCACAATCTTCCATGGCCTTTCCTGCATATCTTTATATCATAACCTTTAACTCTCAGTTCCCATGCAAATTTTTTCATCTTTTGTTATTCTGAGTTCTAGAGACAAAGAGTACAACTGTCCTACTTTGTTTGGGCCACAGGCCAACCTATTGATTGGCCACCCCTAGGTCTGGTGTCCAGCTCTAACCCAGGTAGTTATGGTTTGGAGGATGGGTGGGTTTAGGAATATGGAAGAAAGCTGGCCCTCTAACATCCTTCTTGACAGGGACAATGGGAAGTCAAGGATGGCAGAAGGGACATGGCAAGTATCAGTGTGAGCCTTAGGTCTGGTACATTTTGCCAACAGAAATCAGAGTCAACCCTGCATACCAAAGCCAAATAAAGTCTAATTTTAAATTATTTACATTTTAGAAAATATAACCTTATAAACTATTTAGGAAATTCCAGGACTCGAGTCCTAATCCCAGTTTTTCTATTAGCACACTATGTGCAAGTTTGAAGATCTCTTTGTGCATTACTTTCTTCATCTGTAAAAATAAGGAACTCATATCTATTACCTTTTGAGGTTGTAGAGCGGAACAATAAAATTGATTTGCAAAGTGTTTTATTGCCATAAAGTGCTATGTTGAAAATGGCTCCTATTTTAATAGGCTGATTTGTTGTAGTATGTAATAAAAAGAGCTATTTAGAGAATATATTTTACGTAAATATATGTTTAAGTTTTCTTTCTGTTGTTACTTTTGTGAGTCATTAAAATCAAGGAAGAATAGTATGAGATGCTAATTAAAGTCTTCAATCACACTAACTTTGTCTTTACCCACAAGATAAAATTCTAGCCCTATATCCTTAGTTTACTCTCTCATAATTCATTCAGCAAACATGTACATACAGCTATGTCCTGGGATTTATGCTTAAATGTGTAGAATCAAAATTGATGGATTGAGCAAGTATTGACTTATCAGAGTCAACTACACTCCACATCTCTTCCCAGCTCCATTTTCAATGATGTCATGTTGGTATCTTGAAATTGGCCATGGTGGGAGTATTTACACCACAGAAATTAGCAAATCCTATTAATGAGGTCTTTCCTTTTCTTTTTTCAGACTGCTGGTTGTAAAACATTTACCAGCACACCACTGGAATTGATGTACTTAGAACTGAAACACACACATATACAAATATACATCATCACCATCACCAACAATGACAACAGCAAAATAAGTCTAATAAGCATCAAACAGAGAGATTAGTTTTTAAAAGGATATGCTCTCTCTTCTTTTCTAAATGTTTCCATGGGAATCTGGAGAAACACTTTGAACATTTGCTGCAAGTGGAGCCAGGCATTTTCTTAGCCCAAAGCAGTGATTCGCAGACACTAACATGCCATAAGAATCACCCAAAGGGCTTATCAGATCAAACTGCTGAGCTTCTGATTCAGTAAGTTTGGGATGGGCTCAATACCTTGCGTTTTTAACAAGTTCCCAGGTGATGCTGATGCTATTGGCTTAAAGATATGTGGAGTAGCACAAAGCGAATCAAAAGAATAAATAGGAAGATTAGAGAATGACACAGATAAGTGTGGGTGGACCAGCACAAATTTAGTGAAATATACAGATTTTAATGAGTCTAATATGTCTGAAGACTATGCAGAAGGCCAGGTTAGGATGCTGGCTACCCAAGAGACGTCTTTGTTTCTAAGCCTCCTCACAATAAGTGAGGTTATTAGTGTTTGCTCTTGACAAATCTAAAATGTGAATTTGGAGGCAGGGGTTTCTCCTCACTAAACAATCACTTTGCTTCACCAGAGCTCAGGTTCCTCATCTGTTAAAAGTGAGAACTTAATTCCATATTCTCATCTCTGCGTTAATCAGCTTTAAAATGAAAAGGAATTCATCACAAGTTTCCTTCATTAATGAAGCCTTGCTGTAAAATAATAATAATAATAATAATGCACCAATAAATAAGAAACCAAAATCTTAGACCCCAAAGACATGGATAAACAGGACCTCCAGCAGAGCCTGCTTTCAGAGACAAATGGAGTTTGGGAACTAGGTGGTCCTTAGAAGCCAGTGCAGCTTTTACAACCCAGTTACCTTGTCGCCATCTCATCAGCAGGCTTGTGGGATGCCAATTCTAGAGTCATAACATTGCCATGACTTTGCCACTCTCTGTCTCTGCTTCTGTGTCTTAACTTCTCCCACTGAGAACCGGCATAAGTCTCTCCCTCCTGTGGCTTCTGCATTTCTGTGACACATCCATTGTGTACCTCCCAGCTTTTGCCACCACTTCCTGCTTGCCGTCTCTATAAGTGTTGCATCCGAAGCCTAATTAAGGATGAATTTAGATGTACCTTATTTATAGCTACACTCATAATGCCTAACATAGTGGTTGGCATACTGTATAGTCTCAAGTATATTTTGAATGAATGTTTCATTTAGGCCAACTCATAGACTGGCCCATTCTAGATCTATCTAATTTACAGCCAAGAAGGCAAAGTTATATGGTATAAACCTTGACCAATTATGTGAAAAATTTTGAAAATCTGCTTTACTCAGCAGGGATCTGTGGGATATCCTTTAGAACATGCATATTCATCTGTGGACATTCACCTATGAAAATTTCTTACCCTGTTTGGATCTAGCAGAAGAAAGAAAAATTGGCTTGGTTAAGGAGGATTGAGGGATGGCGAGGAGCTAATATGAACATAATTACCCTTATTAACTGTCTAGGATCACCTAAAAGCTTTCACCAGTTTAATCTCTCTCTAGAACTCTGTGAGTCAAGTCTCCAAGTTATCTCACCGGAAGACTACAGGAAAACCTTCAGGCTGTCAGAAGTCAGTCATAGTGGTTTCCACAATGGTAAGGTGAAGAGAAATTGGGCCAGGCACTAACAGTGGTTGTTACAGACTCGTTTCCACTTTATGGTCATGCCTGGGAATTTCACTGCCCTCAGAATATCAGAATTTCATCAGTAAGCATAACTCTATTTTGTTTCTTAATTCTATCACTCTCAAAGCCCATACCTAGCAACAGCTCTGTCACTCACAATCCCCTCCTCCTGAAATTTTAGTAGCTGTACAGCTACCAACCGCCTGTACTCCAAAATCCAAAAATAGAAAAGAAAAATCATATTCTAATGCAATTTTCTGCTTGCTTGCTCCCCACCTAAACTTCCCCCCACCCCCTGCCCACACACCTACACTATGAGCTCATTGAGAGAAAGGCATCTTTGTTATTCATTATTAAATCCCCAACGTCTAGAAGAGTATTAGGAAGGTAATTGACACTCAAATGTTTCTTGAATGAACTGTATTGACAAGCCTAGCTTGGATGCATGGACTCCCCGAGTCTAACCTCAGAATCCCACACAGGCTATTCGAACCATTTAGTTCCAAAGCAGAGCAAGCTCACTGCATGATTGGGACTGACTGTCTTGGCAAGTTCAAGCATCATTTCTGATACTTGAGAACATTGCTACTTTCAGTCAAAGCTGTGTTGCATCCCTTATGAATTAGGAACTATGGTACCCCATTTACCACTTTTAGGATAAGAGAGAAAAAAAATACTGAGAAGGCTTTTATTTCCTGAACACCCAATAGTGTGTGTTATCAGTGCCCTTGGCATAGGAGTAACACATCAGTTGATAAGGGCACCAAGTGCACGAGCTCAATTTTGTTTTGCCTATTATATTTACAGGTACCGATTTGTTTTCTCTGGTTCTTTCATTAAATCATAAACTCCCCCAAGAATTTACAATTTAAACTGTCTTCTATTCTTTTGTAATTCTCCAAAGTACCCAGTGGAGGGCCTGGCACATAAAGTACTGTTAATAAACCGTGGTTGACGGGTAGAATCGCCCTGTGAGTTGGTGGAACAACCCAAGGCAAGCATGAATCGCCAGAATTTTTTGAGTCCTGAAAGTAGTCAGTGTCTAAAAATGTTGAAACCAGGTTGCTCTGGCCGCATCTGTGTTCAGAAATAACTAAACATTTCATTTCTGCAGTCACTGAGTTGTTTGTTTGTTTTTAAATCATCTTCAAAAACAAGTAAACATGTAGTGACCTTAATCTTTCATTTTTATGACCCACTGGTAGATAATAAACAGTAATTACCGTAAGGTACGCTAAATGCTAATAATAGATGGCACAAGAACATGCATTCTAAAGGTAGGCACTACGAGACTCAAGCTGTGGAAAATATAACTGAATTCTGTGAGTGCCTATTAGTTAGCATAGTGAGGTTTTGGTGGAGACTTTTGCCCTCATACTCCTGAGATAGCAATCTCTTTGCTTTTCAAGCCTTCTTTTTGTTACTAGGAGTAAAATCAAAAGCAAAATGTGTGGAGAAAATAAAAATTAGGAACTCTAACTCCATAAGAATAACTCTTGCTTGCTCTGTGATTTGATAGGGGCAGGAGCTAGGAGGAAGGATTCAATTTTCAGCAGCTCTGCTCTGTCCCACAGCCGGCCATGTGTTCCAGCTTGGCCTTGATCTGCAGCCGTCCCTGTTTACTATGTGACAGACAGCTGTTGCCTCCTGGCTCTCTGCCATCATTCCTCCACCTCTCACACCATCCCTGTGCAAAACGAGGCACTTGCAGAAACTGCAGCCCAACGTCAGCAGTAGTGTTTGGCCAGAAAGCTCAGTATCAGACCATGACTGATCATCAGTGCATCTCCCAAGGGACAGATAACAGAGCAGGCAGAAAAGAATATTCTCTACGACATGAGACTACCAAGAAATAAAGCTTACAACATGCCACCAAAAAGCTACTTGTGCTTTTTGTCATATTTGGCTCTGTTTTCAGCTGTTTCAGCTTTCCTTCTGGGCTCTTTTTTAAATAGAGACCCCAGGAGAGGGAGATCAGTACAGCAAATGATTGAGCACTCCCTGCAAGAGCAAGCAAATTTCACCTGGGAATTGAGACACTGTTGTGTGTAGCACGTGACTGCCTGTGTAAGTTCCAATCCTCGTTACCAGGCTCAGCACTCTCAATGCCACGTTTCTTATGTAATAGTTTAAACACTCTTTATAAAAATAATTTGAGGTGGCCTGAAATAAAGCATATGAACGTGTATGTGTGTGTTTGTGTCCATGTGTTTTTTTTGCTGGCATATGTGTATATTTTTGTGCGTGTATTCTGTATTGGCATAAATTTGTTTGTGTGTATGCCATTAGAAAATAAAAATTAATGTAATAAAAAGAAGAGCAAAAGGCATGTCTTCTTTCAATTGTATAGACATATTTCAATACAGTATTCTACTTTGCTTTCATTTTATATTTTCTGTTCCTGGAACACAATGACTAAAATAAGGTGGAAAGGTTTGTGGGGCTCAAAATACAGAACTTCACCTTTTTCTTTAGAATGACTTCTTTTATCATTTTGAATGATAAAGAGCCTGGTTTGGCATCTGTTACAGCGACTGCAGAGGGAATGCTTGCTGCAACTGGAGGCTGGACCCCTGACGCCCCTGCTCCTTCCAAACTAGCAATCCTGTGATCTTCATGTGCTGGGCAAATTGCTTTTAAAGTGTTTTGCCAAGAAAATTGTCAAACTCAAAAGCAGCTGATTCATACAGATCATTGCTGATACTGTTGGCATCTTTTCTGTTCAAACAGGAAGAGAAGAGTAGAGAGGATCCACCCCATGGGACCTGAAAGCAGGGGAATTCATCCTAGCAGTGACTGAATCTGTATCAGCTTCACATTCGCGATATTGTTGTTACAGGGTTGAGTTGTAGTTTCCGTTATAGGTCCCATTTTCAGATTTTTGTAATTCATGCCTAACTTGACATTACTGACTTTAACCAAGGAAGAAATATTCCTATGAAAGACTATGAAATGTATTTTACCACTTTGCTTTAGAGATGAGAAAACTAATAGAGAAGCAAAAGCACAGAGATGATTGAAAATTCCAAGACATCGCTTTACCAGTCTAGTTTCATTAACATACCATGGACACTTGGGTCATATTATCAAATTAAGAAAGGAATACATAAATACAGCAATGGACACCCAAGAGGAGTGCAGAACAAGTCCTGCTATAAAGACACCCGCCCCAAAACATTTTTATGCCAGTGAAACCAGAAGAAATAAAAATCTAGGGTGGCTTTGAGGAATGAAAGAAGTTTTATTTCTTTTAATGCAACTAACTCATCAGAAAAGTGGGACAAAGCAGGGTAAACTGTTGCTAACTACTAGCTCCAAACCCGGGACAAAGCAATTCTGAAGGATAACTGTAGGGACTGTTTATGACTGTCTTGGATTATTTTTAGCACCAGCTGGTAGGATTGACTTCCTCACTCTCTAATGATGCTCCTGAGTACCTCCTCAGAGCACAGGATTTGGGTAATTATCCAGTGGAAAATAATCACAATTGAGCACTTCCACCACATCAGACACTTTAAAAGACATTTTCTGACATCCTGAAGAATAAGTAATTACATGCCAGAGAGTCAAATAATTGATATTCTTTCTCCCATTACATAGATGAGGAATCTCATAAAGATTATTTAATTTGCCCAAGCCATACTGCTACCGTGTTTCCCCGAAAATAAGACCTAAATGGAAAATAAGCCCTAGCATGATTTTTCAGGAGGACATCCCCTGAGCATTAGCCCTAATGCATCTTTTGGAGCAAAAATTAATATAAGACCCAGTCTATTTTCAGGGAAACACGGTAGAATTGGCTGCTACAGAATTTGAAACTCCATTTGACTGATTAAAACTCATGCTCTTCTAGACTACACTAAACTGTCTTTCAACCATTTCTCCTGTTGAAGGGAGAGCTCTGTATAAAATTTTTGTCACAAATAAGACGACGGGGTCCACATTCTAACTGTTAAAACAGTTGGAGGAGATTCTATTGTCTACTTAGAAACAGTAACTAAAATATAAAAATCTAAACAACAGAAATTAATGTATTAAAATGGTTGTTCATTTAGCTATGGAAGCATTTCTATTGGCAGAATGAATGTTTCGAGGTACAAAAGAATTGCTAATTTTAGTGACAATTTTAAGTAGTAGCCCTTAAAGTGAGGACTTTCCTGGTAAAGTTTCATTTGTTTTATTAAAGAGATGAATCAAATACGTTAAAATTGGATTACCACCCAATCACAAATGAGATTCATAATGACAACCACAGTGAGTAGCATAGTTTTGATCATTTGGTGCAAAATAGAAAAGCGCTCTGGCCAAGGAATCAGGATGATGTGAGATCTAACCTTGACTTTCCACTGACTACCATAGTCAAATTTCTTAAGCTCAGTAAATCTAAAGTTCTTGTTCTGTAAAATGCACGAAATAATATCTAGCTCCACTCAGCTATAAATTTCTATGATATATTCAACATACCCACTCACTATGTAGAAGTTTTGGTTCGAGACCACCTTTGAACAGTATTATACTTTTTAAAAAAGAATGATTTAAAGAATTCATCACTGACACTTTAATTATATCCACATGTTCCTACATGTTCCAATAATACTGCATTGTCTAGCTTAAATCAGTGAACATTCTCTCTCATGATTTAGTCTTTCCAGAGCTAAGTACAATATAAGGTAGAATGGAAACCACTTCAAAGTTAATGAGCTGACTGTCAAGGCTCTCTGTGGAGCCTCTGCTCACTGCCACTTCTCACTCTATTTCCCACATACCCACCAGTGAAAGATATATTGGTTTCATAACTAAAGGACGTTCTATTGAATACCTGGCTTGTCATTTTCAAAAAATGCCAAGATCAAGGAAAGACTGATGAAACCGTTACAGATTAACAGAGAGTAAAGAAACTGGACAGTTTAATGCCATACATGCTCCTGGATCCTAGACTAGGGAGAAAAGACATGTAGCCCTGAAGGATACCATTGAAATAATTGATAACATTTGAATATGAACTATAGGTTAAATAACAGTGTAAAATCAATGATAAATTTCCTGAGTTTATGACTGCACTTAAATTATGTAAGAGGATACTTTTTCTTGCGCCTAGCATATACACACTGAAGTATTTAGGGGTAAAGGGGCAAGATACCTCTAACACTCTAAAATGGTTCAGAGAAAGAAATATATGATACACACATTGATACATATATACATATCCTGTATCCGTACATGTAAAGGCATATGTATGAGTGAACAATGCAAGAGTTAGGGGCTCTAACCACATTCCTCATAACACGGTTGGAAATCCAGGTATAACTTTTCACTCCCCAAAAACTTAAGTACAGTCAGCACTGTGCATCCACAATTCAACCAGCCACTGATCAAAAACAGTCATTTCGATCTGCAGTTGAGGATCTATGGCTGGGAATCCATCGTTGAAAATACAAAAATACTGTTTTCCATCCACACTTGGTAGGATCTGAGGATGCAAAACCCCCAGATACAAAGGGCTGATTGTACTTACCATAAACCATCTGCATATAAGTGGACCCACACAGTTCAAACCTATGTTGTTCAAGGGTCAACTGTACGTATGTATGTATGTATGTATGTATGTATGTATGTATGTATCTATCTATCTATCTATCTATCTATCTATCTATCTATCTATCTATCTATCTATCTATCGAGAGAGATGTATACAGAGGGTGCCAAAAAAATGTATCCACATTTTAAGAAAGGAGAAAACTATTAAAATTGTAATACTCAATATATGCCGATAACAAAAGATGAATACAAGTCACGTTTGACTTCTGCAATTACAAGAGGTGCTTAAAGTGGTTACCATCAGGGTCCAGACACTTTTGATTACAGAGAACTGTTGCTTGAGCAACATTGATCAAAGTGTCCACTTGTATACATTTTTTGGTATCCCCAGTGTGTGTATGTATATATATATATTAGATAAATTAGATATATAATTAGATATATACATATATGCACAGAGATAGAATATTATAAAAACAAATGGGACATACATATATAAATATCACATCATTATGTTGTACACCAGAAATTAATATAATGTTTATGTCAATTATAACTCAATAAAAAAGAAAGAAAATAAAAATTAAAAATAAAAAAAAGGGTCAAAATATAAAATATTGGTAAATCTGGGCAATAGGTATATGATAGCTCTTCATACAAGTCTTGTTGCTTTTTTGTAAATTTGAAATTATTTTAAAACAAAGTTACAAAAAAATTGGCTCAGTAAAACATGTTATAAACATGCTATTAACTACCATATGGGTAAAGACCTACTGTTTTATGTACCCAACAGTGCATCACCCCAACACATATCCTATCTTCTGCAAATAGCATCCTGCTAAATCTTATACCTGCTCCTTCCCTTCACTCCTGTTAGCCCTGACTTTACCCATATTCTAGCCATAGCATAGTTGCCACATCCTTGCCCCAGGGCTAACATCTGATTGGCCAATGGGTAAGCATTTGACCCAAGATGGGCCAATCTAAAAAAAATCTCTCCATGGTTTTTGCACTGGGTCACAAAGGAAACCAAAATGAGTTACCGTTAAATAGTTGTCTTAGTTTGGATTCTCCCCCAAAAACATTCTGAAACAAAGATTTGGGTACAAGTTGTTTATGTGAGAGATGATCCCTAGAAGCATAGTAATGAGAGTTGGAAGTGAAACAGGGAAAGGAAGAAAGCAATAATAAAAGGTGTTGAGTCCTGCTGGGGACCCTTTAAAAGGCCTATAAAACAAAACTCAGAATTACGCCCCACCCCCACCCCCCACCACCGCTCCAACAAAGAAGGAGGAAGTAAGGTATTATGCACCAATTCTTATCCCATTTTGGCTGAAGGTTAGTTATTCCTGGGTATATTAACCACCTGGCACTTTTGGTTTATCCCTACCTGCTATCCCAGCTCACTCCCTAGTCACTGTCTTCAGGCAGAAAGATGCAGGTGCTTGAGGTAGGAAGCTTGGGTCAGGTAGGGGAGCAATTCCCCAATTGTAGGAGGCCTCACAGATGGGCCAAGGACACATGGCCAGGGCAGCAACAGCATCTGGTGCAGTGGTTAATGGTGGGGATTTTAGGGAGCTGTCAGTGGGCTCTGCTTCCTGCCATGTGGAGGAGCCTGGTCTACAGCTAAAGAGAAGGAAGTGGACTTGCCAATAAAGAGACAATATAATGGCAGCTGGACACCGTTTCCAGCAGTTGTTGAGGCCCAGGCCCCAGCTTTGTCTGTTCATCCCTGTCTAAGATTCAGTGAGCAATTAAAATCACCTTTATATCTCAATAAATTTGAGCTGGTTTTCTGTCATGTAGCAAAAAAAAAAGGAAAATCCTGACAATTCCATTTACTATGATATTACCATGTACTCCCCTATAATGAGATACCAATACATTTACCCTAAAATCCCATCATATAAAAGTGATCAAAGTAGATTAACAATGATGAAAACTTTAAATCTAATATCTCCATTGTAGGGTAGTGTTTTACTTATTTTTAAATTGAGGGCATTTTTTAATTTCCTCAAATACTTTATTTATCCACTACTGTGTATATATTTGTACAACCAAAACATTCTTCATCTACCTTGAGGATAATTTTGTGGGGGAAAAAAATTATTCAATGATTCCTATCTCTAGAAAGGACTTTACATATTTTTAAAATGTGTTTGCTATGTATAAATTTTACAATAACAAAAAAAAAAAATGTCAGAGGTAAAAGAAAAAAAAAACCTAAAAGGAAGTGAAATAAAATTTAGCTTAAAACAACAACTCAAATAATTTATTTGGGGGGCAGGAAACAAATCATATTTATTTCCTGATCCTGAGGACACAGCAGTGTTTCGAGACCCAAGGAAGATGGATGATTTTAATGTGCAGCTAAGTTGAAAAAAATGAAAAAGAAGTAATATCAAGATATATGCAGTACACACACGCGCGCGCGCGCGCTCGTGTCCTCGCGAACGCACCAGGGCTCGCACTCTTGCTTTATAGATAACCCATTAAAAAATATTCCACAGAAAACATTTTTACATTTCTCATGTTGTTTTTCTCTTGGAATTTATACTGCAAAAACTTAGATAAGGTATATGCACGTCAAGACATAGTCAAATCAAGGACCAGGAATGCAGATCATATGATGACTGCCATCACCAGTTTTTCTATTACCACACACTGGCTATTTAACTATGAAGAGTCTATTGTTCAGGCTCATTTTTCCTTCCTAGAGTAATATTTCAAATTATTACATAGGCGGTTTTATACTGTATATATTGGTTTACTGTATATTGGTATACTGTATATAGGTTTCAATGTATATAAGATATACATTGAAAGTAATACTTGTGGATATTAACAATTTAAAAAAGGATCTCCGTTTCACAAGATTTTCACAGACCCGTCACCCTTTTTAATTTTCATCTTATCTATCTCATTATGGCTGTGTTTATAAATACAGAAAATTGAGAATGTGTTTGCTAATGAAAATAAGAAATAACCTTACTAGATTACTCATATATCAAAGCAATTAGCTGATTAATTCTTTTGAAAGGCAACTCAAAAGCAGGATGTTTTCCTGAATTACCTGGATAGCTCTCAACTTTATAATTCATTGTGTTGGAATAGAAATAACCCAAATATTATTTTTTATTGTATTATTCTTTGAATATAGTGAATGGTAAAAATTAATACCTGCCTCTTACTTTATAGACTAGCAATGCAAACATGATTTTCATTTTTCTTATTTTCCATTCTCTGGTGCAAGACACCTAGATGCCTCTTTTAGAAAACAGTACAGAGTGCTATTAAACATGAGAGTTCTAGAATTACAATTACTTAGTTACTTAACCTCTATGTACCTCAGTTTCTGCACCTGTAAAGCTGGGATATTAATAGTACCTGATTCATAAAGCTGTAGTAAGGATCAAAGAGATAAATCTAGTAAAACACTTAAAGTAATTGAAAGCATGTGTCTTGAAGAAGTATCTGTACATGCATTTTCATAGCAGCGTTGTTCTCAATAGCCAAAAGGTAGAAGTCCAAGTGTCCATCAATTGAGGAATGGATAAACAAAATGTGGTATGTACATACGGTGGTATATCATTCAGTTTTAAAAGAAGGAAATTCTGACACATGCTAAACATGGAGGACATTCAGCTAAATGAAATAAGCCAGTCCCCAAAAGACAAATACTATCTGATTTCACTTATATGAAGTATCAAGAGCCGTCAAACTCCTAAAAACACAGCAGAATGGTGGTTGCCAGGGGCTGCGGTTGGGTGGTGGGGAGAGAAACGGGAAGTTGTTGTTTAATGGCTATAGAGTTTCAGTTTTGCAAGATGAAAATGTTCTGGGGATCAACTGCACAACAACGTACATGTACTTCACACTATTGAACGGTACACTTAAAATTGCTTAAAGTGGTAAATTTTGTTGTGTGTATTTTACCACAATTTTTTAAAAAATGAAAAAATAGAAAAGAAAATGTTTTGAATAAAAGATTTCATTTTACCTTAAAAAAACTTAGAAAGTGCCTGGCATAGAGAGCTTCAATAGAAAGGGGCTCTTGTCTTTGATTTACTCTTTCTTTTTTTACATGTTCTGATTGAGGACCAGGTTCTTTTACGTTCTGTGAGCTCATATAGGTATTTAATCAATATAGGAACGATTCTGGGGTTCAAACGGAAACAAGTAATTGACTTTTTTCTAGGGTTGTTCAGGGGGCCCTGGGTGGGGATAAGCCCTGTGAGGAAGGAAGTGCCTGGAATCAGATATCCAAGAAGGGATCAGAAGCACAAGTGGTGAGCTCTCTGTGGGGTGGCACTAAAAAATCTGGCAGGCAACCAGTTAGCTGTTTATGTAAATGAAGAAGAGCTACTGCAGATTCTCATCTTTGGTCCAGCAGTGGGTCACTGTAAACTCTCTACAGGCTGTAAAAGGAGACTAAGAGGTGGTCAATTCAAGCACAAGAAGAGTAAATCATATCCATCAGACCTATGGCATTCAAACTCCCATCAACCACTCTGACAGCAGGGGAACTGCCAAGAGCTGAAGGATGCTGAGTGATATAATATGACAGAAAGTTGAAAGAGCACAATAAGGTAATCTAATCATTGGGGAAGGGGCTATAAATTCCAAATGGGGTACACTTCACAAGAAGTTTGTACTGCCGACATAAAAAGAAATACAAAATTTTACTGAGGAATATAAACGTGGTTCTTAATAAGTGGAGTAAAATACCTTGTTCTCAAATGAGAAGAATATTCTAAAATTTCAAATCTCTTACATTTCAATATAAATTTAATGCAACTCCATTTCAAGTTCCAGTTCCAAAATTATATGATAAAAGGATAAAAAAAATGGAATTAAAGCTCTTAAGCATAAATAATTAATTGTAGTGCTGGCATGATACTAAACAGATGTGTAAGTCAATGAAACAGATTCTAAAATCTGTGATATATCGAAGAATATATATGAACTTATAATTAGTAAAGCACTTTTATAATCTATATAGAAAGAGTAGACTCTTAATAAATGGTTGCTTAAAATTTTTGTTAACACTGGAAAAATACAGAGTCCTTACCTAACACTATATATTAATATATATTTGTATATTCAATATGATTTTAATCATGTATCATGAAAATGCAATCAATGTTTTACTTAAGGAATTGAAAAAACAAAAAAGATTAAAAAGAACTCAAATGACTAGTATAACTTGGAAAAAGTGTTCCAACTCATTACAACTTAGAACATGCAAATTAAAATAATGAGATGTAAGTTTAGCCCATCAAATTGGAATTTTTAAAAATGACAGCACAAGTGCTAATGAGAATTTAAGAAAAGGGGTATTTCCATTACTTGCAGGTGAGAATGTAAATTGGTTAATCTTTCAAGGAGCAATTTGGCCACATGCTTCCAAAGTGTTAAAAAATGTTTAGACTGTTTTCACCCAGCTGTCACCTTCAGAAATATGGTAAGAAATAATGAAAACTTCAATATCTACAAGTGCTATGAACTACGTAATCTGAAAATAAGAAAGATTTTTGTGCTGCAAAAATCCAGAAATGTTGGATTAAAAATAAACTTATTTTTTTTTAAGTGCTGGGGAAAAGAATGAGGGGAGGGAGGGAGAATTGGGGTAGAACTGTAAAAAAACCAAATTCACTTATGAGCTAAGACTTTGGCCGTCCCAGAGGGGTTCATTAGTATCAGTAATCAAGAGGCTTTTTTTAAATGTAGGAAATACATTCAAATTATTCAAAATTCAAGTCATTAAAAAAATACGTAAGAAAGACTTATTCCCAAATCTTTCCTCAAACCACTCCCTAGAGGGAACCGTTGTTAACCAGTTTCTTGTGTGTCTTTCCACACAATCTTATGTTGATTGTGGCAAGTATTCATTTGTAGATTTATTTTTAATCCATATAGTAGAATGCTATTCACACTGTTCTGCACCCTGCTTTTTTCACTTAAGATTAATTGATTTTATCCATACTTACAAAGAACTTTCTCTCTCTCTCTTTTTTTTTTTAAACCGATTTCACCTGTCTCCTATGGACAGGCATTCAGATTGTTGCCAGTCTTTTAACTACTACAAATACGACTTCAATGAATAACATTGAACATAGGTCGTTTTGCACTTACACAAGTATACCTGTAGGAAAAAAGTGGACTAGCTATGTAGAAGGATACAGCAATCAGATACATATTGTCTAAGTATCCTTCCTAGCTGTTCACCAGTCAATACACTTACCATCTATGGGGGAAACTACTACCTGTTTCCCCAAACTTATGCCAGTACAGTGTTTTATGAAATGTTTGCACATTTGCCCATTTAAAAGGCATGTCAGTGGTGCTTTAATTTGAAATTTTCTTTTTATGAGTGAGGTTGAGTATCTTTTCTTAGG
The DNA here is from genome assembly GCF_057876585.1 of Rhinolophus sinicus. NCBI lineage: Eukaryota > Metazoa > Chordata > Mammalia > Chiroptera > Rhinolophidae > Rhinolophus > Rhinolophus sinicus. Next base: position 186,092,105 of record NC_142501.1, read on the forward strand.
TTTAAGAGGCAATTATATTATAAGCTCTTTGCTTATAATTTAAAACTGTTTTCTTACTTTTCATTCATCTCTTTAACAGTTTTATTGTGATACAGTTGATGTACAATAAACTACTTATATTTAAAGTGTACAAGTTGAAAAGTTTTCACAGCTTTATTGAGGTACAATTGACATGCAATAAACTGTACATAGTTAAAGTATACAATTAGGTAAATTTATACCTATGTCTACACTCGTGAAATTATCACCACAATCAAAATAATGAACATAGTCATCACCCCCAAAAGTATTTTGGGTGGATGTGCCCCTTTGCAATCCTTCTCTTGCTCCCCTCATTCTCCCATCCCATCCCCCAAATGACAACAGATCTGCTTTCCGCCACTATTGATTGGTTTGCATTTTCCATAGTTTTATGTAAATGGGAATATGCAGTATGTACTCTTATTTTGTCTGGCTTCTTTCACTCTGCATAATCATTATGAGATGCATCTAATGCAGTGTTATCAATAGTTCATTTTTTCTATTGTTGAGTAGTATTCCACGATCATCTCAAATGATTTTCAAATGGATCCAGAAAAGATATGTGCATATACATACATATATATGTACATCCAAAGAAAGAGAGAGAGAGAGAATATGATAAAGCAACTGGAAGCAAATGTAAGTAATTGGTAAGATTGGGTAATATATATACATATATATATATATATATATATACACATATATATATGTATATATATATATAGGAGTTCATTGAACTATTCTGTAAAAAAACAGCTTTATTGAGATCAAACTCACATACCATACAACATACCCATTTAAAGTGTACAATTCAATGTTTTTTAGTATACTCATAGGTTCCAGGGATTAGGACATGGGCATATTTGGGGGACCATTATTTTGCCTGCCGGAGTAGCTGTTGAAATCTTTTGCCCATTTTTAAGATGTTATTTGTCTTTTTACTATTGAGTTGTTCTTTATATATTCTGGATATAATTCCCTTGTCAGATATGTTTTGCACATATTTCTCCCATTCAATAGATTGTCTTTTCACTTTCTTGATGGTATCTTTTGAAGCACAAAAGTTTAAAATTTTAATAAAGTCCAATTTATCCACTTTTTCTTTTGTTGTTTGTGCACTGCCGAACCCAAGGTCACAAGAATTTATTCCAGTGTTTTATTCTAAGAGTTTGATAAGTTTAGCTCTTATATTTAAGTATTCCATTTTTAGTTAATGTTTATTTATGGTGCGAGGTAAGGGTCCAAATTTTATTATTCTTTTCCATGTGGCTATCCAGTTCTCCTAACACCATTTGTTGAAAATACTATTCTTTTCCCATTGAATGGTCTTAAGGCCCTTGTCAAATTGAAATGAGCATAAATGTAGGGGTTTATTTCTAGACTTCAAATTCTATTCCATTAACATATATGTCTATGCTTATACCAGTACCATACGTCTTTTTTTTTTTTTTTTTAAGTATATAGCAGATTTCTTCTTTATTTACAATCAAGTTCTGTTGGGCAATACAATTAAATAAACAAAAGATGTGTCCTGGTCTGTGAATTTCAACTCCCTTTGAGTTCTCTGAACAGCAAACAGAAAAGGGAAGATTAGGGTGGGATGAGAGAAAGGAAGCTGCCTCCACAGAAGAAAAGCACCTCACCCCTCTGCCGGCCCCAGCACTCACATCCACAGCTGTCCAAAGAGCAAGTATGGAAGGAAACAATTGCAAATTAAAAATTGAGAAAATATGTGTGTGAGAGTGTGTCCTCAAGGAACTAAAATTTTATACACAGGTAAAATGGGAAAGATAAATGTTTTGGGGGTGTTTAAAAAAAAAACACAAAAAAACAGAAAAAGAAAGCCACAGGCAGGTTCCCCACACCTCCATGCACTCACTCCACCTTAATCACAGCTCCTAAAATCGAAAGGTGACATCACCCCACCTCCTGGAATGGGCTTCGTGAGCTAAAGCACCATACCATACAATGTACCCATTTAAAGTGTACAATTCAATGGGGTATTGCAGGTAGGCTTGCCAAAGGGGCAGTGACCTGGAGCTGCTGGCTCCAGAGTAATCCATTTCAGCCCTCCAATCCTCTGTCACCAGCAACTGTCACTTAAGCACACCTGGAAAGAATGTGGCATGCTCCCACCTGGTGAGAATTGACAGATAGATACAGGAACACACTATTTTTGTCCCACAGCACACCCACTTGTTACATTTTGTCACAAAAAAATATTTTTTAACCAAACTGAGATTTATTTCTTGACCAAGAAATAGATATGTAGAATTTCAAGCTTTGATTACTGTAGCTTTGCAGTAAATTTTGAAATCAGGAAATGTGAATCTTCCAACTTAGTTCTTTTAAATATTGTTTTGATTATTCAGGCTCCGTTGTATTTCCATATGAATTTAAACTCAGCCTGTCAATTTTATGCAAAAAAAAAAAAAAAAAAAAGCTAAGATTTTGATTGGGATTGTCTTAAATCTGTACAATTTGGGAAATAATGCCAGTTTAAAAATACTAAATCTTCCAATCATGAACATGGGATGTCTTTCCATTTATTTAAACTCTCTTTCTTTCAACAATGTTTTGTAGTTTTCAGTGTGTGACTCGCACTTTATTTTGTTAAATGTATACTTAAGTATTTTATTCTTTTCAATGCCATTATTATAAATAGAATACTTTCCCTACTATCATTTTCAAAATGTTTATTGCTAGGACATAAAAATAGAAATGATTTTTGTGTATTGATCTTATATACTGAAAACTTCCTGAACTTTCCTGTACTGTATTAATTATAACAGTTTTTAGTAGATGCCTTAGAATTTTCTATATACAAGATCAATCATGGCATCTGCAAACAGAGATAGCTTTACTTCTTCCTTTCCAATCTGGATGACCTTTCATTCTTTTTCTTGCCTAACTGCCCTGGTTAGAACCTCCAGCATAACGTTGAAGAGGAGTGGCAAAAGAAATCTTATCTTGTTCCTGATCTTAGGGGAAAAGCAGTCTTTCATCATTAACTATGATCTTAGCTGTAAGTTTTCATAGATGCCCTTTATCAGGTTGAGGAATTTCCCTTCTAGTCCTAGTTTGTTAAGAGTTTTTATCATGAAAGGATGTTGGCTATTGTCAAATACTTTTTCTATATGTATATTGAGAGAATTAATGCATTTTTTGTTTTTTATTCCATTGATATGATGTATTACATTGATTTATTTTTATTATGTTGAAATAACCTTGCATTCCTGGTATAAATCCCACTTGGTCATGGTATAACATTTTTATATATTTCTGAATTTGGTTTGGTATTATTTTGTGGAGGATTTTTGTGTCTATATTTAAAAGGGACATTTGTCTGTTGTTTTCTTATGATGTCTTTGCCTCTTTTGCAAAAGAGGCAAAGTGCTTTCTTGCAAAATTTCTGTAAATTGGATATTAAATGAAAATTATTTAAAAATCAATGGAATAAAATCTTCAAAGTCATGGTGGGATACCCTATTTATTGAATGGAGAAGAATTCAAGAAGAACCAGAGAAGAAAGAAGAGCTGTGATCAAAGAGGCCAACACACACACACAAATTCTGTTTTGGATATTTAAGTGTTTTATGTCTACTAGACATTATATTAGTTTCCTGAGGCTGCCATAATAAATTAGCACGGACTTGGTGGTTTAAGACAACAGAAATTTATTCTCTCACAGTCCTGGAGGCCAGAGTCAAAATCAAGGTGTCACAGCCCTCTGAAGTCTTTAGGGAAGAATGTGTTCCTTGTCTCTTTCAATTTCTGGTGGCTTTGGCATCCTTGACTTGCAGTCATATCATTCCAATCTCTGCCTCCATCTTTACATTGCCATGTTTTGGTATCTATGTTCTCCTCTGCGTGTCTCTTAGAAGGGTATTTGTCATTAAATTTAGGCTCCATCTAGATAATCCAGGATGATCTCCTCATCTCAAAATCTTTACTTACATCTACAAAAACTCTTTTTCCAAATAAGGTACCAATAATGTGATCTGAGTATTAGAAGCAGACATATCTTGTGGGGGCCACAATTCAGTCCACTACTGACTTCAAATGATAAGGCTGAGTAGACAAGGGTATATGAGATTAGAATTCAGGGAAGTAATCAGAGTCGGAAATATAAATTTGGAGTTACCACTTTGTGTTTTCAAAGCCATGAAACTGAATGAGGTAACTTAGGAAAAACAAAAAAGTCTAAGGACGAAGTCCTGGGGCCCTACATAATTCAGAGGTCAGAAAAAGGATGAGCCTAGCAAAGGCAAGGGGAAAAATGACCCATGAGGACATAAACTTGTCTGTTTTGTTCACTATCGTTTGCTGTTATTGTAAACAGTGCCTGGCATTTAGAAAACACTACAAAAAATATTTCTTAAATGATTGTTTTTAACTGGGTGCCTGGTGAGTTCAGGAAAAACTAAACAGGCCAGTGTGGTATCCCAGAATTCAAGTCAGGAAGGAAGTCTTCCTTTTCCAGTTATGAAGCTGTACATTGAGGAACTCTTGTCTATAACTGCAACCATGTTGCCCAAGGGCCCTCTGCAATCCACTCAGGTCTTGGAATGGCTATGAATTGATAATTGTGGAAGCAGTGATATATATGTGGGGATTTGTTATATTATTCTCTCTGTAGATATTAAATTTTTCTATAATGCAGAAGTTTTAAAAAAGGGATAGTAAGAATGGTTTGGCTTTCTCAGCAACACTGCAAATAAAAAGACAATGGAGTGATGTCTTCAAAATTCTAAAAGAAAATTATTTCCAAACTAGAATTCTATATACTTAAGACAAAGTGTAAATCAAGGGCAAAGGAAGTGCCCAAGTAGATAGACGGGCCTTAGATGAATCAATGGCAGTTCATCCATTGTACTAAGAAATCAGTCAGAGGATTTGAGTGCAGATATGGGTCGGTGGGGTACATTTGATAGTGGAAATAATAGCTAGTTCTCTTCTGATTGATTTACTTTGAGGGGCTCATAGACTAGTGGGGGATATGGATAACAAGCAGATAAAGTTCATATGTAGTAAAATAAAATAACTAAGTTCTGTAACAGAGCTATGCATAATATCATATGGGACCCGAGGCTTATGGCTCAGGAAATGCTCAATGGGGTACATGAGGCCTGAGATGAGTCTTAAAGAAAGAGTAGTGTTTGCATTGATGATGAAGAAGGAAGGGGAGAAAAATTCAAGGTAGAAGATTGCCATTAACAAAGGCACAAAGGAATAACTCACCATGGTGTATAGAATATACCACAGAACCAAGCTCAAGAAAGCATTCGATACTTACTGGCATTAATTAAATCACTTGGTGTTCTTATGGACTTGGCATAACTAGTGTGACTGGAGGCCAGAGATGAAACCCGAAAGTACTATGCAGCTGTCAGCTGTCCAACTGTAGACTAATCACTATGAAATAGAAGACTCAAGCAACAAGGTGCTGAAAACTGAATTCTAGAAGAGGTATTGAGGATCTGGAAAATTTAGGAAACAATCAAGATGACAAGTTCCTTAGATCCTAAATGCTTCTCTTACTCGTGGACTCCTGCACTTAGTCTTAGGAATATTCTGGTTAACTAACTCACAGTTCACAAATTATTTTTGAACCAAGATTGAATTTCTGCTTGGCTGATATTTCATTTGTTTAATTCAGCAATGTTTATCTTTACTTGTTCATATGCTAGTTCATTCTACAAAAATTTTTAAGCACCTATTTGTATAGACACCGTTTATATAAAACAGTCCTTGGGGTGTTTGTGGTCTAGTAGGATAGGCAGATGTTAAAGAAAATGTGCACAATTAAATATATAAATGGTTGTTTTTACATGGCACAAGGTTCCTGCCATATGACACACCAGAAGGAACAAATATTTCAGTACCAGTAAAGTCAGCTTTAATCTTAAAAATATTTCCCAAGAACAATCATAATTTTTAGTGCATATTATAAACAAGGGCCAAGAAAAAAAGCTAATTTGGTTTTTATGTTTGTCCATTTTTAATGAAAACACTCAACACTATTTCTCTATTCATGTGAAACTCTAAATTTTTATTCAAGACGAGTCCAGGACTGTTGGATAGACTTTGAGCATGAGGAAAATGACAGAACACACCACCAGGAAAGCATAAGAACATACGGATTCATTTTCTTTTAAGTTTGGGGAAAAAAAGGAGTCTTTGACTCAAATGGAACTTCTGCTTGGTGAATTAATGGGTCACCATAACCAAACGATTGTAAGTTACAGCTTAACTAAAAACCAGAAGGATAAAAATAGCAAAGACTAAACATATAATATCCTTCTTTCTTCATCTTTGCTTCTGGAAGGTGTGTCTTTCCTGAGCTATGAATCACTGCCACAGACCTTGCAAATTTGTTCCATGAGAGCGAAGTACCAGAGAAGCAGCAATACTCTCCTTGTGAGCTTTGCTGCCCAGGAGGGAAAAGGTACACAGTCTACAGCTCAGATACCTCTCTTCCCCCCATAGGTTGAAAAAAAAAAAAAAAAAGGAAACTAATGTTAAAAGAGAAATATTCCTTTTAACACACTGTTTCAACTTTACCTTTCCATAACAACTATAGCGACTACACTCATAGAAGGGACGATCATACTGCCCTCTAGACTTTTTGAACTAATCTTGGGTATTGTCATAACCAACAACACCACTGAACTTTCAATGTGTCAATCCTAAAAAGTAAATTAAAGCATGGTTCATAAAATTTATAGTTTATGCTTGCTATTTTGGCCGCTGTCACTTTTCTATAAGCCTGGAAATAAAATGAATAGGGCTTGAATTTTGAACCAGGATAAAAATTAAGTTTTCCTCTTTCTTTTAAGACTTTGCTTGACTGCTATGGAATTTTTACCAAATTTCCAGATTAATAATTAATTGGTGTATTAACCAAAAGTTTTCTAATATTATTAAAAGATAGCATTGTCAAGTGTCTATATGTGTACTTTATCTCTGATTTTCTTGCATTCCTTAAATAGCCTATTTTTATATATTCGTTTTGGTTGTTTTATTAAAAAATAAAAATTAGTGTTGATTTTTTTTTCACTCCTCTCCTAAGATATTTTTCTTTCTATATATGAAACAAAAATTACAAATGACATCATCTTCAAAATTATATAAAACTAAATTATGTACCATTTATTTTTTTATTTGTCTTCCCAATAATAATTGCTTAAACAATTATGATAATGAATTTGTGGGTGGAATTATTGTTACTTTGTATTTCTTTAGGCTCCTTTGGCTAATTCAGTGTACAACAGCACTACCTAGTGGATGTTCTTGTACTTCTCAGCGAAGAATCTTCACTACCTTTCAAAATATGAAATTGTCTTGTTTTAAGGAATGCAATTTGTATGGATATTACTGATGATCATATTGCTCTGGTAAGTAAACATGTACATTTATAGAGTTCTCCTAACATAAAGAATGATAATCAGCCTTAATCATTGAGTATTTAAAGAGAGAAGTATTTAAAATACATGTGAAGATATAGTCTGTGCTTCAAATGTAGTATACCATATTAATTATTTTCTAAAATAGATTTTTAAGAGAAGCAGAGTCAATGCCTGAATTGCCGGTAATAAAAATTGTCAGAGTTAAGCCATTCATTCTCACATATCTATGGAAAGATGCGTAATTGATACTATTGTGATAAAACCAAGCTACAAAGGAAAAAATAATGTATACTATCCCAAGAGTTGATATGTCAGTGCAGTTAACAAGGATTAAAAATCACCCTAATACCACCATTCTTATTTTTGGATCTGTCAGACACTGAATTAAAACAAACATGGGTGAGAAGATCTGACACACACGCATCGAGAAACATAAATAGCTCCCTTCTAAATGCAATACTACAGTATTTAATATTGTTCTAATACTCTCACCATGCTCCTCCCGAGAATAATTCAACCTCACTGACTGTATGTACAGCTTCTCTGTTAGATTGGATCAGAGATAATCTGCCAATACAGAGAGTCAGAGCTGTGTAAAATGGCAACTCACTACTGGCTCCACGCTTTGGGGTTTTCATCCAGCTTGTCTTAGAACCAGACATGCTGGAAATATTCATGACTCCGAATGGCGCAGGGGTGAAGGGAGCAAAATGGAGTCATTTGCAAAAGGTGAAAAAGAACAGAGGCACTCAACAGAGATCAATCATGTAATCACTCATTTAATTAATCAGACAGCATTTCTCAGTGAACTTCTGTATCCATGAAGCACTGATCTGGGCACTGTAGACTACATAGCAGAGGTCAGCAAACTATAGCCAGCCTGTGGCCTATTTTTGCATGGTCTATGAGCTAGGGATGAATCTTACATTTTCAAAGAAGAAAAAAGAGAAACAAAACAAAAAGAAAAGAACGTGTATATTTGGAAAAACTAATTTCTTTCCTTCTATGAGTCCTATTTACATTCACACTACTGCCACACTCATAACATTTCTGCGTGGAGGTTTCCCCACACCAAGCAGTTCTCTGTAGAGAACCGGCTGGGTGTCCTACAATTTAACTCAATTTTGACACTCTCTACCCAGAAATAGCATCGGATCCCACAGGTTAAGGGCTCAGTCCCCTGAAACTACCCCCCACTTTGGATGCCAATCATAAGCAGTGGGTCCCCAGGTTACCCACAACCTCTGTCCAACTTGGCTACAAATCAAAAGTTCCCACAATCCCTACCTCAGCTTTGATTGACTTGCTAGAGTGGCTCCCTGAACTCAGGGAAACACTGACTTACATTTACCAGTTAATTAAAGGATATGACAAAGGATGCAGATTAACTGTCAGCTGAAGAGAGACATAGGGCGAGGTCTGGCAGGGTCCCCAGGGCAGGAGCTTCTGTCCCCATGGAGTTGTGTCACAAGGATGTGTTCACCCACCTGGAAGCTCTCCAAACCCTCTACTTTGGGGATTTTTATGCAGGCTTCCTCACGTCAGCACTACACTACCAATTGTTAGCACCATTTCCATCCCATGTCTCCTCTCTGGATGATGGGGAGGGGTGGAGGGAAGCTGACAATTCCAAGCTTCTAATCATTGATTGGTCTTCCTGGTGACCAGCTCTCACCCAGGAGCCATCCGGGGGCCCACCCAGAGTCACCTCATTAGAACAAGAAACGCTCCTATCATAGACCCAGGAATTTACAATGGTTTTAGCAGCCCCATGTCAGGAACTGAAGTCAAAGACTGAGTCTTAGAACAAAGATGCTGCTAGTGCTCTTATCTCTTAGGAAACTGTAAGAGTGTTAGGAGCTCTGTGCCAGGAAGGCGGGGGAGCGGGTGCGGAGTAGAGACGGATATATATCATTTTTCCTGTTATTTCACAATGTGACAGATATATGCATTGCCTGCAAAGCCTAAAATATTGACTGTCTGGCTTTTTACAGAAAAAGTTTGTTGATGCCTGCTATATAGAGAGATTTAACCCTCAATGACGTTAGTCTGGAAAGGAAATTAAAACAATAACCATAAACAAAATAACATAATTTTTTGACCATTTACTGTATGTGAAGCACCAAGTATACAATCATTGTCTCATTTAATCTTCATCAAAAGATAGCTACAATTATTACCAATTTACCAAGGAAGCTCCCAAGACTCTACAAGGTTAATAACCAAGATCCCATAAATGACCAGACCTGGGATTAAAATCCAGGCTGGCCGACCCAGAGCATCTAAGGCTCACAGTAAGAATGACGAAAGATAGAAAGTCGTACATAAGTATCTCAAGAAACATAAAAACGCAACATGCTGTGGAAAAACAGAGGTACAGATAACACTTCCAAAGGGATGGATGTTTAAGAAAGATTTCATAGACAGGGCAGCTTTTAAATTGAGCCTTGAAAGATGGGAATGATTTCAATATGTGACATTGTCGTACAGGACAACCAGCTGTGGAAGAGCCTGGACATTGGGGGTGGGGGGGAGAGGGTGTTGGGAGAGAAGTGAGTCCTATTTAACAGGGAGAGAATGTGCATAAAGGAAGTACTGGGAGATCAGTAGGAAACTCAGATTAGAGGGAGATCCTGGGTGGCATTGAGGAACTAAGGGGAAAAGAGGGAATTTAAATAAATGTGACTGAACTTTATGACTAAGCAATTGGCACAATCAGTCCAATGCTCTGGGGAGATTAGTCTGACAAGGATATGTTGTTCGATGAATTCGAGGACGGAGAACTAGAGGCAGAAAAGTAAATCAGGAGACGATTAACAATAATCCAGATCCAAGATGACAATGATTGGAACTAGAGGGGAGACAGAACACAGTGGACGAGAGAGATGTAAAGAATGTTGTTCGAGTTTCTATCTACATTCTTTCCGAAATCACTAAGTAATGCGAGAAGAAAGGTAAATGGCCTGGCAACATCCCCTCTTGTTTCCACAGGCCCTCTCAGGCTAAATAGTGCTTTTCCATGACATTGTCACTCTAATTTTCTCCCAGCTTTGTACCAACACACACACACACACACACACACACACACACACACACACAAACATACACACCAGTTATAAATTAAAGGTCCCAGTGTTGGTTCTCTTGATGAAGTCATTACTTGGTATTTATTTTAACATAATTTCATCTGAATAAAAATGTCAATGGTTTGGGATTGAACGAAAGAGGTGCTGGCAACAATGCCCACACAAGGTGACATACCAGGTCTAGAATCCACAGGAATTGTCCTCTAAAAGAGTGGTGACATCTGGAAACTCAACAGTTCACCTTCCCTGACCTGAAAGTCAAAGCTCAAGTTTTGACTCAGATTTTGAAGCTGGTATTCCAGGCCTCCTTTGCTGTTGTTGACTCATCTGGTGCAATTCCCAACAGCAAGTTTGGGCTCCTCTCTGCCCTATTGTGCCTTTGAATCCCAAGCCCCACAGCCCTCCATGCATGAGTCATCGTTGCGCCCACAAGGAAAGAGTCCAGTCGAGAAATCAAGCAGGATTGTTAGAGGAGCTATTCTGGGGCCTTCTTGCTATTCACTGGACATTGCTTATTTCACTTTGTGATTTACAATGCAGCAGCTGTGTTTCAATTTGTCCTGTAAGGCTAGCTGCAGAGAAATATCACTAATTAAAAAAGACAAAAAGGGACCACAAATTACTTTACCAGTTACCACCAAGTTGACAGTCTATAGATTACAAGCAAATCTTAAACTGTTTTGCTCGTCAATTATATCATTCTGTAGCTCTTTAGCATCTATTTGAAGACCTAAAGCAGGTGATGTTTTCGGCCATGATCCAGAGTTTAAAACTTGTGTAATATAGTGTAAGCCTACCTACAGTTTTATGAGAATTTCTGTTAAGGTTTGGGGGGTTTGGACTGTATGCTGTCACTCTTCATTTTCAAAGAACATATTTATTTATGATGGTGTTTCCCACATATACTTCCCATTGTCAGCAATATCTACCCTGAGTTATTTATAAACTGCTGTCAAACTCTCAAAACTTTTTGGTCTCACAACATCCTGAACTTGATTCTTTCCCCTCTTTCTTTCACTGTGGATGGAGAAACAGATGATCACAAACCTTTGAGAGGCCCTTAAAAGTTTGTATGATAGGAGAGAGCTTATGGGGAGAAAGAAGGGATTGCAGAGTAGAGAAACAAAAACGATTCCTGGTAAAATGGCTTTGCACAGAAGTCATTCCATCATGTGATAACTCAGTACAAGCCTGTAAGAAGAGAGGGCTGGCAGCGTGCCACATCACAGGGTTGGTCACTGGGAAAGAGTGATGGTTCCTGAAGACTGGCTTACGAGTTTGTCCTGCCTCTTCAAAATGCTGTCAAGAGATTTCCTTGCCAATAAAGCATCCCTGTGCCACTGAAGGGGCAAGCAAATCTGCATGTACACCTCCAGGTGAAAGGCATAGAAAAAAGGTTTCCACTCCATAGTATCTAGGAGACCTGGGTTCTAGTTCTGATTTTACTAGCAACCAGATGTGTGGCCCAGGATAAAAATCACTTAGTGTCTATGAGTTCCAGTTATGTTTTATGAATAAAGTGGGAATCTGAGTAAATAATCCCCCTGGCCCTAAAATTCCCTGGGCCTATCATCCATCAGTGTATCTGGTAGCCACCATAGATGTGAAGGTCTGGTGCAGTGATTTTTCTAAAGCTTCTATTGTCTAGTTATGTCTATAATTGGGCCAAGTCCTATAGTTCGTGGGATTAACGCGAGGCACTAAATAACTGTGTGTCATCAGAAACAAGGAGTTTGGAAAAGACATTTCCCCTAACTAAATTAAATTTTACTGCTCAAAAATAATAAAATGCTATAGAAAGAAAATATCAACGCTGCCACAAATCAGCATCGGAAGAACAGTTCTAGAAAACATCTGGAAAATAGCCTTACGTTAACAAAACACTAGATAAAATGTTTGATTTCCCAGTCACTGACGTTACTAACTGCAAAAGCAGTTAAAAGGTCTTATGAGGAATAATATCTTGGCGCTGGATGAACAGCAAGAAAGTCAGCTGTTTGCACTTGCTGTATAACAAGTGCCAATATACACATTGTAACCCACACGGTCTGTGGAGGATGGAACAGCAAAGCACACAATGTGATGGGAAGTCCTGATTGGGCAGAAGTGGTCAGGCTTCTAGGGATGAAATAACAGGCAAATGCCTCACTTTATAACAGCAGCCCACTTCCAGGTCAACTTCCTTATGAAATGTTGTTCCTTGCTATATAGTCATTCATTTGTTTTTACTAAAAAATCAATCTCTTGATTTTGTGTATCATGGCCCAGAAAGAACTTCTATTTCAAGAGTCCCTCTAAACCATAACAGATGTTGGAAACACTGAGTCTAGCCTAAAACGAAATGGAAGTTGGGATATAAGCAAGGACTATATCAGTGACAGAAAAAGGAGGGGCCCATAGGTGAGTGGTTAGAAAGAGAGATAAGCTGATAAGCACACTAAAGCAAGATAGTGTGAATCCTTCAAACTTCTCACCCCAAAGGAACAGAGGATTGCATCTATCTTGCAGTTGAGATTTTGAGACTAAGATAAAATTTTAAAAAAAGGAAAAAGGAGGGAATGTTCAGACAATATGTTTATTTGCAATGCTACTTGGCACTCATTGAAATCAACACTTCTTTGGCATTTAGAAGGAAAAGTCTGATCAAGTTTTCTATCATTCATTCAGTGATTATTTGTTGTTGAATGAGTATGTTGATACATACTCTTTAGTATGTATCAGGAATGATTCTAGGTCCCAGTGGTGGGAATAATAAATAGACATGGTCTGTGTGGAAGACACGTTTCAAGTAATCTCCTGAGTAATTGATCAATCACCACCTACAATAACTATTACAAAAACAACAACAAAAGACACATAGAAAAGTAGTTTCTTCTCTTTCATTTATTTGTACACTAGAAAAGATAGGGAAAAAATCAAATAACCACAAAAATAAATATAACGTTGCAATTGTTATGAGTGCTGCAAGGAGAGGTAAGTGGTTCTATGAAAAAATAATTAGAAGATTTGAACTTGTCCGAGTTAAGAGACAGCTTCCTTGAGGAAGGGGTATTTCAACTCTAATCAGAAGAATGAGTGCAGTTTAACTGGGTAAAGGAGAGGCTGGGATGGAGGTGGGGAAGAGTTCTCTAAGAAAAAGTCAAAAGAAATGGGGTGATCGAAGAGCTGCAAGGCCAGTGTCCAGGAACGGGGAGTGCACATGTGGAGCATGCTGCAAACTGAAACTGGGAAAAAACGTAAAAACAAAATTTGCAGAAATTTAGATCATATAAAGGAGTTTTGTCTTTATTATCAAAGCACTAAAGGGTTTTTATTTGGGGATAACATGACCAGATTTGGTATTGAGAAGATCACTCTGGCTGCAGTGTGTAGAATGGGGTACAGAAACAAGAATGGATGCAGATAGACTAGTCAGTAGATTATTTCCGTAGCCCAAATGATAGAAGATGGCAGCTTGCCCTTGGGTGGGGGTGATATGAAGGCGATGGAGTTTCAGAGAGACTCAAAGCCTGTACAAGGTAAGTATGTTAAGCTGTGATTCGACACAGGGAGGTGGCAATATTCCCAATAAGCCACAGTTTTCACACAAGAATTTTCTTTAAGTAAATAAAGCAGAAAGAAGGCAATGGCACTCTAAGAAACAACTAAGGAACCCTACCATCTCCTCTCTTATTCACATAGCTTCCTGGTATTAGGCAATCACTTACATTGAAAATGATAACATAGAAAGAGAGGGACATATATGGGGACCCATAGTTCCTTTTCTTTTCAGTCCATTCTTATATATCAGGAAGCTGAAAGCAGAGACTATTGGTAGGATTGAACATATAAATAATTGGCGAAAAAGTTGAGTCCGTTTTGTGCAGCATTTTCACTCTTCTATTAGGAACAAAATGCATATGCATGTACGAGCTAAAAAGTACAAATTGTAGGGGATGTCCAGTCAAGATGGCAGAGCAAGTAAGTGCTGTGCTTGCATCCTCTCACAACAACATCAAAATTACAACTAAACTATAGAACAATCATCACTGACAATCGCTTGAAGTCTAGCTGAACTGAAGTCCTACAACTAAGGACATGCAGAAGAAGCCACCTCAAGACTGGCAGGAGGGGTGGAGATCCAGAATGAGCTTGTCCCACACCCATGTGAGACCATTCAAAATCAAGAGGGTATCTCAGCTGCAGAGGTTCCTGGAGGAGCAGGTGATCCCAGCCCCACACCAGGCTCCCCAGCCCAGGATTTCAGTACAGGGGGAAGAAGTCCCTATAACTTCTGGTTGTGAAAACCAGCAGCATTTGTGGCTGAGTGAGACGGGTGGCTGCACTCACAGGACACCCTCTTAAAGGGCCCATGCTTGGACTTACCCACTGAAGGACTCACTCCCTCTGAGCTCCAGTGCTGGGAAAGCAGCTTGAAAGGCACCAGGGACATACAGGGAGGAACTGAGTTATCTGGTTTCAGGACGAGGGCTGGATGGGGCAGCTTTCTCCTGCACAGAGGAGTTGGTAGAGGCCATTGTTTCTTTGTTGAGTCTTTCTCCTTCCCAGCGTGCAGACACAGGCAGCTACCATATCTGAGTCTCCATCAATCTAGCTAATGCCATTCATTCACCCCGCCCTGGTGATTCTGAGACCCCTCCTACCTGACTTTTCCAACACACCCAAGATGCTTCCAGTGGCTTTTCTGGACTAAGGCCTAACCTGGTTCATGCTGAAGACTTTCCCAAAATCTCTCAAAAGTTCACAAAACCTAATCAAGCAGCATCTGGCTTCAGCATGTAGCCTACCTCTGTCTGTGGATCCCTAAGCCCGGAACTAGCAACAGCTGGTTTTGTTTCATGGGTTGGCCTCTCAACACACCTCCAAGCACAGCACAGGCAGCAGCCATCTGCAGATTTCTTTGTGGCTCATTCCAGGTGGCCCTGGGCAGGACGCAGGCTGCAGCTGAAATTGGCCTGCAGTGGGTCCCCTCCCAGGAGGTCCCAGAGCTGGCATATCCAGTGGCCAGCTTCACACCGAGCCAGAGCATTATCTGGCTGCCTCCAAGGATGACACACCTAAAGAGCAGACCCATCAGGCACCAGAGCACTGCTAAAGTGAATTCTGCTCTGTGGGGTCAGGCCCTGCACCACAACTTCTCCATCGTAGTCACAGCCGGTCCTCACAATCAATCAGCTCGAGGGTCAATCCTTCCCATGACATGCAAACAGCTACCAAGGCTCAACTACAACAGGAGGGCACACACAACCCACACTAGGGACACACTTAGAGGACCTGGGTCTATTGACCAGGAAGACTATACACTGGGCCCCACAGGACACTTACTACATAATTACATAAATGTCTTAAATTATATAAATATCTAACCACTATGTTGGATGCCTGAAATTAATATAAAATAATATTTACTGTCACCTCTAATTGAAAAAAAATTTAAAAGTAGGGAGAAGGTGAAGGGGAACAAGAGGTTCAAATTTCCAGGTATAAAACAAGTGAGTCATGGGGATGTAATGCACAGCATGGGGAATATAGTCAATAATATTGTGACAGTGTGGTATGGTGTCACATGGTTCCTGCACTTATCACGGTGATCACTTCTTTAGGTATATAAATATTGAGTAACTATGGTGTATACCTGAAACTGATATAATATTGTATGTTAGCTTTATTTTAATAAAAATCTTTTTTAAAGTACAAATTGTATAAGTTTGGTGATTCCATATGTTAAATGCTCTTATATTTACATTTAAACTGATTTTGTACAATATAAAGATGAATGGTAAAATTCATGCTAATATTTAAAAAGTTTAGTTTTTCTTTATTTAGAACATTAAATAAAAAATACAGGATGCTACAATAAGTTGAAAGAGATCATGGAAGAAAAAAGAAAACATTTTAGTACCTTTATTAACACCTTTTCCCTGTTCTTTTGAACAAGGCATCTGGCATTTTCATTTTACAGATTTCCTCAAATTACGTAGCAGGCCCTACATAATACATTCCTTACTGGTTTGTAATTGACTATTGACTTGCTTAATTCCTACTAGATTGCCCCACTGCTGAACACACAGAAGGCAAGAAAGAAATGCAAAATAAAAACAAATCTGGACATAGGTAAGGATCAACTTTACTTAAAAGGTTTACTGCAATAGGAGGAGAGGGACTATTGCGATAGAGAGAATACTCTGACCATACGAACTGCAGGTGTCTCAGTGGTCCTTATAAGAAGAGGGTTTTGGACATAGACATGTGTGTACAGAGGAAAAACCACGAGAGGATACAGAGAGAAGGCACCATCTGTAAGCCAAGTACAGAGGCCTCGGAAGAAACCAAACCTGCTGACATCTTGATATTGGACTTCTAGTCTCCAGAACTGTGAGAAAATTAATTTCAATTGTTTAAGCCTCCCAGTCTATGGTCACCCTAGCAGACTAACACAATTGTATTATTTTTTAGATACTTTGTATATTCTATATACAATTCTTTTGTCAGATATATGGATTGCAAGTATTTTCTACTCGACTGACTTGCCTTTTAATTTTTCACTGATTTTTAATTTAATTTAATTTTTAAATTAAAGTTTATTGGGGTGACAATAGTAAAGTTACACAGATTTCAGGTGTACAATTCTGTAATATATCATCTACATATCACACATATTGTGTTTTCACCGGTTAGAGTCAATGGTGACTTTCTATGAACAGAAGTCTTTAATTTTCATGAAATAAAACTATTTAATTCTTTATGTTATGATTTGTGCTTTTTGTAGAGTCATTGCCAGCTCCTGCCTCATTATATCAGCCAAGTTCCAATGAGGAAACAGAAACCACATCAGTTATTTAAACAGAAAAGGGTAACATAAACTATTGCTAAGTAGTAAAATGTGGTGAACTACTGAAAAGAGATAAAAGAGAATTCTAAGAGGTACAGAAATAGCAACAGCAGATGGCCAGTACTACCTCCAAAACCAACAGAGAATGAACAGGAAGGAAATATTGAAATTCTGAGGAGACATCTCCCCACCACGGCTGATTTTCAGACCTCCAAGGAGAAATGTGGCTGCTGGTGGCAATGGAACTGCTGGAGGCCACACATCCCAGCAGCCCACTGCTGGACGACAGAGAAACATGGTGGAGGACACTCACCCCAGCTGATCAACAGGACTCACTGACCACACCTCAGGTCTCAAGATATGCACTGGTTAGTTAAAACACTCCTAGCAAGGGAATGAGGAAAGAGAAGGGAAGGAAACTCAGCACCAAGAAGACTGAGAAGGAGCCAAACAGGTAAGAGGAAAAACAGAAAAGTGGAGAGTAACAGAATCTGAGTGTTAATGTCTAATGTTGCTAAGAGAACTGTCTAAGTACTCGGTTTTTATATTTGCAGTTTCTTCTATGAGATCCCATTTCACCTTTATGCCTTCCAATATCGATGTAGCTATCCCCTCTTCTGGATGCCTTCTCAAATCTCCAGTTTTCCAACCCCACCTCCAACACATGGTGAGGTGCTCCTTTGAATGTCAAACGCACTTACACTTATCCTTGTGATAAAACCTAAGCTCCTTGAAATAAGAGATTATGTTTTATTCTTCATTGTATCTCCAGATCATAACACACTTCTCAGCATGCTTGGCAGCCTTTCAGCATTTGATAAAGTTTTCTTTTTAATCTAAATAAATTGCTCTCTTTTCTCTGTTCCAAACCACTTTACTTATACCTGTGTCATGGAATTTATTACCTATTATTATTTTTGTATATTGTTTCCTCTCCGAAGTAACTATTAGCTCTCACTAATCTTTGCATGCCTGTGATTTACAAGCACTGCGCATTGCACAGAGTAAGAATTTTCTGAACATTTGCTATATTAAATGTCACCAAATTCATAAACGGCGATTATAATGTAGTAAAACTGATTTTGTGATTGGCTTATGAACTGTTTCTGAAGACATTTCCTTCTATAGCTTTCTCAGAAAGCATGCAAGAACCATGGGGATGTTGGTGTAAACTCATTTGACTGCAAGAAACAAATCAGCTCTAATATTATAGAAAGCAGGAGAGATTCTTGCTGTAAGGAGTTGGACTGCTGTTGAGACTCTGGAATGGGTTAGCCTTGGGTATTTCATCTCTGGCAGGAACATTCTACGTGCCTCTCTGTACTTCCTCTCTGCTTCAGTCCTTTTCCTTGCTGTGATCTTTCATTCATTCCTTCATCCTTTTCCTCCTTTCTTCACTGATAACAATGACATTACAAGGAAGTGCAAGAAAATGCTGTTAAGCGCTCCCTAAGGTTGAAGATGGCTGTCTAGAGCTCCAGAATTTGTAGCTATTCCATTCAACAGAGATTCCACAGTGACATTGAATTATCTTATTCAGTCCCAAATTGAGAGTGAAGGAACTCTGATTCAACCAGTTTGTGTCTGGTGGCCCACTCCCAGTTCAATCAACTGTAGGGTCATGTAGCAAAAGCATGGCTGAGAGTTATCCCTATGACTACGTGGGTGAGGTAGTAAGTGTAGAGGTTAGGAAGGGAAGGAAATTAAATGGAACTAGACAGAAGAAGGCTCATACATTATCCACTACACTGAGCTACCCAGGTCAGAGTTTAAAAATAGGAATCCAAGCCAGGGTGGGGTGGGGCTTGAGGGGTAGATTCTATACAACTACAGGGCTGGCCTAAATTTAATAGTCAGCAATACAATGTGGATAGGGTAGGGTCAGGTTTGATGTGACTTGGCAGACATGAAGGGCCTAGTCACATTCAATATGACCACTTATGGGGCTGGGGCTTCTTTGTCAGCTCGCATTTGCTTAGTAATGTCTTGCCAATTGGTGAAGGCTGGCCAGCAGGTAAAGGCATTGGGACTGGGGACAAATGGAGGCTTATGATTTCTGGTGTGTTTTGTGTACTGACAGCATATCATTACCCAAACTGACTGCTTTGAAAGGCAGCATTTATATAGCTAAATATGTTTTGGTACAAAAAAATTAATTTCATTATATTTTATCATGTCTCATACCACTTGTCATATATTTATGACAGGAGAAGATGGCATTAAGCAAGCTGTATATTTAATGCCTCATTTGCTTTACTAATGGAAAAATGACAAAGGAAATTAACAACAACAATAACAATAAAAAACCCTGAATTTTCTATCTACACTGCTGTCTTTTGTCAACTATTAATTACTTTTCTTTAATCACGTGGACTTTTATAAACTGAACTCATAATTCATTGACCAGAAAGGGACCCATGGCCATTCTAAACACCAAGTGCAATCTAACCATATACTGAAAGACAGACAGCAAGAACTACTCAGGGACCAAGCACTACAGGCTGCTTTTCCTTTGCCACACACATTCCCCAACATCTCCGCCTCAACACTTTAAGGTGTTAGACCCATAAGGATTATCTGTTATTTATTTATTTACTTACTTACTTACTTACTTACTTACTTACTTATTTATTTGGATTATCAGTATTTTAAAATTAAAGGAAATAGGACAATCTCATCAGAAAGGAATAGATCCTTAATGTTGAAATTCTAGGTGTAGAAGAAGTGGGATTCTAGAAATAGAAATGGATGTAGCTACAGAACTTCCTTTCCTCTGAAACAAGACCGTGGGGTAAACATCTTTATTTAAGTGAGAAGTAAACTATTCTTGATCCATTTAATTTTTATATTCCCATGCATTCCTTTCAGATTAATTGCATGTCTGTAAAACTTGTCATGAATCACACTCCTCTCCATGACGAGGAGTCTTCTCAAATCAGAGCACATCTACATGTTGTCCACCAGATGGCGGTGGAAGCCCACCGACACTTCATACCACAAAGAAGAAGGTGGGACTTTCTAATCTCTTTTTAAACCTAACTGTAAAATCCAAGAGGGCTAGTACATTTTAGAGCCTCAGATATTGGACTTTGAAAAAAGCACAATTTAAAAACAATTTTTGAAAGATATATTAATGACAGTGTTTTTAATAATCTCACTAGATTATATTTTCTGATGATTCTTTTAATGAAACAAAATGGTTCTGAACACCATTGCCTGAGTAAAGCTCGCTAAGATATATTTTTAAGAAGTTCTCAGTGATCTTATTGAAGCTTTTTTGCTGGAGAAGGAATAGAGAGTGGCATTCCTCAATATGCTTGAAAACTTACACTTTTTCATAACCAACTAAAACATTCAAAAGAAAAGTCCTCTCAATGGACATCATCAGCTGCTGGAGACTGAATCAGCCACCTTTGCACCTGGATTTCTGGAGTCTTTCAGGGAACCTTCCCCTCTTTCCCTATGACCTCTCCCATTTCTCATCCCACTCACTGAATTATTGAGACAATTGTGATCTTATTCTCTTTGACTTTCAGATTTCTCCCCCATAAAATTATTTTTAAATGCCTATTATTCTATGGAAATAATGTATTAATGAACTTAAAACAATGCCTGGCACATAGTAGGTGCTCAAAAAATGGCAACAATTGTTATTTTTGCCTCTTTTACCGTATTTTGAAAGTGAACGTGTGAGTTAATTGTAGTAATTTGTGTACCATTTTCATCATTTGTACCTAATGATCATGGAATAAAATTATAACTCTGCCTGTTGTTTATATATGTGCAGACTAACTATCAAAAATGTTTATATTCTCTCTATAAAGAACTTGTATATTTGCAGCCATTTTTTGTTGCTTTAGCCTGGGTGGCTGATTACAGCAGCATAATAGACACGAAACACACACACACACAAACACACACACCCCAAGTGTTAGCTAAACCCAGAGCCCAGAGTGTGTCTCAAAGCTCATATTTCCCAAACTTCAATTAAAGGGGGGGAAATAATAGATACCAGACTTGCTGACTTTCTCTGCCCTTCATTATGTAGAAAATACATGTATTATATGACCTGGTTTCACCTATACAACTTATAGTTCCACTGGAGTTCCATGGAAAACAGACTAAGAATTATCCCTACATCACTCATATATCATAAATGTCCTAGATCTAGCAAATAAGAAGAGCTAGGCCTTTTCAATTAAGTTTGTGCAAACTATCACTGGGCACCTTATAACCCAGTGTCTGTGGGGAATCTCATTCAAAGATAATGAGACTACGAATAAATAAATTCAGAAATGAAAGAGGTGAAGTTACAATGGACACCATAGAAATACAAAGGATTATACAAGAATACTATGAAAGGCTATATGTCACCAAATTTGATAACCTGAAAGAAATAGACAAATTCTTAGAAATATATAACCTTCCTGGATGGAACCATAAAGAACTGGGAAACCCAAATAGATCAATCAACAGTAAGGAAATTGAAACAGTAATCAAAAACCTTCCAAAAAGCAAAAGGCCAGAACTGGATGGCTTCACTGGTGAATTCTACCAAACATTCAAAGAAGACTTAATGCTTATCTTTCTCAAACTCTTCCAAAAAAACTGAAGAAGAGGGAATACTTCCTACATAATCGTACAAGGCCAACATTACCTTAATACCAAAACCTGTCAAGGACAACACAAAAAATGAAAATTACAGGCCAATATCTCTGATGAACACAGATGCAAAAATTCTCAACAAAATACTAGCAAATCAAATACAACAATACATTAAAGAGATAATATATCACAATCAAGTGGGGCTCATTCCAGGAATGCTGGGATGGTTCACATATGCAAATCAATTAATGTGATATACCACATTAACAAAATAAAAGATAAATATCATATGATAGTATTGACAGATGCACAAAAAGCATTTCACAACTTGCAACACCCATTTATGATTAAAACACTCAATAAAATGAGTAGAGAAGGAAAGTCCCTGAACATAATAAAGGCCTATATGACAAACCTTCAGCTAATATCATAATTCATTGTGAAAACCTGGAAGCTTTTCCTCTAAGATAAGGAACAAGACCAGGATGCCTACTCTCACTACTGTTGTTCAACGTATTACTGGAAATCCTCGCCAGAACAATCAGACAAGAAAAGGAATTAAAAAGCATCCAAATTGGGAATGAAGAAGTAATACTGTCACTTTTGGCAGATGACATGATTCTAGATATAGAAAACCCTAAAGACCCCACCAAAAAGTCTACTAGAAACAATAAACAAATACAGTAAAGTTGCAGGATATAAAATCAACGTACAAAAATCTGTTGTTTTCCTATATACTAGCAATCAAATATCAGAAAAAGAAATAAAGAAAACAATCCCATTTACAATTGCAACAAAAGGGATAAAATATCTAGGAATAAACTTAACAGAGGAAGTGAAGTACGTATACACTGAAAACTTCAAGACATGGTTGAAAGAAATTGAAGAATACACAAAGAAATGGAAAGATGTTCATGGATTGGAAGAATTAAAATGGTTATATTATCTAAAGCAATATACAGATTTAATGCAATTCCCATCAAAATCCCAATGGCATTTTTCAAAGAAGTAGAACAAAAATCATCAAATATGTATGAAACCCCAGAAGACCCTAAATAGCCAAAGTAATCCTGAGAAAAAACGAACAAAGCTGGAGGTATCACATTCCCTAATTTCAAATTATACCACAAAGTGACAATAATCAAAACAGCATGGTATTGGCAGAAAAATAGACACACAGTACCAATGGAATAAAATTGAGAGCCCAGAAATAAGCTCACACATATATAAGCAACTAATTTTCAACAAAGGAGCCAAAAACATACAATGGAGAAAAGAAAGCCTCTTCAGTAAATGGTGTTGGGAAAATTGGAAAGCCATATGCAAAAAGAATAAAACTAAACTGCTATCTGACACCATACACAAAAATTAACTAAAAATGTATTAAACATTTAAACATAAGACTTGAAACAATAAAATACATTGAAGAAAAAATAGGCAGTAAACTTATGGACCTTGGTCTCAGAGGGGTTATTGTGAACTTGACCCCAAATGCAAAGGAAGTAAAAGCAAAAATAAATGAATGGGAGGCAGCCAGATGGCTCAGTTGGTTAGAGCGCGAGCTCTGAACAACAGTTGTGCTTCAAATCCCACATGCGCCAGTGAGCTGAGTCCTCCACAACCAGATTGAAGACAAGAAGCTGCTGCTGATCTTCCAGAGGGAACAGCCAGATAGCTCAATTGGTTAGAGCATGAGCTCTCAACAATAAGGTTGCTGGTTCAATTTCCGCATGGGATGGTGGGCTGCACCCTCTGCAACTAAAGGTTGAAAATGGCAACTGGAATTGGAGCTGAGCTGCACCCTCCATAACTAGACTGAAGGACAACTACGTGGAGCTGATGGGCCCTGGAGAAACACAGTTCCCAAATAAAATTTATATAATAAATAAATAAATAAATGGGACTATATCAAACTAAAAGCTTCTGCACAACAAAAGAAACCACCAGCAAAACAAAGAGGCAACCAACGGAATAGGTGAAGGTATTTGCAAACAACACCTACAATAAGGGACTAATACCCAAAATATATAAAGAACTCATACAACTCAACAATAAGAACAACAACAAAAACAATCAAATTTTTTTTAAAAAATGGGCAGAGGGAGGTCCAAGATGGCAGAGTAGATAAATGTTGTGCTTGCCTCATCCTGTGAACACATAAAATTACAGCTAAATTATAGAACAATCAACCTGGAGAACTATCTGAAGTCTAGCTGAACAGATGTTTTATAACTAAGGACAAAAAGAAGCCAGGTCGAGACTTATAGGAGGGGCGGAGACATGAAATGGCGAGAACCCAAACCTCCATGTAACAGATAAAAATAGGAAGGGATATCTCAGCCACAGTGTTTCCCCATGGAGGAGCAAGGGACCCCAGCCGCCCATATCAGGCTCCCCAGCCCAGAGTACTGGTGTCAAGAAGAGGACCACTCACTTCTGGCTGTGAAAAACAGTGAGGATTCTGACTACCTGGGTGGGACAGAAGGCTGCAGGAAACCCAGACATCCTCCTAAAGGGCCCCCATAGGTACTCACCCTGGGCTTCGGCAGGTGGACAGTGACTCTAAGGGTGTCAGAGACGTATGGGGAGCGACTGAGTTGTGTAACTTTGGGGCGAGGACTGGAGGGACAGTTCCCATTTTCCCTATGTGGGGTCCTTCTCCTGTGCATCCGGCAGGTGGATGCCATTTTTCCTGTGTTGAGCCCGCCCCCACAGGCTAAATCTGAATCTGATTGGCCTGGTGAGCTCCACTGCTCCACCCTGCTGACTCACTGAGACCCTGCCTTAGCCAATTTCCCTACTGCCAGAGGCTCTTTCAGCAGCTGAACCATACAGGAGCCTGTAATTGGCAGCAGGCCTCAGAATGTCCTGGCTCTTTGTGGAGCTACCCCAGACATGGTACTGGTGGCAGCAGTCTCAGTTCAAAGCGTGGCCGCTTCTACGTATCTCCAGGTACAGCACAAGCAGCAACCAACTGCAGATCACTTTGTAACCTCTACCAGCTAGTCCCTGCCCAGTCGTAGGCAGTGGCTGCCCTTGGCCTGCACTGAAGCCCCTCCCAAGAGGCCCAAGAACCAACATACTTGGAGGATAGCTTCAGACCATAGCAGAGCACCATGCAATCAGTCCCACAAGCAGCACACGCAAAGGGCATTCTCAATAGGCAGCAGAGTCTCCTGGAGACCCCTGCACAGCAGTCCATAAACTGTAGACATGGCCAAACCCTGCAGCCAGTCAGCCTGAGGGTCAATACCACCCACTGGCATGCCAACAGCAATCAAGGCTCAACTATAACAGGAGAGCACACGCACCCACACGAGGGACACTCCTGGAATACCTGGCTTAGCTGACCAGGAAGACTGTGCCACTGGGCCCTACAGGACTCATACTACATAAGGCCACCTGGCAAGACCAGGAGACATAGCAGCCCTACACAATACATAGAAACAAACACAAAGAGGCAGTCAAAATGAAAAAACAAAGAAATACGTCACAAATGAAAGAACAGGAGAAAACTAGAAAACTCCAGCAAAAGAGCCAAACGAAATGGAGGCAAGCAACCTACCAGATACAGAATTCAAAACAATGGTTATAGGGCCGGCCTGGTGGCTCAGGCGGTTGGAGCTCCATGCTCCTAACTCCGAAGGCTGCCAGATCAATTCCCACATGGGCCAGTGGGCTCTTAACCACAAGGTTGTCAATTCTATTCCTCGAGTCCCGCAAAGGATGATGGGCTCCGCCCCCTGCAACTAAGATTGAACATGGCACCTTGAGCTGAGCTACCGCTGAGCTCCCGGATGGCTCAGTTGATTGGAGCGCATCCTCTCAACCACAAGGTTGCCAGTTTGACTCCCGCAAGGGATGGTGGGCTGTGCCCCCTGCAATTAGCAACTAGCAACAGCAACTGGACCTGGAGCTGAGCTGCGCCCTCCACAACTAAGACTGAAAGGATAACAACTTGACTTGGAAAAAAGTCCTGGAAGTACACACTGTTCCCCAATAAAGTCCTGTTCCCCTTCCCCCAATAAAACCTTTAAAAAAAAAAAAAAAGACAAGGGAAGTAACATAGCATTAAAACATGATCTAAAAAAAAATAAAAAACAATGGTTATAAGAATAGTAGCATGAATGGATCTGGAGTGTATTGTACTGAGTGGAGTATGTCAGACAGTGAAAGACAGATGCAATGTGATTTTGCTTATATTTGTAATCTACAGAACAAAATAAGCAAACAAAACAGAAACAGATTCATCTGGTTGCCAGATGGGAGGGGGTTCAGGGTGTGTGTGAAAAGGGGAAGGGATTAAGAAATACAAATTAGTTGTTACAAAGTAGTCATGGGGATGTAGAGTATAGCATAAGGATTATACTCAGTAATATTGTAATAACTATGTATGGTGTCAGAAGGGTACTATATCTGGGTAATAGATGGGAGGAGGGTTGGGGGGCCAGGTGAAAAAGGTGAAGGGATTAAGAAGTACAAATTGGTAGTTACAAAGTAATCATGGGGATGTAAAGTAAAGCATAGGGAATATAGTCAATAATATGGTAATAACTATGTATAGTGCCAATGAGTACTAGACTAGTCAAAGGAATGACTTCTTAAATTATGTAAATGTCTAACCATATGTTGTACACCTAAAATTAATATAAAAAATTGAATATCAACTGTAACTGAAAAATTTAAAAAGGGGGAAAGGTGAAGGGCAATAAGTGGTCCAACTTTCCAGTTATAAAACAAGTCATGGGGATGTAATGTACAGCATGGGGAATATATTAGTCAATAACATTGTGATAGCTTAGCACGGTGTCAGATGGTTGCTGGACTTATCATGGTGATCACTTCCTATAAATCACCCCTATTTTCTGCTAGCATAACCATCTATTAGAAAGATGCTCAACCTCACCAGCTATTAGGAAAATGCAAATGAAAACCACAATGAGGTATCATCCCACACCTGTTAGGATGGCTATTGTCAACATAACAAGAAATGACCGAAATTGGAGAGGATTTGGAGAAAAGGGAAACTTAATACCGTGTTTCCCCGAAAATAAGACCTAACCGGAAAATAAGCCCTAGCATGATTTTTCAGGATGACATCCCCTGACCATAAGCCCTAATGCATCTTTTGGAGCAAAAATTAATATAAGACCCGGTCTTATTTTTGGGAAAACACGGTATATTGCAGGTGGGAATGTAAATTGGTACAGCTACAAAGAAAGCAGTATGGAGGTTCCTCAAAATATTAAGAATAGAATTACCATGTGACTCAGCAATCCCTCTTCTGGATATCTGTCCCCAAAATTTGAAAACACTTGTTCGTAAAGATATATGTACCCCTATGTTCATTGCAGCATTATTCGCAATAGCCAAGACATGGAAACAACCTAAGTGTACTTCAACAGATGATTGAATAAAGAAGATGTGGTACATATACACAATGGAATGCTACTCAGACATAAGAAAGAATGAAATACTGTCATTTGTGACAACACGGATGAATCTTGAGAGTAAAATCTTAAGTGAAATAAGTCAGGTGGAAAAGGACAAGAACCATATGTTTTCACCCATGTCATGCAGGGTGTCATGCGGGGTCTCAGCACCGCTCCCCACACAAGAACGCAGGACATGGTGAGGCTCAAAAGGAACACCCACAGAGCCGTAGGTAGGGGAGTCATACCACTATAGTCTCACTGGAGGCTGAATTCACACGACGTGCGACCTGCTGTCCGCTTTTCTGCCAACCGACCGACTCCCACTTGCTAACTGCAATCCGCGCTTACCAGCCACCATCTTCTTGCCAGCCCCTATTTTCTGCTAGCGTAACCACAGCAGTTATATTAGTGGCCAATGGCTCACTGGTCACAGCTGATGGCCAACTAGCCACAGCTGATGACCATCCAATCACAGTGGATGGCCATTTACTGCCTGAGCCAGCACCTTTCCACATGGGGCTAAGAGCCTGGAAACTGCACTCTTGGCTGTCCCGACAACCCATCTGTGGGATATAAAACAGAAAGAAACAAATGAACAAACAAACAAACTCATAGACACAGACAACAGTATGGTTGTTTCCAATGGGGGAAGAGGTGAGGGGAGGAAAAAGAAGGTAAAGGGGGTCAAATATATTGTAATTGAAGAAGACTAGACTCTGAGTGGTGAGCACACAGTGCATCATACAGATGATGTATTATAGAATTGTACACCTGAAACTTATATAAAGTGTTATTAACCAATGTTACCCCAGTAAATTTAGTTAAATAAAAAAATAATAAATAAAAATGCAAATAAAAAACAAAGATAATGAAACAAATTTTGCTAAATAATAAAGATCTTTATTATAAATTTTCTTAAAGATGTGATACAGAAGTTAACAGGAAATATAAAATCTGAAACTTCCTACAATACCTCTATATATCTTTCCTCTCTCCAAAGTTCCCTACTCATGACGGCTAAAATTCTCCTCTTCCTCTTTTTATCCCTAATCCCTACATGTTGTTCTCTCAGTTTTTCTTCTACTTTTTTCACTACTTTCTTCCCACATGGTGTACAAGTGAGAAGCCATCAACTCTTGTGTCACTGCCCCTCAGCCACATAGAGAACAGCTACAGGCCTCCTACACTACTTCTCTTCTAGAAAGTATGTTTTTCTCTCACTGAATATTGTTTTCAAGAGAAATTTTATCACAGAGAATTTCTGGGGAATAACTTTCCTCACTTTGTTATGTTTGAAAGGAGAAAATCTCATAGGAGAAATTCCTGTTTAAAATCACCCTGTCCCATATTAGGTCTCCTGTAACATAGGGCTAGAGTGTAATACGAACTGGTTTTAGCCTATTACATAGCAACTGGGTACAGGAATCCATGTGATATATCTACTTTTCATTAGGAAGAAGAAAGTTATTACAAGAAAAAAATTCTTTCTGAAAGAGATTTTAAACCAAAAAAAAATCTACTTCAATCCTTACATAAAATATAGAGGAAAGGAAGGACTCCACAGGAAAGACATGTTATTAGTTTGTTAGGGCTGCTACGACCAAATACCACAGAAGGGGTGGTTTAAACAATAGAAATTAATTTTCTCAGTTATGGAGGCTAGAAGTCCAAGATCAAAGTTTCAGCAGGTTTCGTTTCTTCGTATGCCTCTCTCCTTGGTCTGCAGATGGCTGCCTTCTGACTATGTCCTCATATGGTCTTCCCTCTGTGCACACATATCTGTGTCCCAATCTCTTCTTATAAGGACACCAGCCATTTTAGATTAGGGTCCACTCATACGACCTCATTTGACCTTAGTTACCTCTTTAAAGGCACTATCTCCCAATATAGTCAATTTTGAAATATTAGGAGTTAGGACTGCCACATACTCGTATGAAGGGACACAATTGAGCTCATAACAGAGATTTAAGTTATATTGGAATTATAGTTGGATATACCTTTAAGGCAGGGGTGTCCAAACTGCGGCCCGCTGGCCATCTGCGGCCTGCGATGCATTTTTTATTGGCCCGCAGCAAGTTCCAAAAATATATTTTGTTTACTTAAATAAACCAGGTGAGGCAATACATATTCACCTCAAGTGAGTGGCCCGGCTGTTTGTGTATTTTACCGCATATGACCCTTGGTGAAAACCGTTGTAAAAGTTTGGACACCCCTGCTTTAAGGACTAAGGATAGTCCTAAAAGTTTTTGTAGTTATTGAAAATATCGAACTAAATAAAATCCAAATGGCAAATAGAACGATGGGGTATGGAATCTCGAGTTGGGAGAAAGTTTAGAGTACAGGGAGTTAAACTTTCTTCCTAATGTGAGGATATTTTTTCCAGGATTCCCAACTTCCTCTTCTTTAACATAGCTCATGTATCAAAATTTATTCATTTGTCCTTGTTCTGCCATCTGAAGCAACATACTTATCATTCTTCCGAAGACAGCTTTCAAATATTTTAAAAAGTCTATCATTTCCCCATGATCTTATCTGCGGTAGTCCAATTCCTTGACACTTTTTTAATATGACAAGCCATTTAAACATCTTGCCATGACAGTGGTTTTTAAAAAGTGTGTCCTCTGTAACTGAATTAGCATGTTCAACATTTTTTTTTTTTTGGATCTGGCTTATTTTTGAAAAGAGAATTGTTTTGCACATTGATTTTTCCATGTAATTAAAGTTTATCCTCAACTAGTAAAAAATTTAACTCAATCTTCTGTAATACACAAACACCCCTTCTTATGTTTTAACTTCTGTAGTTTCATAAGTAAATGTAAATCAGCCATCTGGTGCAACAGCATGTCAATTTTTCCTTCTTCCAGCAGATGGCACTGCAGATTGTACACAGAAAGTTTATTTAGTCCAGGTGAGTGCTTCCCAGCCGTTTCATATCATAGCACAGCTAGAAAATAAGACTATTTTTGTGGAATAAATAAACAAGGGTGTGGCAACCAAAGAAGACTAGCCTACGGATCGCCTAAAGCCACCCCTGGCTGTCCCAAGGTTTGAGGAGGACTGATATTTTGACACATCTTTTAATGCACTACCGCCCATAATGTGCCCTGGTATGTTGGTTGGGAAGTTCTGATCTAGGTCATCTTCTTATTAATTTGGAACCTGTAATAAGTTTATGTTTTTAAAATTTATTTATAAATATTAATCCCAACATTTATGTTAGTGAGAGAACAGTGAGTATTTTGAAGGTATTTTCAGTAAAAAGAATTTGAACATGACAAAATTAGAGATTTTAAAATGGGAACTCATGATAATGAAAAATACAGTGAATTGGGACTAACCATTTGAAGGTAGGAACAATTTTGAAGGGCAAAGGATGAATTATGCCATTGAGAAAATGCCGTTTGCTATGGATTAAACTGTTCCGCCCAAATTCTTATATTGAAGCCCTAACCCTCCATCTGACTGTATTGGAGATAGAACCTTCAAGGAGGTGATTAAGGTTATGAGGTCATAAGGGTGGAGTCCTGATCTGATAGAACTGGCATCCTTATAAGAAAAGACACTAGAGAATCTCTCCCTGCCATGTGAAGTCATAGTGAGAAGGCGGAAGTCTGCAAGTCAGGACAGCTCTCACCAGAACCCAAGCACGCTGGCACCCTGATCTTGGACTTCCAGTATTCAGAACTGTGACAAATAAATGTCTGTTGTTTAAGCCACCCAGTCTATAGTATTTTGTTTATGGCAGCATGAGTTCGTACACCATTTTTCTACAACAAACAATAATCAGTAAGAGGAAAAGTAATTCACAAAATGGAAACACTGCTGAAGATGTGTCAAGGTATCAGTATCAATATCCAGCTCCTATTTACCCATTAGGAGGTGGTTCAGTATCTTAACGGCCAAAGAAAATACTGCTGCTGTAGAAAGCCAGGGAAATGCCAGGCCCATTTTAGTCTGTATCACATTAACTTGACTGGTAACCAGTTTGAGGAATACACTACAGCTCCTAAGAGGTTGGGAAGGGGCATTTCCTTCTCAGGAAGGGGCATTTCTTTCTCAATGGACTTTCACCTGTAAATAAAAAGATGCCCTTGGGAACCTTACTAATCAGAGTGTGGTGCATGGACCGCACCAGCAGCATCACCTGGAAGCTTGTTGGAAATGCAGAATCTCAGGTCTTCCCACACCTACCAAATCAGAATCTGCATTTTAACAAGATTTTCAAGTGACTCACATTTACATTAAAGTTTGAAAG
The DNA here is from genome assembly GCF_057876585.1 of Rhinolophus sinicus. Lineage (NCBI taxonomy): Eukaryota > Metazoa > Chordata > Mammalia > Chiroptera > Rhinolophidae > Rhinolophus > Rhinolophus sinicus. The sequence continues at coordinate 186,123,748 of NC_142501.1, forward strand.
GCACCACTTTACAACTTGTAGAGGCAGAAAATAAAAAAGAGTAAGCTTGTTTTTAAAGCTGCAAAGTACTGGCTCACCTTTCTGTTTGGTGGAAATGCAGATGTGGCCTAGGAGGGTAACCTCTTCCACTTACTCTGGACTTGTGAATATTGGGACTTGTAAACAATGGAGACTTGAGAACCTAACCTGTAAAAGTTTCATATGTAAAAGTTTCAAAGGTTGTATATACCTGCTGTCTTCTGAAACAGAGTGCAGAGCATAATTTAGTTTTTCTTTGTAATTGACAGCCAAAGCTATAAATATCTGTATATATACAGTGATGTCCCATAGGGCTTACAAATTATATAATAGGTGCTCAGTAAATGAGTATTCCCTTCATTCAACTGCCTTCAGAATAACAGGTTAGAAATTCTTAGATGGTAGGCACTTTGTGGGGTGTTTATCATATTACCAGCAGAATATACAGGGTTGTTCAACTTAACTATCTCAGATTGCTGTGCATTTTCAGTTTTTCCATTTTCCCAATTTCCTTGTCATTTTTGTACTTATTTTGCCAACTAATAGTGATTGTGGCTCTCAATGTGTCTATATCAACAGCATTTCCTTCCCCTGCCTTGTGATTTATTTCTAACCTGCTGTGGGCTGGATAAGTGGATAACTATAGAAATCACAGTATATTTAAAATAGCCAAATATTCTAAGTGAGAACTTGAGAGAATGTCCTTTAAGAGGTTATGGCTCTGTGGTAATTATTAACCTAATAATCCCATCCTTTTTTTTTTTCCTTTTAGGATCTTAGTTGTATCATAGACAATTGAGATTTAAATGATATTTAAATGACATCAGCATCAGTAATCAAATAATATAAATGTCAGTGAAATTATTTCTTCCCATCATAATGACTCGTGGACCTCAACTTAGACTGCTATTATGAAAAAACAAAGATTCACAAGGAACAGAAGAAGAAAAAATATATAGCAAGTTTGTGGGGGGAAAAAAATCAAGAAATCCAAATATAAGAAAGTCAGTAGGAATGTATGTAAAAGATCCTGCATGGGATCTTTGGGGACAAATTATATCTTCTTCATCTTTGAATACTTAACACCAGGCCAACTGAAAAATGCAATATATAAATATAACATAAAAAGGAGAAGAAGGAAGAAAATTATTTCTTTTCATTGGGAGAGGGACTAAGAGGGAATGCCACTAAAAGACAAAAGGTGTTGTACAAAGGTCAAATGTGACTTAAAAACTAGATAATTAAAAAACTGGCTGAGGAAGATGGGAAGCAAGGTTACAATAACAAAAACTGAAACTCTTTTGATAAGCAAAATAGTATATCACGATTAGCATAGCTTTATGAGAAAGATGTAAATGAACCCACTACAGTTTGCAGGCAATACAGCAAAGATTTTGGAGCTAAACAGACATTGGTTTGATCTTTGGTTCTGCTATTTATAGGGTCATGATTTTTACTAAGATTACTTGAAATCTATGAGCCTTAGTTTCCTCACTGGTAAAACAGTGAAGAAAAAAAAATTCCAGAATTATTGCGAGGACTAAATGGAAAAAAATATACCTAAAGTGACTAGACCAGTGACTGGTACATGGTAAGCATTCAATCCTTCATCTTTTTCCTTCTTTTCTTCACTGACAGGAGTCATGGAATACAAAGAAATCGAGGGAAAAAACATTTTCATGAAGTCTGTAGGATCTGTCATTCAAAAGATTCTTCTAAACGTGCTAGAAAAAAATACTATGGTGAATCAGTGGACAAGTGGAAACAGCTTAGATGATAAAGATTGTAGGGAAGAGCTGTTCAAGAACACAGTCCCGATCCTCCTCTTTAGGAGTCTCTCCAAAAGAGATGGGGTTCACCTTCATTCCACATACTCTGATTAAAATGGGCTTCTTACATTCCAGGGGCAGAAAGCCAATTGTCTAGTTATTCCCTTATGCACATAATGGCAGGCCTTAATCCAGATTTTTTCTGAACCATTTTTCAAAGGACTCCTGGGAAGTGTTGGGACCTGTAATTGTGTAATCTCCTTGATGAAGCAGAGTGTGACCTTGTGCCATGAAGGCTTAGGTTTCTGTGGAGAAGCTGGAAAGCCTATGGAAAAGGGCTTGCTCTTTTTGTGTATATGGAGCATGATGTACTGTTGAAAGTCCTAACTCAAAGAATACAAATCCAACTACTGAAATCCTTTTGTAGTTCATTTGGTGTATTTTGAAGCACCAGATACCACTAATTCATGGCTACAACTAAAGGAAAGCTTTGCATTATTCTAGAATGATCAACACACTGTGTTTTGCATAATTCAATAGCCTAGTCATTCCAGAAATATCATTTTGCTAGATCCTATCCTGAAGTCAATGTTTCTGAGCAATTTCATTTCTAATACAGGACAATGGTGACATACTCAAGATTCCCAGACTGCAAAACCACGTGGGCAAAATGTAGTCCAGGGCTTGCTTGCCAGTTAGCATACTGGTACAGGAAGGAGACTGAAAGATCACGAGGGTAGATAAAGCAAGCTGAGTTCTGGCTTTGGATGTTACAGCATCTTCTGAACACCAATCAGATGGGCCAACCCTTGGCAAAAATCATGAGGAAGACAGTTTGTCTTCTAGTTTTCCTTACTCTATTTTTCCCTTCCTCTTCCTTAGATTTAAGTCGGTGGGAAAAAAAAGTTTTGACTAATGCAATTGTTTTTGAGATTCCTGTCTTTATCATAGAGAAATACCTTCCTCTTCTTTTGCCCAGGATTATAATTCCCTACAGACAGGGGGCTTGAATGCCCTATTTCCTTTGGAATTAACATTAAGAGGGAAAAAAAATTTCAAGATTCAAAACCAAAACCAAACCCAGGGTTCTTCTTCCGAGTAAGGGTGGGTGGGGTCACTCCGGTCTGGGCTCCGGATGTCACCACGCAGCCGTCGGATCCCCTATCAGCACTGCGGATCCCCGGCACTGCGCGTCCCAGCCTCCGACCCGGGTGGAGCGGGCCCCAACGCCTCTTCTACCGAGCTCTGTCCCTACGGTCCGGGGCTGACAGTGAGGCCCACGCCCCGCCCCGCCCCGCCTCGGGCTTCGGTGAGCGGGCTCCCGCCTGCAGGGGGCGTGGCGGCGGCGGCGGCGGCGGCGGCGCGAGGCCTGCGCTCCCGTGAAGCTACCGGGGGTGGTCCCGCGGCTCGGGGCTCGGGGCCGGACTGGGGCAGGCCGGGGGGGCCAGGGTCCCGGTGCCTGCGGCGGCCGAGCGAGGCTCAGCGGCGCAGCGCGAGGCCCCAGCCGCGCTCCCAGTTGACTCCCTTCGTGACGCCGGCGCGTTCCTTCCTCTTCCTCTCGCCTCTCCAGCCCCGCCTTCCCTTCCCTCCGCCCACCTCACAGCCGCGGAGCCGCCGCCGCCGCCAGTAACGCCGTCATGTCGGCCCCCGCCGGGTCCCCTCATCCGGCCGCCAGCACCCGCATCCCGCCCAAGCTTGGCGGAGCCGCTGTCTCAGGAGCCGCAGCGGGCCCGGGCCCGGCGCCGCACCAGCAGAACGGTGAGGCGAGTGGCTGGGCGGAGCGCGGGGCCTAGGCCGGCGGGGCGGCCTGCACGACCGGATCACCGGGGCGGGGCGGGCGGGCCCGGCCGGGGGCGTCGGGGGCCTGGGCTGCGGGGTGTGGGGGCGCCGGACCGGGGCTAGCGGGGCGCGGGGGGAGGGACGCCCTGAACAAGGGAGGGAACCGACCTAAAAAGCTGGGGCCGGGGCTGTTTACGTAATGTGACCCTAGGCCCGAAACCGCTGGGGGCAAGGAGGAGCCGGGAGCGGTATACAATCCCTCCGATCCCGCCCGGCCGCGGTGAGTTGCCTCGAGCGACCCATGCCCTGGGAGACCCGGGCGAGAGCCGAGGCCGCCGAGTGCGTGGTCTAGGGAAGGCTGCAGTGGCCGCCGAGCTGGGTGCATTGTGCCCTTCCCGACTCAGGAAAACTGCTTTGATTTCTGCAGTCCAGCGAGCACGCTGCCTTGAAGGGAACCGAAGTTAGCGCTCAAGTTAGTAGACAAAGGGAGTAAATATGCAACCTGAGTGTAACTGTAACCCTGACCCAATTCAGCCTCGAGATCTGTCATTGCTATTGCGGCTGCTGCTCGAGGGTTTGGGGGTTTGGAATTCGCTTGTCTTCATATTTGAAAGGGGAGCAGGTGTCTAACGGATTTAAACGAATACCTTTAGATTGGATGGTTCCCCCCCCCCCCCCCAGCTTCACTTTCAGAAAGAGAAAAACGTGCCAGAGTTGGCCCTGCTTTGAGGGCAGGCTTTCATACAGGCAGCAGCCAATGCAACGTGAAAGCCGCTTGGCTTTGAGTATGCAGGAGTTTCGGGTGAAAAATGATCAACTCTAGGATATCCATTCTCTAATCTTGAGATGTGGAATATTCGTGGATGGGGCCGAGGAAGGGGGAGACTCTCTTTATAGACTTGATAATATTTCAGAAGAGAACCCTTGAAAGTCATCAACTGAAAACTTTAGAAAGATGTCTGTCCTGCGTTTCTAAGAGAACAAAACTACACTAATACTCTTAAAACAATTGTCGGGCTGACCTATTTTACCCAAGTTGTTGGTGAAAATTCGCTGGGCTTTATGAATCAGTTCAGCCAACATCTAATTTTTACCACTGATGGCTTTTTTTTTTCCTTTTGTCAAATTCTTTTTTTATTAAATTTATTAGGGTAACAATGGTTAGTAAAATTACATAGGTTTCAAGTGTACAATTCTGTAATACATCATTTGTGTATCACATTGTATGCTCACCACTCAGAGTCAGTTCTCCTTCTGTCACCATATATTTGATCCCCTTTACCCTCTTCTTCCATCTCCCCTTCCCCTCTGGTAACCACTAAACTGTGTCTATGGTTTTTTGGTTCTTTGTTTGTCTTGTTCCTTTGTTGCTTTCAGTTTTATATCCCACACAGGAGTGAAATCGTCTGGTTCTTGATTTTTTCTGTCTGATTTATTTCGCTTAGCATAATAATTTCAAGATCCAACAACTGATGCTTTTCAAACATGAAGTTTATCGTTTATCCCGAGAACCAGAGGTTGAATTTTTTTCCTAAGTCCAAAGTGATGGCTTAGCTTTAATATCCTTTGGATCAGCCATACTTGTTAGTATTGCATGCTTTAGTTCCGTTAGTTGTCGTTGACTGTGAACAGTGTTTTAGGTTTGTTTCTTACTCCTGTCCTGAACATACATAAAGGTAATTGTGAGCATTTTTTCTTCTTGTAAATGTAACAAATTCTTGTTTTTGTTCTGTTTTTAAAATAGCTTTGTGTATGAAGGAACTGGAACATGATAATTTAAGAAGCAATCCTAAGCCTTTCAGAATATTGTAAACCCATGTGGTCCAAGGATTGTGTCTTTTCTTGATTATCTGAATATGCATTAGTGAACACGTTTTAAAGTGGCAAATATTTATCTTAGCCTTACAGATTCTTTGTGAATGTTCAAGGAATGCCAGGGTATCAGTTGTAATCAGGATGTTAAATCTGCAAGAACCAATTAACATATGTAGAAGCCAAACATAGGTGATGCTTGATTTCTAATATTTATAATCTTTCCTTTCCTTTCAGGTAATCAGTTCATTTCAACATTTTTGCCTGTTTACCAGTTGGGTACTCAAGATTACCCCAGTAGATACGAGAGAGTCCTTTCTCCTAAATTGACCTGTTTTTTTGGTGACATTCGAGCTAGGTTTGACCTTGAGGGATTTGATAGATAGGGGTAGGAGAACAATGTACTCTCCATGAAGTTTACATTATGAACAAAAGGAATTATGAAAGTGCAAGGCATATTTAGCGAAGAAGCAGTCAAGAGGCAAAAAAGGGTATTAGGTGGTAGGGAAAACCCAAGGCATTGGAGCTGAAAGGAATGCTTATAAGGGCCCAGGTTGCAAAAAGGCCTTACATGTCATGCTAAGGAAATTAAGTAAAGAATTAGGGTCAGTTTGGTTTTTGTTGTTGTTGTAGACAGAAGTAGTTTAAGCAGAAAAATAATAAGATCAAATCTGTTTTTGTTTTGTTTGCTAATCTTAGAAAAAAAAGTTTTTGCTACATGGTGTTGTCATCTATAGATAAGTATTAAGCAGTCATTTGTGTTTGTGGCTTATTTTTTTGCTCTACATAAACTAATTTGCCTTTCAATATATGTCTGTAGAATTCCAGACATGGTGAAAAAGAAATAGGTCAAAAGTATAAAACATAGAAAACAGAATTGTAAAACTGGAATGGTACCTACCGATTACTTAGTTCACTGGTTATCAAACTTTTCTAAAAACAGATTTATTTTCCCACAGGAAATTGTGTATAGAGTCCCGATTGAGAAAGCAATAAAAAGCAGAGCTGTTGTGGTTAAAATAGAGGTGGAGGTCCAGGGATTTTTGCACTGCAGTCTGAAAGACACCTAGTCTACTTCCCTAATTTTACAGATGAACTCATGATCCAGAAAGGTTAGTGGGTGTTTTTCACCAATTGCTGTGTAAGCTTCATGAGGGTAGCAGTTTTGTCTGTCTCTTGTTCACTGCTATATATATATTCAGGGCCCGGAACAAATGATAGGTATTCATTAAACAATTGTTTGAAGGAAGTCTAATTCAGTCTTCCTAATCCCAAGTTCAGACCTATCAACAGACCATAAGAATTTTCTTTTTAAACACTTTTAGAAACTTTGACATTGGAAAGGGTAGGGAATAGATAGGCAGAAAACTGAGACTTCATTATAACTTTTTAGGTTTAAAACAAGTTAACATGCTTTCCCCCACTTATTTGAAGATAGAAGTTGACTTCTTTGAATCTGTAAAATGTTTCTCTTAAACGTCCTTCCTTGGAGTTGTAGTTCTATACTTGAGTTTTTTATTGAGCAGAATATGGGCTTTTATTTGTATTTCCATATGAAGTATTACATGAATATTTTTCAACTTTGACTTTTGAGAGTCCTTCCAAAGCTGAGTCCTCGAACAAGGGAAGATTGAGTGAAATAATATCCTGGTAATGATAGTGTAACTCCAAAATTTCTCCTAATTGACTTGAATTGAAAGGGGTCTTAAAAATTTTTTGTTTTGTGGAGGGAACACCCAGATTTAACAATAAACCATTGCTTTTTAATTCTACTTTTAGGAAGCCATTGGTGCTCATTTCCAAATGAAGATGTATTTTGTTCCTTCCATATTCCTTTTCCAAGAATGGTGATTACTGACAGCGTTCTCATTTTAATTGTCAATAATGCGAGAAAGATGAGATAGTAATGGGAATTATTGGAGTTCATTATGGAAGAGATAAATAAACATCCCATTCACTTAACAATACTATCTGGTCAGTTATAGGAAACCCTTTAACTTTGAGAGCACATGCAAAATTTAAAATGATACACATCTCCCTAGTGTGTGTGAAGTAAGTTCCTTTTGATCAGAGTGGCACCTGTGTCTCAGGTTTCTCGCCTTCCTTTATAGCAGCCAGAGCATCAGGTCCTCTCTTGAAGATATTGCCATGGTATTATGTAAATCTGAATACAATCTGAATACATAATTTCCTTCTAAGTTGATTAATAGATAGCTCAAGGGTCTTAAAAAATATTCACTCCCCTATATAAACAAATGTCTTTCATCTAGGTTTAATTTTTATTTTGTGTTGCTATACATATTGCTTTAGTTATTTGCAGTGTCCTTTCATTTCCACCCACTCCCTCCCCTTTGGGTTTCTGAGATTGTATCTGTAATAATTTTTGTAAACCATATTCATTGCCACCGATCCAAGTATTTCAGCTAACTTTATCTTTCTAATCCATCTGTAAACCCTGGAGTGTTAGAGCCTAAAGTCGTTGGAATAGAACAGATTTTGAGCCAATCTTCAATGGACTTTCCTAGAAATGAGAGCATCTTCACATTCAGCACTGAGTTTAGAGCAGATCATGTTATATTCAGCCTCAAGGAAGCCACTGTTTGCAATAGGCTAAGCATACTCAGAATTGTCAGAAGGTGGGGGCTAGTGAAAAGGCTGTAGGCTTTGATACAGCCTGAGGTTTTGTGGAGAAAATCATTTAACATCTCTGAGCTTCAGGGGATAATAGTACCTTCCTTGTGGGGTTGTTGGGAGGATTACATTATAGGTACTATTTTTAACTCTTGCCGCCAGGTTTGTTTATATCCAAATGAATATATCCAAAATTTTTATACATAAAAATAATGTCATTTATATACAAAGCAGCTTAAATTGTTTTTATTAAATGCATAAAATAGTCAAAATATCAACTTTTTGGTTTTTGTGGATTTCTGATACATTTTGAAAAAAAACTTGAAATCAATGCAGCGAAAGAGTTAAAGGACCTGGTGCTTAGCAAATGCGTGCCCTTTCATTCAGTTTCCTTCAGAACACCAGAATCTAAATTCTTCGTATGGTAGGAACCATGTGAGTGTTCCTCATCATATTCCCAGTGGCAGCATGCAGTAGGTTCTCAATTGAAAAGTGAATTTGGCTTCCTATTGTTACTTTTTAAGAGTGGCCACTGAAAGGTTCTGTGTATGGCCAGCTCTCCCTACCCCTTTCTTGTATTGAAAGCTCGATGACTATTTTAGTCTTTGTTATTTTCTTATGTTGTCCAGCCCTCCGTCCCTCCAACTAATCCAACTCTTGGGAGGTTTCCTTTAGTAGGCCATCTACCTCAGCTAGCTTGCTGGCTTGCTGGCAGATGTATTTAATAGGGTTCAAGTTTTCTAAAATTGTGTGCGGAAAGCTGCTTATACTAGTGACTGAGCAAAAGCAGAATGAAGTAGGGAGGGGAGAGGGAGTAGTGAAATGCCTTGCCTAGGTGGCAGCCAAGTCTTAACTTGCTTGTTTTTCCTAGTATTTCTGAGAAACGGGTATTGTGAAAGGAGCTTTGGAACCCACAGTGCCTGGCTTCTATTCTACACTACTTACCAACTATTTGAATTTGTGTGAGTTAGTAGTGAGCGTTCATGCCCCCGTTTACTTGTAAAATGACGATAATGATACTTCACAGGATTGTTGTGAGAATTATCTAAGATTATGTAGAGACAAACAAAGTCTCTGGTGTGTATTAGGTTCTCAACCAGCATCAGTTTTCTTTTGGCTCCTTACCTCTTAGTACTTGTTACCATGGCATCCAAAGAGGACAACTGATGTAGTGGCAGGAAAAATCTAAATGCAGTGAGATTTTATCCAAATGGTTGCATAGGCTGTATCTGTAGGCTCTTCTCTGCCAGCAGTGACTGGATTAGTCTTCGATTAGAAAGAATAATCCAGGGTATCCAGATGTGATTGGAACTCCCCATTTTTAAAACATCACTAGGGTTTCTAATTGCAGATTTCCTTCAGTCTGTGTGTACATATTTTTATGCTTGTAAAATCTATTTTAGCAATATTACTGATACTTTATTGGCAGTGGTAGTATATTTCAAAATACTGATTAACCAGTACTTTGTGCACTGACTAGTGAATGGATACCAGCCTTAATACTAGAGCAAGATTCAGTTAACCTGTAATATGCCAGGCATTAGTCCTTTAGTTGCTGATATGAGGTCTTATAGGTCAGGGGGAAGGGGCCAGCATTGTGGGGCATACCAGGGAGGCAGTGTCAGGGCTGTGGCTGTTTACTAACTGGTTTAAAAGTATTTCAGTATTTTATCAAGAATGATTGTTAAAATGCATGCTGGCTGAACACTGACCTACTTCTCGGTAGTTTAGTAGTGAATGAATTACATTCTTAAATCTGATTCTGCCTCTTTATAGGATAAAGGAGCTTGACTTTGTTGCCCTGATGTTCTTTTGAAGATAATGAAAACCTTTAACTTTTAAAAAAAGTATTGAACTTTAATTCAGAAAAAGAATGAAACAAACATTTTTGATATTAAAAATACCGGGGGTGCCAAAAAATGTATACAAGTGGACACTTTGGTCAACGTTGCTCAAGCAGTAGTTCGCCATAATCAGAAGTGTCTGGACGCTGATGGTAACCACTTTGAGCACCTCTTGTAATTGCAAAAGTCAAACATGACTTGTATTCATCTTTTGTTACCAGTATATATTGCGCATTACAATTAATACAGTTTTCCTTTCTTAAAATGTGGATACATTTTTTTGGCACCCTCTGTATTGCCTCTCTGTTAAGTGTGGGTGGGGTGAGGAAATTCATTTATTTCCTATGATTAATTTTTTGTATAGTGCCTAGATGTTCCATAACATTCTTGCCTTGTACATTTTGATTTTCATGTCAGGTTTGCTAAAAGGAATAGAATCAATTTTCTTTGACGGAAATCTAGGCTCTGGAAGGAGATTATGTCACTGAGGCAGATAACCTTCTGGGTATATCTTGTGATACTGAGTTTCGCCAAGCAGGACACCATGCGAATTGAAAATCAGAGGCTGTATCTAGTGCTGTATAGTATCAGGCTGACCAGCCATGCAGCTCCATTGAACAAGTATAATAGACTAATTGTTAAACATCTATTGTTTGCTTCTGAAGTCAGATTGGTACCAGTAAGTAGATAAGGTGTTAGAGTCTGTTTCCCTCTTTTATACAGACATACCCAAAGTGAAGCTAAGAATTTAAAATTATTTCAGAGATTGTATGTAACCTGATTTTTTTTCTGTTTTTCAATGATTTATTTGTTGATGCATTTTTGTGTGTCACTATTTAGGCTGTTTGGTGGATGCAATAATTAAATTACTCCCATTGATTCTTAACACTTTCTTTTTTTTTTTTTACATTTTTACCTGTGAAATTGGGGTGCATCTTAGAAGTGGTGGAATTTCAAAGGTGGTTTTACTAAAGTGGAAGTCATAATATAATTGTGTGAAAACCTGCCATGTATACTTGAGTAATGGCCTCCTCAATTATGTCCCCATTCTAATCTCTGAAAGCTTTGCGGCTGTGATTAAGAGTTGGGATATTATCCCGGATCTCAGTGGGTCTGATAAAATCACAGTAGTCCTTATTGGAAGGAAAAGGGAGGCGTCAGCCCACAGAGAAAGTAATGTGACCACAGGAACCCAAGAGGTTGGAGTGATGTGCTTTGAAGACGGAGAAAGGAGCCAGAAGCTTAGGAATGCTGTGGCCACTAGAAACCCAGAAGGCAAGAAAATGGATTTCCTCCTCAGAGCCTTAAAAGGAACTAGCTCTGCCCATGACACTGTGACCTTAGTCCAGTGAAACCAATTTTGGGCTTTTGACCACTAGAACTGTACAAGAAGAATACGTTTGTGTTATTTTAAGCCACCAAGTTTGTGGTAATTTATTACACCAGCAGTAGGAAACTAATACACTTGGTAAGATTAAAAAAAGGTGACAGTATCAAAACACCTTAGATATAATGATATAGGGTAGATTTTTTATGTTTCCTTTTATTTCAGATTTTTTTATACTTGAACTACTACAGAGTGTAGTGTGTAAAATGCTAAAGTAAAAAAAAAAATCAGACCTGTTTGTTGTTGTACTAGGCATAAATTACTTTTCATAAGTGGAAGCTCTTAAAGTTTTGTGTTTTCTTTTTAAGTGTCATATAGTCTTTGTTGATACATTATGATGAGGTAAACACCTGATATAGAAATATTTGATGATGATTTACTAGGCTGCATTTTTCAGAATATGGTTATGGTTTCCATGAACGAGGCACTATGCTAAGCCTTACAGATATGATAAAGCTGAGAGCAAATTTAGACCCAAGTTTTTCACTTACAGAGTTTGCAATTAGTCATTTACAGTTCATGTGAAAAGTGCTGTCGCAGTAGTTCAAGATACTATAGATGCAACATTAAGCAGGCATTCACTTACCAGGTTAGAGAATGTTTTCTAGAGGAAGAGCTGAGTTGAGGTCTGAAGAATGAGTAAGATTTGGTTAGATGAAGGGAGAGGAGGGGATTTTTGAAGTTTCCGGGTAAAGGGAGTGGCCTGTTTGAAAGCTCAAAGGTGAAGCGTGCCTTGAGAAAAATTTAGTGTGGTAAGAATGTGTGCAATAGTGCTTCTCAGCCTTTCCATACTCAGGGCTACTTTAGTGCTAACATTTGTGATGGCATTCGTAAAGGAATTAAACTTTGAGCAAATGTATTTAAAAAAAAAAAAAAGGAAGTTTCAAAAAAGAATCTTAACTGTATTCTGCCCTAACCAACTTCTTTGATGGCTTCTTGAGGCAAAGCTCTAGCATACACTCTTACCTAAAATTGTGCTGTGGCTTCTTTGCTTTTATTTATTTTGTTTATTGGTGTCAAGTTATACCTCTTTCTACCAGGTCGGCATTCAGTGTCGCTTCACCATAACAGTAAGCATCCTTAGCTGTAGCAAAATTACATTTTGTTTACTGATCAAACTTTGGTAGATCCACGAGAAGGACTCGCAGTGTACAGTATATGAAGGCATGCCTGTTGAAAATCATTATGAGAAGGAGTGGTGAGTAATGAAGCTGGGGAGGCAAGTAGGGTTCAGATCATGAAGGGAAGGGCCTTTACATTAGTTTTCTCCTTTCTGTTGTAACAAATTGGAGGCTTAAAACAACATGAACTTATCATCTGTGGGTTAGAAGTCAAACTGGGCTAAAGTCATAGTGTCAGTAGGGCTCCATTACCTTCTAGATGTTCTAGGACAGAATCCATTTCTTTGCCTTTTCCAGCTTTCAGAGGCTGCCCCCATTCCTTGACTCCTGGCTGCCTCTTTCCATCTTCAAAGTTAGCAATACTGCATTTCTCTGAGGAGTCTTCTGTAGTCACATCTCCCTCTTCCACTTTTAAGGACTGTTTTGATTACACTGAGCTCACCTAGATAATTGCAACTAATCTTCATATTTTAAGGTCAGCTGATTAGCAACCCCAATACTATCTGCTACCCTAACTCCCCTGTGCCATGTGTCCTACTGGTAACATATTCACAGGTTCCAGGGATTAGGACAGGGACAGATGGGATGGGGGAGGGAATGTTCTGCCTTCGATTGTCTTATTGGCCATGTTAAAGAATTTGAATTTTTTCCTGATGGCAAGAGAAACCATTAACAAGCCTTAAACAAGGAAGTAACAATCAGATTTGCTTTTTAGGAAAATCACTCTGGCTATGTTTGGTGTAATCATTTGTCTAAAAAATTGTGTGATACAATCAATTTAGTAGTTCATTTCCAGCACTCTTTTCTGATGTTTTAAAAACTAATGTTGCAGTAATTTTAGATTTGCAGAAGTGATGCAAAGATGCAATACAGAAAATTGCAATACCCTCACTCAGCTTCCTCTAAAGTCTTATATCTTCTTCTCATGTCTTAACATCTTACAAAACCATGGTATATTTATTGAAACTGGGAAATTAACACTGGCGATATACAATTAACTAAACTATAGATTTTATTTATATTTCACCAGTTTTTCCACTTTTTTTTCCCCCGTCCCTGAATCCAATCCAGGATATGTTGCATTTAGTTGCCATGTTTTTTTATTCTCCTCTGGTCTGTGACAGTTTCTTAGTGTTTTTTTTGTTTCGGGATGCCTGACTACTAGCTATTTTATAGACAGCCCCTCACTTAGACTTTCTGATTCTTTCTGATGATTAGACGGGGATTATGAATTCTTAGGAAGAATGCCGCAGAGGGGAAGTGCCCATCTTATCGCATCAGATCAGGGGTTGCACGACATCACCTTGTTTCATTGTTAGTCATGTTAACCTTGGGCACATGATCAAGGAGATGTCTTAGCTTGAGTTGCTGTGACAAAATACCATAGATTGGGTGACTTCAATCGTAGACATTTTATTTTTTCACAGTTTTGGAGGCTGGAAGTGTGAGATCAGGATGTCAGTGTGGTTGGGTTCTGATGAAGATCCTCTTCCTGGCTCGCAGAGGGCTGTCTTCTCGCTGTATTCGCACATGGCTTTTCTCGCTTCAGGCATGTAGGGAAAAAAGATCTCTTCCTCTTTTATAAGGATACTAATTCCATCCTGAGGTTCTTACACTCATGACATAATCTAGACCTAATTACCTCGTAAGGGCCCTACCTCTTAGTAGCATCAAATTGGAGTTTAGGGCTTCAACATACAAATTTTGGGGGGACACATTCAGTTCATAATAGGGGCAGCCCTACAGGTTCTCCCACTGGAAAGTTACTATTTTTTTCTTTTTTTACTGTGTTTATTAGGAATAAGTCACTTCAGTCTACATTTAACGGAAAGAGAATTAAGATCTACCTCCTAGATTGAATATATCAGTTTGTGGCCATATGTTAAAATCAGCACAGTAATTAATACTTAATAAATATGCTTGGGGAGAACTTTGAAGTTACTATCCTGTTTCTCTTTAAATTTTCATACACTAATTTTAGCATTTCTCAGTGACTATTGCCCACAGTAATTATCACTGCAATTCTAATGGTGATTTTTCTCTTTCCCTCATTCATTTTACATTTATCATTTGGAATTTTTCTGTAAGGAAGATTTGTCCCTTTTCTCCTATTTTAAAATTTATTAAGTCATTTATATTATGGACTCATGGATATTTATTTTATTCTTTGGATTATCATTATTTATATTTGTTACTCAAATTGTTACAGCTCTGGCCATTCAGAGCCCTTTTAGATTGGCTCTTGTGCACCTTAGCTCCCATCCTTTTGGGTTTTGAGCACTTCTTTACTTTCCTGCATTATAAGCGTCTCCATCTTCTACTTGCCCTACCTTAGCACTAGAATCAGCTCTTTGTCCAAGGAGCCCTGATTCCTTCTGTTGGGGCTTACGTAGTATTTAGACACCAAGAACTGCCCTGGATGTGCTTAACTGCCACCAGGTGTCACTGCTTCTAGGCTCTTGCAGTAGACAGCTAGGAGATGTAGATACTTGTGTGTATGCTATTAATAATTCATATATGTAAATGTGTCTAATTACGTCTGCATCTGTCCATCTTGCATGCATTTTACCTAAATATTTTTCAGGTAGTTTATCATACTGATTTGTTATAGTCCGCATTCTACCATAGATTTTCTTGAAATCCTGGTTGATTTTTTTAAATAAAAATTTGCATATAATAAATTTGCATTTATTCTTTGTAGTGTACAACTCTGTGGGTTTTGGGAGATGCGTGCAGTCAAGTATCCACCATCACGCTACCATATAGAAAAGTTTCATCACCATAAAAAATCCTCATGGAGGCCCTTACAGTCATCCACTCTCTTGTCCTCTAATCTTGGCAGCCATTACTCTGTTTTCCATCCCTGCCATTCCACCTTTTCCAGAGCATCACATAAATGGAACCATAAAATATATAGGTTAGATTCACCTACAAAAGTATTTATCATCATGTGGCTCAATGTTTAAAAAAAATTGAAAACAACCAAGTGACCAGTAATAGAGAATTTATTAAAATATGATAAATCCATGGAATGGAATGCTATTCATACATTGAAAATGAGAATGGAAAGATATTCAAGTCATGCTAAATACAGAAATCATATAAAAGCTCATTAAATTAAGTAGTTATATGCAAAAAGTAAATTCTGGGTATATATACCCTTACATTAAAATGGTACTAGCAGTTATCGCAGGTAGTAAGATATAGATGATTTTTATGTGATCATTTTCTGTATCTTTTTGCAATGACTATATCACCTTTGTAATAAGAAAAATGCTTATAGAGCTATTTTTCAAAAATTTGACTATCCACATACATTAATTTATTCTCTCCTGCACAACTTTTGTTGCTGTCCATAGAAGTATTAAAATACCAGCTGTTTTCCTATATGCTGTAAAATCATTTTGAATCTAAAGAACTATCCTAGAAAGTGTTGTTTTTCCCTTTTTCTTAGAAATTAGTAGCATTAATGAAATTTGGCAGTACCTCAAAATGTTCTTGTAATTCATGTTTCTACTAATGTCTACTTTAAATATTTTGGCCTAAGTTGCTGTCATTAATTCCCTTTATCTTTTTATACTTTTCTGTCTTATAGCAGCGTTCAATAGGAATTTAATGCAAGCTGCATATGTAATTTTAAATTGTCTAGAAGACACATTAAAATATCAAAAAAAGTAAAACCAATATATTCAGTTATCCTAATATATACAAAGTAATATCATTTAAAATGTATTCAATCTTTTAAAAATGCTGAGATATTTTACCTTTTTTCATAGTATTTATTCAAAACCCATTGTGTATTTTATACTTAGAGCACTTCTCAATTCTGATTAGCCGTATTTCAAGTGCTCAGTAGCCACATGTGGCCAGTGGCTGCCCTGTTGGAAAGTGCACGTCTGTAGCACATGTTATGATTCCCATTGTTTTTACCTCTCATGATAGACCCAATTTTCAGCTCTCCGTTTTTTTCTTTCATTTTTTTCTAGCGTATCTTTCAATTCTTTTTCCATATTTTACTTAGGCAATACAGCTCTCAGATTGTATTCTAAGGAAGAACTATTTTTCTAATAGAATAGGACAACTTAGTGCATTCTGCATATATATATGTGTGTCTGTGTGTGTGTATATATATATATACACACACACAGACACACATATCTGTGTGTGTATATATATATATACACACACAGACACACATACACGTATATATGTATGTATGTATATGTACATATATATGTATCTATATGTTATATTAACTTGAAGATAACACGTAATAATTGAAACTGATGTCTAGACTTCTAAGAATATAATACATCTTTATGTTAGGTAAAGATGGATGTATTTGAGTTTTAGAATCCGGATTCTGAATTTTTAAAAATGGTGATTAATTGCTGTTTCAGTTGCTATTGCTACATAACAAATTACTCCAAAGCTTGATGTTTTAAAACAACCATTTTATTATGCTCACAG
Organism: Rhinolophus sinicus; assembly: GCF_057876585.1. NCBI lineage: Eukaryota > Metazoa > Chordata > Mammalia > Chiroptera > Rhinolophidae > Rhinolophus > Rhinolophus sinicus. The sequence continues at coordinate 186,140,579 of NC_142501.1, forward strand.
ATTCTGTTGATACAGAATTTGGACAGGGCACAGCAGAGATGGCTTTTCTCTCCTCTAGGAGGTCTAGAGTCTTAGCTGAGAAGACTCAAAGGTGATTCAGTGGCTGGAGATTGGAATGACCTGGAAGGCTCACTTATTCCCATGTCTGGCACCTGGACTAGTATCAGAGACTCGGATTTCAGACCAGAGCACCTGCCCATGACCTGCCCATGTGGTTTGGCTTCCTCAGACCATGGCAGCTGTGGAGTAATTGGACTTCTTATGTGGCTGCTCAGGGATCCACATGCAAATGTTCCATCAAACAATGTACGACTGGTTTGCTTGTGACTGACTGGGAAGTCCCACAGCTTTGCCCCTGCCATTCTTTATTGGTGACAACTGTTACAGCCTGCCCATATTTGAGGGAAGTAGACTTAGATCTCTACTTTTAATCAGCAGAGTACCAAAGACTTTGGGCGCCGTGTTTTAAAACTGCCTCAATTGCTCAGGGAATTATAGGAAACATAGGCAAATGAAAATGCTAATATTAGTAAAATTCCCATAGTTTACAGCACTTATTAAAGAAAAATGAGTATAGGTGTATGTAAACTATTCATTTGTAATATTTGCCAAGCTCAGTTTTCAGTATATGCAGAAGAAGTAGAACTTTAATTTTAGTTTGGTATTATATCCTGAGAGAAAATTAGGAGAGCTATCTAATAAATTTTGAAGTTGAAGAAAAGAAAATGCATTTCTTGTTAGGTAACAGTAAGACAAAATTTTTAAAAGATTTTTTACTTGTTCTAGATAGTATTTTCTTTTAATTCAAATTGAATCTTATGTTTACTTACATATTTTTTTCAGTTCAGGTTTTTAAAAATTCACTTAAAATATTTAAGAGGAAACGTTTTGCTTTCAAAGGAGTCTTGATTCATTTATCATTTTTGATGAAGTTATTTTCGGATCTTCATGCTTTTGGAACATTTAAATATTAATAAAGAGTAAGGAATGGTAAGCATTGACATATAATCCCCCCTTCCACACCTTCACCCCCACTCACCCCCTCCTAAAGTAATACCTTTCTTTTCTTTGATGGACTGAGAATAGGCTTCCTCTGATGGATAAATTCACTTCTGGTAAATTTCAGCCGATAAAACATTTCTATTATTTTTAGAAGAATGACATTTGAGTAACTTGGTTGTTACAGTTATTTCCCTATTTTCAGATCATGCATGCATGCGCCAACAAATTCATTAAGTGGGAAAATATCTAAACAGATTTATCCAGAGCTGACTTGGATCTCCTCTTGATTGATAAATTCATACCAGTAGAATTTTCTGAGACTAGTGAAGAGTAGCAAATCCATCTTTTTGTATATTTAACTGCGGGAGGGAGAACATTGCACATTTTATTGCCATGTTAATGAAAGATTCCTATTAGACTTTTTTCCTTTTAAGTAAGTAAATTCTGTCAGGTGAACCATGACCATGTAAAATATCCTATAAGAAAAGTAAAATTTTTCTTACAGTGTAATCTGAGTTTTCGTTCTCTATGTACTTCTCAGAATAGTGTGGGTATTCTTTCCTTACAGCTTGATTGTGTAAGTTATCGTTGTGTCTGCCATAGAATATGTATTTACATGATCAAAGATCGAGGTTCCACTATATTATTTAGTAGAAATTGAGAACAGAATAAGGAAATGTTAAACTTTATTCATATGTCTTTTATAAATAAATATTTTTGTATTTATTATGGCAAGTGACACTTCCTTGGTGTCATTGAACTTGAAACAGCTTGTGAATATTTGTTTTTGTTTTCCATTCATTTGAATATGGCACAGAAACCTATTTCCTCCACAAAATAGAAAAATTAGATGTTTGGATAAAGTTTGCCCTTAGTTGGAACTGAGGCTAGAATTCCATTGTTTGGGACAATTGGCTAATATTTGCTGGGCTAAAGAAAGCCAACCGGATATTAGTGTAGTGAGGGGCGGCTGATCATTGTTTAAAACTATGGACTTTAGCCAGATTACTTGATTCATATCCCAGCCCAGTTACTTCCTAAGATGGTGACTGTATTAAATGACAATATCTGTGCCTCATTTATCTTATTTATAAAGTGAGTATAATGATACTGTTTACTTCTAGAGGCTATGAGGAAGATTAAAGAAGTTAATATATGTAAAGCATTTAGTGAGTGGCAAATAGTGTAAAATGTTTAATAATAAACTTAATAAAATTAATGTTATGGTTAATGTTGCTTTTAATGATATTGATAAAATAAATACCTTCTGATTTTGATCAAAGATAAAAATATAAAACTGGAATGGGGAAGGTTCTAGTAAGAATGATTTTAAAATTTATCAAGCATGAAAGATTTTACTAAATAATGAGAAACTATAGCAAAAGATACCATGAACAAAGTCAAAAGACAAACAGTAACTTGAGGAAGAATATATACATCGTATAAAAATAACAAGGTTAAATTTCTTAATATACAAGAACATTTATAAGTCATTAGGGGAGAAAGGGCAGACAACAGAGGGAGACAACCAATGTGTAAGGAATATTTGAAAAGATTCTCAGCATCAAAGTTAAGTACTGCAAACTGAAATGTTTTTCATTTATCCGATTGGCGGAGATTAAAATGTTACTCAATGCTGGGAAGATGAGGCATTATTGAGTCTTATTGTTGGGAGGTATAAATTGATAGACATTATTGGAGAGATATTTGGCAATAATGGTAAATTTTAAAAGCACAAACCCTTTGAACCTCCAGGTTCACTTCTAGGAACTTTCCCTACAGATTCATCACAGACGTTGACCTCATTAATATAAATTAGTTCACTCTCTGAAATAAATACTCATCAATGGGAATTTAGTAAATAATGTTATATCTCTACATGAAATACTGCAAATTTTTTTTAGAGGAATAATGATTTATTTATGCTAATACAGAATGATATCTAGGATATATTAAGTGAAAGCAAGTGCCTAACTGTAGTATGATCTTTGTATGTTTAAAAAATACATATATATATATGTGTATATATATATATATATATATATATATATATGCACGTGTGTGTGTGTGTGTGTGTGTGTGTGTGTGTGTGCTTATATATACACTACATATACACATAGGTAGACAAAGGATACAAAAGAAACCATTAGCTGTAGCTGCATTTGGGAAGTTTGATATCAGAGAGAGAAGGGGACTTGTACTTTTCACTTTTTTTTATTAGTTTTTCAGGTGTACAAGACGATGTAATAGTTAGGCATTTATCGTTTATACCCCTCACACAGTGTCAACCCCTCTCTCCCCATCTACTTACTACCCCTCTGACATCGCACACAGCCATTACATTTCCACTGTCTCTATTCCTAATGCTGTACTCCACTACTTGTAATTATATATATATATACACATACCTATATATGTGTATGTGTGTGTGTGTATATATATATAATTGTAGTTGACATTCATTGTGCTTCAGCTTCAGGTGTACAGTATAGTGATCAGGCATCATCCCTGAGGTGGTCTCCCTAACGAGACAAGTGTCCACCAGATACCCTACAAAATCTTTACAACATTATTGATTACATTCCCCAAATTGACTTTCGTATCCCGGTAGCAATCTTGTGGTTACTGACTGTGCTTTCTAATCCCCTCACCTTCCCCCTTATCCCCACCCCCGCTCCCATCTAGCAACCCTCAGTTTTTCCTCTATGTCTCTGAGACTGTTTCTGATTAGTTCATTCATTTATTCTATTCTTTAGATTCCATATATAAGTGAGATCATATGGTATTTGTCTTTCTCTGTCTGACTTATTTCACTTAGTATAATCTCTAGGTCCATCCATATTGTTGCAAATGGTAAGATTTCATTCTTCTTTATGGCTGCGTAATACTCCATTGTATAAATGTACCACAGTTTTTCAATCCAGTCATCTACCGATGGGCATTTTGGTTGTTTCCATGTCTTGGCTATTGTGTCTAGTGCTGCAGTAAACATAGGGGTGCATAAATTTTTTCGAATTAGAGTTTTGGATTTCTCTGGATAGATACCTAGGAGTGGAATTGCTGGGTCATAAGGTAATTCCATTTTCAGATTTTTGAGATACCTCCATCCTGTTTTTCATAGTGGCTATACCATTTGCAATCCCACCAACAGTGCACAAGGATTCCCTTTTCTCCACATCCTCGCCAGCTCTTGTTTGTTGATTTATTGATGATAGCCGTTTTGACTGGGGTGAGGTGGTATTTCATTGTGGTTTTTATTTGCATTTCTCTAATGATTAGTGAGGTTGAGCATTTTTTCATATGTCTGTTTGCCATTTGTATGTCCTCTTTAGAAAAATGTCTCTTCATGTCCTCTGCCCATTTTTTAATTGGGTTGTTTGTTTTTTTGGAGTTGAGTTGAGTGAGTTTTTTATAAATTTTGGATATTAATCCCTTATTGGATATATCATTGGCAAATATCTTCTCCCATTCAGTAGGATCCCTTTGTGTTTTATTGACGGTTTCCTTTGTTGTGAAAAAAAACTTTAGTTTGATGTAATCCCACATGTTTGTTTTTTCTCTTAACTTCCCTTGCCTGAGGAGATATATCAATAAAGATCTTACTCCGGGTAACATCTGTAAGCTTTCTTCCTATATTTTCTTCTAGGAGTTTTATGGTTTCAGATCTTACATTTAAGTCTTTAATCCATTTTGAATTTGTTCTTGTATATGGTGTAAGGAGGTGGTCCAGCTTCATTTTTTTGCATGTGTCTGTCCAGGTTTCCCAGCACCATTTAGAATAGACTGTCTCTACCCCACCGTAAATTCTTGCTTCCATTGTCGTAGATTAAATGACCATATAGGCATGGATTTATTTCTGGGCTCTCTATTCTGTTCCATTGAGCTGTATGTCTGTTTTTATGCCAGTACCATGCTGTGTTGATTACTGTAGCCTTGTGTTATAATTTGATGTCAGGTATCATTATACCTCCTACTTTGTTATCATTTCTCAAGATTGCCGAGGCTGTCCGGGGTCTTTTATGGTTCCATATAAATTTTAGGATTATATGTTTTATTTCTGTGAAAATGTCTTTGGTAGTTTGATAGGAATTGCGTTGAATCTGTATATTGCCTTAGGCAGTATGGACATTTTAATGATATTAATTCTTCCTATCCATGAGCATGGTATGTGTTTCATCTGTTTGTCTTTTTTTTTTTTTTTTAAGATCTTGCTGGGGAAGAGGAACAAGTTTATTGGGGAACAGTGTGTGCTTCCAGGACTTTTTCCAAGTCAAGTTGTTGTCCTTTCAATCTTATTTGTGGAGGGCGCAGCTCAGCTCCAGGTCCTTTTGCCATTGTTAGTTGCAGGGGGCGAAGCCCACCATCCTTTGCGGTAATCGAACCGGCAACCTTGTGGTTGAGAGGATGCAGTCCAACCAACTGAGCCATCGGGAGCTCAGCAGCAGCTCAGCTCAAGGTGTTGTGTTCAATCTTAGTTGCAGGGGGCGCAGCCCACCATCCCTTGCAGGGGTCGAGGAATCGAACTGGCACTCTTGTGGTTGAGAGCCCACTGGCCCATGTGGGAATCAAACAGGCAGCCTTCGGCGTTAAGAGCACGGAGCTCCAACCGCCTGAGCCACCGGGCCAGCCCCAATTTGTATCTTCTTTAATTTATCTCTTCAGTGTCTTATAATTTTCTGAGTACAGATCTTTTACTTTTTTGGTTAAATTTATTCCCAGGTATTTTATCGTCTTTGAAGCAATTGTAAATGGGACTGTTTTCTTAATTTCTCCTTCTGATATTTTATTATTGGTATATACAAATGCAACTGATTTCTGAATATTAATTTTGTATTCTGCTACTTTACTAAATTCATTTATCAGTTAAAATAGTTTTTTGGTGGAGTCTTTAGGGTTCTCTATATATGGTATCATGTCATCTGCATATGATGACAATTTTACTTCCTCCTTACCGATTTGGATGCCTTTTACTTCTTATTCTTGTCTGATTGCTGTGGCTCGAACTTCCAGCACTATGTTGAATAAAAGTGGAGAAAGTGGGCAGCCTTGCCTTGTTCCTGATCTTCAGGGGAATGGTTTTAGCTTTTCTCCTTTGAGTATGATGTTAGCTGTGGGTTTATCATATATGGCCTTTATTATGTTGAGATGTGGTCGCTCTATTCCCACTTTCTTAAGAGTTTTTATCATAAATGGCTGCTTTATTTTGTCAAATGCTTTTTCTGTGTATCTATTGATATGATCATATGATTTTTATTTTTCATTTTGTTAATGTGGTGTATCACATTAATTGATTTGTAGATGTTGAACCACCCTTGCATACAAGGAATCAATCCCACTTGATAATGGTGTATGATCTTTTTAATATATTGCTGAATTCTGTTCACTAATATTTTGTTGAGGATTTTTGCATCTATGTTCATTAGGGATATCGGCCTACAGTTTCCTTTTTTTTTAATGTCTTTGTCTGATTTTGGGATCAGGGTGATAGTGGCCTTGTAAAAAGTGTTTGAGAGCCTTCTCTCCTTCTGGATTTTTTGGAATAGTTTGAGGAGAATAGGTGATAATTCATTTTTGAATGTTTTGTAAAATTCACGTGTAAAGCCATCTGGTCCAGGGCTTTTGTTTGTTGGGAGCCTGTTGATTACTGATTCAATTTCCTTGGTGGTAATCAGTCTTTTCAGGTTTTCCGTTTCTTCTTGAGTTAGCCTTGGAAGGCTGTATGCTTCTAGAAAATTGTCTATTTCTTCCAGATTGTCTAATTTGCTGGCATATAGTTGCTCATGGTAATTTAAAAAAAAATTTTGTATTTCTGTGGTGTCTGTTGTCACTTCTCTTTCGTCTTTTATTTTATTAATTTGGGTCCTCTCTTTTTTTTGATGACTCTGGCTAAAGGTTTGTCGATTTTGTTTATCTTCTCTAAAAACCAGCTCTTGGATTCATTGATCTTTTGTATTGTTTTTTTGGTCTCTTTCATTTATTTCCACTCTGATCTTTATTATTTCCTTCCTTGTACTCTTTTTGGGCTTATTTTGCTGTTCTTTTTCCAGATACCTTACGTGTAAAGATAAACTGTTGATTAGTGATTTTTCTTGTTTCTTTAGGTAGGCCTGCATTGCTATGAATTTCCCTCTTAGGACTGCTTTCACTGCATCCCATAGGTTTTGGGTCGTCGTGTTTTCATTTTCGTTTGTCTCAAGGTATCTTTCGATTTCTTCCTTGATCTCGTTGACCCATTCATTGTTTGGTAACATGTTGTTCAGCCTCCATGTATTAATGTGTCTTCCAGTTCTTTTCCTGCAGTTGATTTCTAATTTCATAGCACTATTGTCAGAGAAGAATTGGTATGATTTTTATTTTTTTAAATTTATCAAGGCTTGTTTTGTTGCCTAACCTGTGGTCTATTTTGGAAAATGTTCCATGTGTACTTGAGAAGAACGTGTATTCTGCAGCTTTGGGGTGAAATGCTCTGATACTGTCGATTAAATCCAGCTAGTCCAATGTGTCATTTAAGACCATTGTTTCCATATTGATTTTCTTTCTAGAAGATTGTACTTTTCACTTTATATTTTTCATTGTTTGATTTTTTTTTTTTTTACACTGAGTGTGTTGTCACTTTTGTTTTTTTGTTTTCTTTTTAAAGCTAATGAAAAAGGTTTGAACTTCTTCCATGCTGGGTATGTCAGTTATTAATTGCTGCATAACAAAGTACCCCAAAACTTAGCAATTTAAAAGAGCGAATACTTAATTTCAAAGTTTCTGAGGGATGTGAACTTGGGAATGGCCTAGGTGGGTGGTTCTGGCTTAGGGTCTCATGAGATTGTAGTCAGACTGTTGATTGGAGCTGTAGTCATCTGAAGACTGTACTAGGTATGTGGTTCCAAGCTCATTCATGTGGTTGTTGGAAGGCCTCAGTTTCTCTTGGGCCAGAGAATTCCATTCCTCACTCCATGGAGCTCTTCACAATTTGGTAATTTGTTCTTCCAGGCTGAGTGATCTAAGAGAGCTAGCACCCAAGACTGGGCAACTCTTGGAAGTGATATATCACTTCCTTTGCTATGTGCTGTCAGTAATGTAGACCAATTCTGGTACATTTTGAGAGGCTGTGAATACCGGGAAGTAGGGATCATTGGAGGCCATCTTGGAGACTAGTATCACAGTGGGCCTATAACAGTATATGTCTTTTGTAACAATTTGGGATTGTAGAGAAGCAAATTAATTAGAGAACAGTTGGGTGGGAACTGTGCTTAAAAATTAGTTATCTCCTTATCAATCCCTGTAAATATTTGCTTTTCTTTTTCAGGTCCAGCACAAAATCAAATGCAGGTTCCACCTGGGTATGGACTGCATCCTCAAAACTATAATGTTCCCTCAGGATATTACTCTCAAGGACCTGGGAAAACGACCTCATTGCCATTGGATAGCCAGTGTGGTGGTTACTACTCTGGTGTCTATACGATACCAACACAAAATGTGGTGACTCCTAATACAGCAAACCAACAATCAGGAGCACAGCAGATCTATGGCAGGGGTCCTCCTGCCCCTCACATTGTGGGATCCACTCCAGGATATTTCCAAGGTGCCGCATCATCCTCATCCCATTTGCATACGAGTGCCTCCCAGCCATACTCCTCTTTTGTGAATCACTACAATAGTCCAGCCATGTACTCTGCCAATTCTCCTGCTGTTTCTCAGGGATTTCCCTCTACTTGTGGTCACTATGCTGTGTCAACTGTTTCTAATGCTGCGTATCCTAGTGTTTCATATCCCTCTCTGCCTGCTGGTGATCCATATGGGCAACAAATGTTTACCTCACAGAATGCTTCGACTATCAGGCCGGTTAGAGAGAATTCATGTTCTGGTCAAAATACCGCTGTCAGCCATCCATCACCACTTCCACCTCCACCTTCACAACAGTACCACCAGCAGCTGAGTCTTTCAGGATACAGTCCTCTCTCGTGGTCAGCTTCAGGCCTTCCATCGACCCAGGACAATCTCATCCGAAACCACACTGGCTCCCTGGCTACAGCCAACAACAACCCAAATGCTGGTAGGTTGCATGAAAAGTTCACCAAAGCATGGCTGAAAATCAGTGCATTTCTGATCACGTTTTTATTTGTATCAAAGTTAAAATGATATTGCCAACAGAAAATTGGAAATTAGCTTACCTTTGTAATTAATTTGCTTTATTTATTGTGGTATTACCCATCATTTCCCTTGGCCATTCCTCTTCACGTATTCACAATTAGCCACCCAACCATCTGCCTCATAAAGCCTAGTTCCTTGCCATGATTGGGATCTCAGTCAAAATTTTCTGATGTTTTGTGCCTCTGCAATAGTTGTCGTTAATGTGAGTTAGGTATAGGGCAAATGGAAGGGTCCATTTGACGATTTGCTTTGTTAGCCATTACTTTTTTCTTAATATTAGCTCAACTTTGGGATAGTTACTATACCAGCCAGAGCCCCAGTCACTATACGAAAGATGATGGCCTGCAGTATAACACTGGTTTCTCTAAGTTAGCTCCTACTAGTGACTTTCACAGAAGACCTATTTCCTATACATTAAAGCTGATGTTTTCTTATTCCCAAATTGGCAAGTTAGGATGAAGGATGGGGAAGGGGAGGAAAGATGCATAAAGAATAATACCCTTGTAGTTAGTCTTTGTAATCTTCCTAAACCAAGATGTTAAATTTATGAGTGTAAGCATGTAGTTTTTTCAGCGTGGGGTTCCTATAGAATATGCTCTTTTTTATTTTTACTTTTAGTTTTTTATTGGGGAGCAGTGAGTTTCTCCAGGGCCCATTAGCTCTAAGTCGTTGTCCTTCAATCTAGTTGTGGAGGCGCAGCTCAGCTCCAAGTCCAGTTGCTGTTTTCAATCTTTAGTTGCAGGGGTGCAGCCCACCATCCCTTGCGGGAGTCGAACCGGCAACCTTGTGGTTGACAGGACGCGCTCCAACCAACTGAGCCATCCGGGAGCTCAGTGGCAGTTCAGCCCAAGGTGCTGTGTTCAATCTTAGTTGCAGGGGGTGCTGCCCACCATCGCCTGCAGGACTTGAGGAATCGAACTGGCACCCTTGTGGTTGAGAGCCCACTGGCCCATGTGGGAATCGAACCGGCAGCCTTTGGAGTTAGGTGCATGGAGCTCCAACCGCCTGAGCCACCGGGCCAGCCCTATATCTTCACTCTTAATTCCAATACTGTACTGTGAAAGCCATAATAAATATAATTTTAGAAGTTAATTTATTAAGAAATGTGTTTTTTTTTTTACCTTTAGGTTGTTAAATTACTTTTAAATTGTATTTTAGAAGTTGACAAGATATATCTCAAATATATCTTAATATGTCAGATGCTCTTCGCCATTTCAGAAGAAATACAGAGGTTCCTTAAAATCTACTTTAAATATTACAGAAGTTCCCAAACTTTCTCAGTTGATGTATCTCAGTGTTTTTTCACAGTACCCCAGGCAACTTAGTAATAATGGTTCAGGTGATTTCCAGATGTCACTCTGTTTCTTTTGAAAATTTAAAATGTCCTTTGGAACCCTGTGAGTTTGTTACAGGGGCTTCTTGTATACCTAAGTACAAGATTTGGGAATCATGGGAATATTGATTTTAATTTTTTGGGAAGACAGGCAACTTAATTGCTTTCTCTTAAACTAGATTGCCGTATTAAAATGAGAATCTTAGGTATTAAACATAGTTTTGTGTGAAATTCATCTTTTGAGGAATAGAAAAAATGGTTGCATTTTTTATTGTTTGATTATACTGATTTCATTTTCAAGTATAGTAAAACTTCTTAAGCAATTTGTAAAGGGCTGGAGATCCAGAAGCATAAACCTGAGTTAAGTGATTATCAAAAATACTGTGATGGATACAAGCTGTTATTTTTTAGGCAGTTGATGAATTCAAACTCAGAAACACGGTATAAAAGACCTTCAAATGTTACTTCATTTGCCTCTTTATTGTAGAAAAGCATAGTAGTATAATTTAGCACTAGAACTTCAGATTATTTTGTTAGAAAGCATTCAAGCATGTATATTTTAAGTGCTATATTTGGTTGTTCACTCGGTAAAATTTTGGCTACTGTGGAAAAGGTGTCATTTCATTAGGCTGTTTAAAAAATTTTAAACTGTCAATGTAGTTAAATCTCTCAAGGTTCAGAAACTCTTTTTTAGATTGAGGTGAAGTTGGTTGAGTGTGTGACTTTGGGATATAAAGGTACCAATCTTTGATAGTAAGATAAGTACTGAAACTCGAGGTTAATTTAAAGCCATTTTCTTAAAATTTTTACTACCGTTTGTTTTGAAAAGTACATAATTTTAAAACTTAGCAAGATAAATCTTGTTGCCAAGATCAAGAATTTTGCCAGAAAAAATATATATTTTAAAAAAAAATTTTTTTTAAATTGGGGAATATTGGGGAACTATGTTTATCCAGGACCCATCAGGTCCATGTCAAGTCTTTGTTTCAATCTAGTTGTGGAGGGTGCAGCTCACTGGCCCATGTGGGAATCGAACCACTGACCTTGGTCGCCAGCAGTGTGCTCTAACCACTGAGCCACCAGCTGCCCCAGAAAAAAAAATTATTAAAATTATTTTTACTATTCCTTGCTTAATAAGGATCACATCTTAATAGCATATTACACAATAGTACTCTGTAATTAGTAATTGTACTATCTGATTACTGCTGTTTTACTATGTATAATTTTATAAAACGAAGCATTTAAAAAGCTACTTATGAAAATAATAATAGCAAACATTTATATAATCCTTGTATAAAAATCCACAACATAAGTGACACTAACACATAGTCACTGATAAGTCAGTATTATATGTATTATCTCAGGGGGGTGATGTGCCTGAGGAAAAGCAAAATAAATACTCTGTAGGAGATGACTATCTGGACAAAGAAATACAAGTTAGAAATGAAGTAGAAAACTACATTGGAGGTATAAATAGTACCGTAGAGAAAAGCTTTGGAAGCTTATGAGGTTGCAGAATTGCAAGATAGGAATAACATAATTTGGCTCCCTCACATTCATACTCCTTCAGTTTTTCCAAAGCTACTCTTGAACCTTCTCTTCTCTCAACATTGTACCTCCCACTTGTAAATTTTTCTACATTGATTCCTTCTCTAAACTCATAAGATGCGACGTTCATCTTTGTGATCACTTCCTTCGGATCTTGGCTTTATCAGGTGTCCCTTTTCCTGCGTTACCAATTTCTTAGGTTCTACCATGCTATGTATACTATTAGAAAGGTGAGAGGAATTGGTGAAGGAAAAACAAGCTTGGTCCTATGTGGTCCAGCAGCCATCAAAAGTTTTTAAGCCAGGGGTGACACTATATGATTTATGTTTCAGAACTTTATGAGCAGTGTGGTAGGTAGACTGGAGGAGGAAGAATTTGGAGACAGGAAGACAAGCTAGGAAGGAATCACTACAATTATTTACATGCAGGGTGGTGACTTGGGCTGGGACTTGTTTAGACATAAGACAGATAACAGAGATGACTTCGGGGATTTGTTGATACAGTTTATGAACCAAAAGGAAGAATAAAAGATACCTTTTAAATTTTCTAGCTTGAATAACTTGAATGTGTTGTGGTGCTATTAGCTGAGGATTATTTAATCTCTAGTTCTGAAAGAATTTTGTACACAATTGCTAAGGAACTACAAGAACGAAGTAGGGAACTACTAAATACAGGGGGGGGGGGGAAGACATGATTTACTCTTGAATCGTGAGTTCTGTCTAAACATCCCATACCTGCAGAAATACAGCTGCTCATTTTTCATAATGCCAGTTTTATATGTTATTCTATCAAATTCTTTGTGGAAGGGACACTTTCTTTTTGGCTAGCCTGCTTCTATGGTCATTAATGTTTGTAGAACTTTTCTCCATTCATTTGACACATTTGAAAGCCGACTCTGACAGGCATTGTTTTAATGCTGGGAGATGAAATAGTGAGTAAAAATATTTGATCCTTATCCTCATGAAGTTTGCAAATCTATGTGGGGAAGCAAACATTATCCAAATAAACACAAATGAATGTAAAAGTTATTATTTAAGTATTGTGAAGCAGAGATATATGGTGCTTGGCCAGCGCACTCCAGGTCCATCTATTAGTCATGACGCTTGGGGAAATTTTCCCTGATACTCAACATCTGAGCTGAAATCTGAAGGATGAGTTCTCCTAGGGCTCCATTCACATGTCTGGCAGTTGGTGTAGACTGTTGACTGGGCACCTAAGTTGACTTCCACTTGACTAAACTACCTTACACACCTTACACGATGTCGGCACATTGCAAGAGTGGAAAGGCGTAAGTTGCAAGGCCTCTTGAGACTTGAGGTATGGGACCTGCACACCATTACTTCTGCCACATTCTGTTGATTAAAGCTAGTCAGGGTTAGCCCCAAATTCAGGGGTGGGATAATAGAATCCCCTTCTTAAGGAACAGCAAAATAATGTGACTATGTTTTTAGTCTCCCATGATGACGTCTGTTCTTCCTAAAAATGATGAAGCAATCAGCATACTTAGACTCCCTTCCACCTTCTTTCCCCATTCCCCATGTTTATATCATTTGTACATTATAGGGACACATTTTGTTCTGTCACTGTATTTCTACATTTGTTTCAGTCTTAGACCTAAGTTACACACACATGCACCACACACACATCCTACATATATACACATACATACATAACGTGTCTGTATATGTGTGTATATACATACCTATGTATGTATATGTTTAGTATGTAAATACATACTCATGTATATGTTTAGTATGTAAATACATATACCTATGTATGCATACGTTTAGTATGTAAATACATCCACTGCTTACTACTAGTCTTTTGCCTTAGGTTTTTTACCCCAGATTTGAGATATAATTGGCATATAATGTTGTATAAGTTTAAGGTGTACAATATGATAATTTGATATACATATGCTATAAAATGATTACCACAGTAGAGTTAATTGATACATCCATCACCTTCACATAATTACCTTTTCTATGTGTGTGGTGATAATATTTATGATCTATTCTCAGCAACTTTTAAATATATAATACAGTATTGTTGACTATAGTCAACTGTGCTTTACATTAAATCCCAAGAACTTATTCATTCTAGCAGTTTGTACCCTTTGATTGGCCTCTCCACATTCCCCTCCCCTTCAGTCCCTGGCAACCCAGTCTGCTCTCTGTTTCTATGAGTTCAGCTTTCTTAGATTCCACATATACGTTAGATAATACACTATTTGTGTTTCTCTGTCTGACTTACCTCACTCAGCGTAATACCTCAAGGTCCATCCATGTTGTTCCAAGTAGCAGGATTTCCTTCTTTTTTATGGTTGAATAATATTCCTCTCTGTGTGTATCTACACCACATTTTCTTGATCCATTCATCTATTGTATGTTTACACATATACACACACAATGTGTATATGTACCATATTTTCTTTATTCATCCGTCGATGGACTCTTAGGTTGTTGCATAGATTTTTCAGTTTTCTCTTGGTTGGCTGAAGATTACCCTCTAGGTCAGGCAATTTGAACTATCACAAAGGCCCAGTGTGAATCACATGTACTTTATTCCACAAGTCCAACCTAGTGTTACCATCAGGCCCTTGCTTAGTTAAATGTGAAATAAGGCGTCTGATTAGAAACAGCAAATGAGAAGTGTTTATTCTACACTGGTGCAGTTTTCAATACAAAATGAGATCTGAGCTGATACTGGGAACATTTGTGGAGTTCATGAACCACATTACTGCAGAAGCAAATGCCTCTATTAGTCTTCTTATCTGAGGTACCATTGCATAGTATAGTAATTAATAGCAGTGATTACCAGTTAGTAAAGAAAATCTGTTTTGAGTTTATTTTAAGAAACTAAGGAAGCTTGTGAAATGTTTTAGGACATTTCCTATTAAAGATTATCAAAACTTTGGTACGTTTTTGGTTGTTTTGAAAATAATTTCTTTGGACCACCTTATTTTCTAGATATAAATTACTAGGTAAATGTGTTGCTAGTGAAGTTTCTACAAGAACTTCAAATAAACTGTATTCTGTTGGTTTTTAATATATTTCAAGTTTATTATTGTGGGTGAGATAGTTTCTTGTTTTCAGTTGCAGAGTCTTCATCCTGTCCTGTGATGCAAACTGTTCAGCCGCCCGAATCCAGCCCAGCGGTATCCACTGTTGTGTCAGGAGCCTCATCAGCAAGAGCACCTCCCACTGCAAATCACCTTGTTGAGCCTGTGGCCTCAGTTACCCAGCAGCCATCAGAGCTGTTACAACAGAAAGGTACTGGAGAACTTCATTCTACTATATGTGTAGCACATATATACACACATACCGGATTCAAATTGCTGATTTTTAGAAGTCAAACTGTATAACCATAATTTTTAGAAAATATGAAAAAAGTCATTTACCGTATTTCCCCGAAAATAAGTCCTAGCCAGAAAATAAGCCCTAGCATAATGCTCATAATATAAGCCCTACCCCAAAAATAAGCCCCAGTTAAGATCGTCAACCAGCTGGACGCATTTAGTACGTCCATTGCAACACATGATGGACGTATTGAATTATAAAATAATAATATATAATTAAATACAAATAAATAATATTATTGATATTAATACTTAAAATAAATGATAATGTAAATTATAATTAAGTATTTGTAAATACCCAAGCGGGTACCTTTGGACGAGAGGTAAATGCTTAAGGAAACAGATGAATTCGAGACTTATTGCCGAATGACCAATTGGAGTACAGATACAACGCACGAATAATGTGCACACTGATAATGAATGGACGTGGTTGTGTCTAATCTGAATCTTCATAATTCAATACATTGTGTGTTGTAACAGATGTACTTAATGCACTCGTGTGAAATAAACATTTTCTGAATTTTGGTGCCTGCAATTTTTCGTCGCTTTTGTGTGGACCACCATTCTTAACTGTCGTCCTTTTTTGTTGCCATTCCTGTCTTGTAAGTCTTCAGTTAAAACTTGATTTAGTAGTAAATTTAAAGGGAATAATATTTTGACCCCCAGACAAGATGAGAGCAAAAAGAAAGAGCTATTCTGTCGAGTACAAGAAAGGAATTGTGGAGGACTCCCAGGGGAAGAATCTTACGGCTCTCTGCAAAGAGAAGTAGTAGTATCTCTGAATGGTCCGAAAATGGCGAGCAGAGTATGATAACCTCAGTCAACAGGTGGACGAGGGAAACGCTAAGAAGCACAACTGTGGATCAGGTCGGTAACCATTATTTCCTGAGCTGGAAGACATCATCTGTGAATGGATAGCTGACAGGAGAGCAAAGGCTTTGGTTGTGCGCGGGACTGATACTCAAGCATTTGCCCTTGCAATGGTACCACAGTTAGAAACATCCTTGGAAGAATTGAAAGCATCACAACACTGGCTGGCTGGCTTCCTTCAGCGATATGAATTTTCTCTAAGATCAACAACACTGTTCAAGCAGGAAGATACTGAAGTTATTAAATGCGCACTTGCATTCAAGTCTAAATACCAACTTTTCTAAATACCAACTCTCCAACATGATTGCTATGGATGAAACTGCAGTGTTTATGGGCCAAGGATCTCAAATGAAAATTGATCAGAGGGGTGCCTCGTCAATCTACATTCCCTCCACTGGTTACGGAAGTGCATGTGTTACCTGTGTTTTGGCAATTCGTCTTGATGGAAAGAAAGCGCTACCTCTAATCATCACTAAGGGCAAGAAAGATAAGGTTGAACGTGTTTCAGGCATTTATGTTCTTGAAACCAAAAAAGCCTGTTGTACACAAGCAGTTATAAGGAAGTGGGTCAGTTTAATGCTGCCACTTGTTTTGCGAGGTGACCAAAGAGGTCTGCTAGTCTGGGATTCAGCCAGCACTCACCGCACTAAAGACAAGAAGAACTTCCTTGCAGAGAGAAGAGTAAAAGAAATAATGATTCCTGCAGGAATGACTGCCTATCTCCAGATTCTTGATATTGCAATAAACAAGCCATTAAAGGACCATCTGCACATGGAAATCAATGACTACATTGAAAATAGAATGGAGAGAAATCAGCGTGGAAACTTTGTGAAGCCTAGCCTGCAAGAGGTTGTGAGTTGGGTGAAGAATTCCTGGGATAAAGTCACTGACAGCTGTGTTGCCAGTGCACTACGAACAGGCTACATGGACAAGAAGTGCTCGTTTAAGGAGAGCTCTATTGCTGGACATGAGAGATTGGGACCAATGGTTCTACAGGAAATGGAGTCACAAGAAATTCAAGTCGGAATTCGGGGTTTGGAGAGTTATGACAGTGTTCCAGAAGAAGATGACATGATTATATTTGAATAAATGTAGATTGTTGTACATGAAAAAATAAGGCACCCCCTGAAAATAAGCCCTAATGCATCTTTTGGAGCAAAAATTAATATAAGACCCAGTCTTATTTTCGGGGAAATACGGTATAATCAATTCAAACATAACTTTTCTTTTTTATATATTAACTTCCAATCTCTAATTATGAGTTTATATTTTATGTAATTGCAAGCATAGTTTAAATATTATTTTGTATTTTGCTTTTACATTTATTGAATTATCCAGTTCTTCATCTATCTACATAGCTTTTATAGTTATTTTCCTGACTAACAATTCATTGTGTCAGTGTATTATATATTATAATTTACTAATACATCCCTCTATTATGGATCATGTGTTTCCTATTTTTTAAAGATTATAGCTTCTTTTAGGACATTGTACCCAAGATTTCCTTATTTAACATATCTGCATATCCTATTTGATGATTTCTGTGCTTTTCATCATTATTAATGGAAAGTAACCCTATTTTGGGAATGAAATTGTAAACCACATTCACAGCGTTGACAAACAATACAGTTTATTTGTTTGCTTGCCAGTATTCTCATTGTGCTAAATAAGTGACAGGCAACTAAAATGTGTTGTTTTGACCATGTTTCCCCACACTGTCATTTTTGGGGGCAGTATTCATGGTTATTTTCTGCCTAGCTAAAATTCCAAATCTATGGATGTTTCAGATTAATATACTGAATTTTTCATTTGATGAGAGATATGTTTTTAGAAACCTATAGTTTATATTTCCAGAGCAGCCAGTGTTTTTAGGGACTGTACTCACTGTGTAATGACAACCTGACCTTGAATATGAAGAAGTCTCGTATGTTCTGAAACTTGGAAAAAGCATCATAAATCCATAGGCTCATTTCACTGCCTGTTACCTGCTGAGTGTTTATGTGATCAACAGAAGCCTTTCTATAATGTGATCAGATTATACATTATAAATTTTCTTATTTGGATTTATAGGAAAACCAACTACAGCATCCAGGAGTGTCCATTGATTCCCAACCAGCTATACTGGGACTAGAATCTAGTTATTATAAGTGTTTACCTTCAAAGTGAAAGGCTGGTAGGAAAGTTTTGTTTGTCATGGGTGAGGGTAGATTGAAGCCCTAACTGAATGGTGTCTTTCCTCTGCATTTATGACTCCTTCCATTTTTGTTTGTAATACCTTGCTTGTTTTGACCCTATACATTGCTCCTGCTAATTTCTTTTTTCCTATAATATTTTTCTTTTTGACCACTTTACCTTAAATACCATGTTATCACCTTACTGTAAACTCGCTCACTCAATAATCATAATTGTTTTATTTTTTCCTTACTAAAAAGATAGATTTGAAAAGAGAAGGAGCTACCATTTATTGAGCACTCACAATGTGCCAGATACTTTATATTAATTATTTTATCTAATCCCCATATCAATCCTACGATGTAGATATTATTCCTGTTTCATACAGGAGGAAAATTAGATTCACAAAAATTAGGTAACCTGACCAAATGATAAACTAGTAAGTAGCAGACTGAAAGATTTTTAACTCAGGCTTTTTTATCTTGTGCTGTTTCTGTAAAATGAGGCTGAATTTTTTGTTATTGGCTGATAATAAACTCTTGATTTACCTAAGATAAGCTGCTTAAATAAGTTACAAAAAGACAATACTGGAGACATTTGAATTGTAGCTTTCATTATTCCTTTTTCTAAAGTAGGGTTTGGCTTCTTTGTGGCATCTTTGCTTTTGGATAGATCTGGGGTATACGCCTAAATGTTTGTGTGAGTTAAGGCTACCATGTATGCTGTGCAAGTTGTAGTTTGTGTGAATGGTGCCTCTTACAGTTGTGTGGTGTATGGCCTCCATAGGGTATGCTATGGGTCTGATGTGACTACTGAAATATTACTACTTAAAAGAGGTGAGTCTTTTTGTCCCAGCTTCAGAGACACCCATGTTTAGTTATTCTCTCAAGGACTCAGCATTTTTACTGGTTTTAGAGGAGAGGCTTTAATTTTTTGCTTGCATAGCTCCTAAACTTGTTTTTAAAAAACTCTGTAACTATTTTAACGTTTTTCAGATTGACATCGAAAATTTTTCACCAAAAGTTTAAATAATTGCGGTTATATAATTTTCAACATATTACATGTTGACTTAAAACAAAGATAGTACATTAGTCTTTGGATCCACAGGAGTGATACCTACTACCCTCCTTTTAAAATACTCAAATGAGACCTTCTTTAACATTTGGAAAGTTTACATTTTTTCTTTTTCTCCTTAATGTCATATGCCCTCCCCTGAATGTAATAATATATTCTTAAGCTAGAAACACTTTTATCACTCTTATCATATTTCTCTTTCACAATTTTATAAGTTGAAATTTTAACATTTGTTTCATTGTCTGTGACTATAAGTCTAAGCATTAACATTTTTTCTTCTGGGTTAAGTAATCAATACAATTATTATTAATATATAGTTGGTCATGATTTTTTGTATTTTTTTAATAGAAAGTACATGTTTATTGAAAATACATATTTCAGAGAGATGAGTGCCTCTCCCTCCTCCCCACCACAGTTTTGTGTCCCTGAATTGCATGATTCATTATTAGAATAAAATAAACTGAACTAAATTTCATTCATAGTTTTATTTTCAGACATATAACTGCTGAGAAACTTTGTTCACATAAAGTAGATTGTTGAAGGGTTTTTTTTAGTAAACAATAAAAGGAGGACTGCCTTTACCAATTGGGTTTTATAGAGATATCACCCATAAATAAATGACGTACATCACAAGTTGAGGTTTTGATAAAAATACATTGAAAGGATGTGATAAGATATTGGCAATGGTATAATGAAATTCACAATATTTTGAATAATTACTGATTCAGTAAAACGAGCGCTGGGTTTGGAGGCAGGAGATCTGCATTGGGTCTTGCTCCCACCTTGGGAGTTTGTATGTCCTCCTTTTCAAACCAGTGAGACAAATTTAATTTTTTGTCGTAAAGTTTGATGTAATTTTTTTGATTCAAGGAAATGTATTCCTAGAATTTCAAGGGGTATCATTAACTCCGGAGAAGTAAATTGTAGCATATAACTTTTAAGCCAGATTACTAAATTCAGTCAAATTTAAATGTCAAAGATCTAATACAATTTATCTTTTGTATAGTAGGTTATAAAAAACTAGGTAATGAGTCAATATACTGTTTCTCATTACCAAATTTGAAATAAAGTAGTACCTAACAGTATGCTATCTATGAAGCGTGGATCATCTTGAAAAGCATTGTATTCTTATGTTAAATATATGTATTGTGTGTATCAAACGCTGATATTTAACTTTTTAAAAATCTTTACATAGGAATTGAGAATATCATGATAAAAAGGAATGTTCCCAGGTGTTAAAAAGAAAAAAAAGCATACACTACTAAGTACTAATAGATTTACCTGTCAGTAAATTTTTTGTTGTTGTAATGAGAAGGTAAATTAAATATTGCATAAAATATTATAAAGTGATAAATGTTAATCTTTATAAATATGTTATGATAAAATAGGCTGTAAACTACTTTATTGAACATCTCATATTGACTCTGGAAGAAGTCATGTAAACTACTTATCTCATGAATTTTATCCAGTATATCTTGAAAAAAATTAGTGGTTACAGAAAACATTCTACTTATTTTTAAAAGAATTAATGTTACTGAGAACACTACTCAGGTTGGTGAAACATTTTTTTGTTTGTTTGTTTCTAACTAGTTATTTGCCCTATCAGGAATAGCTGAAAATAATTGTTTTTAATTAAATACATATACACAAAGGTATATTTTAAAATAATAGGTAATACTTATATAGTATATAGTATATTTCAGGTACCATTCTAAGCTATGAAATATGTATATTAATTCATTTAATCCTAAAACAACTATATGAGGTAGTTATTACCCTATTTACAGATGATGTAAATGAAGAACAGGAAAGTTAGGAAGTAGAACGTACAATTGAATCCAGAGTCTCCATCTTTATCCACAATGTGCTGCTTCTTGTCTAGTCAATATTTCTTAATGTTTTTGCTTTGTTCTCATGGGACTCTTTCAAAAGCAGTGGGTTTTTTTACAGTAGTGATTGGGGATCACATGTATATGCAGAATTATTAAATAAATTCATCATCATCCTCACCACCGAACTTTTCAATATTTCTGAATTAAGAATATTCCAGTGAGACCCAACCCTGTTTCTAACATGTTTCATCTTTAACTGAAACATGTGTGGCAAGGTCAAAGAAAGTCTATAGATTTAGGATGCCTTCATTAATCATTTAAGGAAGGGACAGTTTCCCTTTAGCACCTGAGAGATTTTTATACCTCAGGGCCATGTGTTACAGTAAAATTTAGGATAAGTTAAGGGTATGTGTTTTCTTTGTAATGTGAATGAAAGGCTGTTTTTAACACAGGCACTTTCTTAGGTGGGTAAGTTTTAGGAAAGAGTACTGTGGAAATCGATTCCCTTAAAACCATTCTTTTGTGAGAACCCATGCAAAGTTTTCTAGTATGTGTACCTAGTTTGAAGACCAACTTAGGAAGGACAACAGGCAGACGTCTGAACTCTTGAATTAAGAAAGCTAACCTCCACATGAGGTTTGTTCTCTTAAAACTGGTTTTATTTATTCCCAAGGTAGCTGTATCTAGGGAACAGGGAAGATGCCTTTTCTTAAGTAGCCCAAAGCGTATGGTCTCTTGGAGGGTTTCGCCTGAAGGTACTTTAATAATGGGCAGTTTAAACTGAATGTCTTTTTAAAAATATCGGGACCCTGTTAAGTACAGAACTCTTCATGATGTCAGAGTCTACCTATGAAGTGTTTTTTGCCTCTTGGCTTACTAGAGTCATACCTTGGAAGCTCTGATTAAGAGAAAGTTAGGATATAACAGTCCCGTCCCATTTGGTGGTGGTGGTGGTTGCAATTGGAGTGGAAGGTACTCCATGTACATTTTTACAGTGGATTTCAGGCTGAGCTCTGGAGGACATGTCATATTCTACCATCTTATAGATGCACTCTGTGTATCTCCTGCATGGGTTCTGGCTCTTCAAGAGAGTCTGAGTAAAGGCTCTCAGGAAGCTCTCACAGCCGTTCACATACGGTAGAGCTGATCTTTGGCTGTCAGCCTGTGTCGGACCATAGCTCCTCAATGGTTGCGTTTTGTATGTACTGGACCCAGTCTAGAGCAGGCCACTTAAATATGGATTGATGCTTACTCTGGAGCTCTTACCATTCCACTGTGGATTAACTAAAATATCATATTCTTGTGCCATTAATATTCTCAAGCTTTTAACAAAGTTTACTTGAATAAGCAAAGAAAGGCTAAATTCTGAGTATATTAAGGGTCACATTTGGGGAAGGGCTTAAATCTTGACACTGTTCATTTCTAGCACTTCTCAAAAAGGATTGCATCTTTTTTCAGGAAAGTAAAATTTTGAGGATGTTGTGTGACATTCTGTTAATATAGTACATTGACAATTGCAGTATAATAAATAATATTACTCTGTTCTGTCTTATTCATAGATTTGTTCCAGTGTGTTAAGTAGTTCTATAAATTTTATTATTATTGTATAGCCACCTCATTTGCTTCCAGTTAAGCATGGGATATTTTTCTAATAATAAGTGAAATAAATCTATTTTTTATTCAGTAAATCTGGAGAGAGGAAAATATTTATCTTATAATACATATGGTGTGCCCTGTACGTGGGCTCTTTTGATTAGTTACAGAGTCAACAACTTGCATATTCATTCAGTCATGGAAAAAATGGATTCTCCTCTGATTTTTTTCCCCCTGCTTATTGGCATTTCTTAGTTCAGCACAGAAAAGGGAATTTTTCTTGTTTCTTCTTAACTGTATGCATATACATATGTGTGCTTATTGAATGAAGTACAATGCTAGTTGCATTTTGAGAAAATACTTCATTTTTAAGGAAGTCCTTAAATTGAAGAATTTCTAAATCTCTTTCTATAAAGTCTTTTTACAGTTAACTTATGTTTAATTGTAAACATGTTAGTTATTTAGCCTAAGGTCTAATAATAGTCAAATTTTCATTTTAACTTGGCTTTTGTTGGAGGAACATGCCCCTCTGAATTTGGTCTTTCAAGGTATCAAGTTTATTTCTTGTATTGTCTGAATTTATTTAAATTGATTTTTATTTTCTCAGATGAACTTGTCTTAACTACCATTTTATATATATGTAGAAGATGTTTCAGTAAAGCTAGAAATTTTTCCATGACTTTTTTAGTCATAGTGAGGCGATCACAGCTTCACTCATGTACCCTTCTAAGCTCAAATTGTACTCTTTAATAGCTCTTTTCTTACTGTAGACATGAGTTGTGTTTATCCATGCTAATTGAAAAGGTCAGCTGAAAAAACAACGAAGAGAGCATCAGGGGACTGCCATGTGATTTTGTTGAGACTGGGCTTCATTGTGCTTCCAATATTGTGAAATGTTCTTGAAAATTCACACACTTTCTGGGTTTTTCTTTTTTTTTTAAGCTGAGCTATAAGATTTTCCTCACAGGTGGTTTATTCTTATTTTATAAAGTATTTTTATTTTTAATTAAGTTTATTTTCCCTTTTAATATTTCTGTGGATGTCTTAATTTTTTGTCTTGATTTTACCAGATTAATTAAATAAAAATATCCAATCAAAACTTTTAAAGGGAAGTATTATACGGTTATTATACAGGAAGTATTATACAGTATTATACCAGCTGCTGTGTCTTTTCTACACACAGTCAGCCTTGTCTTGGTGTATCTTACAGAGGACCGGTCTCATTCACCTACTTTAGACCTACATGCAGGCAATAGGCTGAAGCTGAGATGATCAACCATCTCAGAAAATTCACTTTTCTGTTATTGTTGCACTTGTAGAGCCACAGTTAATGAACCCTTATTTTGAGCATCTACTGTGTGAGCAGAGAACTATGCTGAATATAGTTCTTTTCTTTAACTGTCATTCTTTTTCCATTATGAGAACTGAGTTACCTTGAGGTGGCATTAGCAGAAGGAAGGTATCAAGTCTCTCTGTGTGTGTTATATGCTGTATAAATTCATGTCAGTAGAAATGATCACAGCTCACCAGGAATGCACAGTCCCAAAGGAGAAGTATACCACAGGGGCCCTACGGTTAAGGAAGGGAAACGTGCAGAGAGCCCAGTAAGATTTTCAGAGAACATCGTTATAGTTTCCTAAATATTCTCAGTGTAATACATGGTACTTTTTTCACATTTAAATCAGTTAGTTCATATTAAAGCTGCTTTTACTAAAGTGCTTTGCAGAGATTTTCTAACGGTTCCAGTTTTGATAATAAATTTGTTAATATGCATGCGGGAATGCTCTTTGTAATGTCAGAGTTCTTTCTCACTTTTAATGCAATGTCAAATTTTACTTCTCATCTTTCCTGTTGGTTTGACTCTTGTGTTTGTGCTTTCCACTTTACAGGCATGCAGTATGGTGACTATGTTAATAATCAAGCTAGCTCCGCACCAACTCCCTTGTCATCAACTTCCGATGATGAGGAAGAGGAGGAGGATGAGGAAGCAGGTCTGCTTTAGCTTTACACCAGTTCTTGATCTTTTCCTACTCAAGTGTTTTTTTTGTTTTTGTTTTTTAAATAAATAATGTCCACAGTCCTATTAGCCTTTTTAAAAAAAGTTTCTTTGCAGATTTAGCTCAATGAACTTGCTTGTTTTGGATTATAGAAGGTTGGGGTCACTTGAAATGAGGTGTTTTGCTTATTTGTTTTGTTTTTCTTCCTTTGGACATCTTTACCATTTCATTGAGTAACGGTACATCTTTCATGATGTTAGAGTGCTTTCTTCTTTCAGAAAAGCGTTTCCTCTCATGTCACGCTAAAGAATGAGCACTGACTGAAGCTTTTGGCTGATGATTGCTCTAACAACACCCTTTTAGAAATAATGTTTTATTTTCTGCTTTGCATGCTACTTTAGTCTAATGAAAATGAACCATTTGGGTTTTATAATAGTGATAGAGAAATAGGATGTTTCTTTGAGGTCCTTTTGGCACTTATATATTTAGAAAGCCCAAAATTTGTAGTTGTTTTCCTGCTTCATGAAGTAGTCGTTCCCATATTGCTAGTTGAAGAAATTGTTCATAGGATTATGTGTTGCTGCCTTTTCAATATCTTTTCTGCCTTTAGTAGAACACTGCTGAACATTAGCAGTTCAGTTATTCCATTAATTCTGATAGTTTAAGACTGAACCAATAAGTTAATGATCTTTTCAAGTTATTATATATGACCATGATTCTCCTGCTATCTTTATTATTGAGTGGAAGGATTTGCTCTATAAACAGTCCATTTGACTAAAAGTTTCTATTAACCTGTGGATTTTTAATTTCAAATTCTTATGCATGATGGGCGGGGGGTGAAAATAGAGGTTTCCAGAGGAGGAGTAATTTTTCTTATTCTAAATATGTAAATACCCGTCTACTTTTCTGAACTTTTTGTAATTTTTTTATCTTACACAATTTCAATTTATAGAAAAGTCGTAAAAAGAGTAAGAGAAACTCCCATAATCATTTTACCTAGATAGACCATTTTTGCCCCACTTGCTTTATAATTATGTATTTTTTTCCTGCATCATTTGAAAGTAAGTTGGAGATATCATGAACCTTTGCCCCTAAATAATTCAGTACGTATTTCCTAATTATAAAGACAATGTCTTATATAACATAAACACAATACAGTTTTCAGGAAATTGGACACTGATACAATAATATCTGCTACATAGTCTGTAGTCAAATCTCAACAACTAACCTCAGTAAGGTCATTTATAGCTGTTTTCATGGCCCAGGATCCAATGAATTTAATTGCATTGAATTTAGTTGTCATTTCTATTTAGACTAAAAGAATAATCCCTTAACCTTTCTGTTTCTTTCTTCACTTTGATATTTTTGAAGAATATAGGCAAGTTATTTTGTACAGTGTCGCTCAGATTGGGTTTATTTGATGTATCCTTGTGATTAGATTCAAGTCATGCATTTTTGGCAGGATTACCACTGAAGTAATGTGTTATCAGTGCATTCTTAGGCACGTGATGTCAGTTTTCAATTTGTTTCCATATTGATAATGTTAACTGATCCCTTGATGAGATCTGTCTCCCCGAGTTCTCCAGGTGTCCTGCCTCCCACCCTTAAAATTACTAAGTAATTTTGAGGAAGATTCTTTGATACTATGTCTATGTCCTGTTCTTTATTAAACTTTAATTTTAGCATTCATTGATGATTTTCTAATTCCAATATTTCTCCTATGTTTATGAGTTGATGTTTCATTTTAGGGGAGCATTTTCTTCTCCCTTGTTATCTTTGGGTTTATATTGACTTGTGAATTCTTATTTTATTCAATGGGTTATAATCCATTCCTATCACTAGTTATTTTGATAGCAATTTGTCCTAGACATGGCCAGTGGCAGCTCCTTCTGTCTTTTTAAAATGTTCCCATGAATCTTTAGGCACTTACTTTAAGTACTTTAAGGCTTCAATAAGATCTTCCGAGCTCATCTCGTACTTACGTTGCTGCAACCCTTGAATGAGGCATTTCTCTAAGAAGTCCTGGTTCCTTTAGTGGAGAAGGGTGTTTTAGAAGCCAAGATCTGATTGTAATGTGTGGTCATTGCTACTGGTGGGTCATTCTTCCCAGGCCACGAATTAGTATTATTATTTAATGTATATATTATTCAGCCTTATTGTACTTAATTGTAGATTTTCATTTGTTAAAGCTTGTGATTTCCTTGACAGCAAGTCTATCCAGCAGTCAAGTACAGGAATGTTTGTTTTAAACTTTCAGTTTTAAAAGAAAACTATTTGATTGCAGTTCCAATTTTACATTAAGCCATCTAATTAGATTTTTTAAATTACGTGCTACAAATAGGCTTCCTTTTTAAACTTTCCTCATATATTCATACTTGGAAGTAAAATAGGATTTTGTATAGGAACAGTGTTGTATTTTGTTGGAAGCTTCTAAAAGTTCAGAATTGTTGGAAAATAAAATTACAGAAAGGTTGAGCAAGTAACATGCTATCAGGTTTCCATAATGGTTCTATCTTAAATTCTTCTCCTTTTTGAGCTTATTCAGTTACAAGTATTCATTCCTTTAGTTAGTGCTAGAGTGGAATTTACACTAGTTTTAGGTACAGTAATGCAGACAAGTATTGTCATACTTGTAATAGTAATGAATACTGACTAGAAAATGGGAAAGGGAATAAGCAGTAAGAAAAATTGAGAAGTGTAATAAAAGGGGGGAGTGAGGGACAAAGGCTAATTCAGACTCCAGGCTGTGATCAGCCCTAGCCTCTGGAGCAGCTGATGTTCTGTCACCTGCTGTACAGATTCCCAGTCACCTTTCCTCTAGGGAATTTTCAGGTTGGGAAGAGGACAGGCAGCAGGAAGCTATTTCCCATAACTCTGGTAATGAGATAGCTTGATGCTGTATTTTGTGATGTTGGAAAGAATACTTTTTTGATTTTCATAATGAGTTTTAAGGTGCTGGTCAGTTTTTGCTTGCTTTTCACACAGACTAATAGTAATTATTCAGTGCCAGGCACTACATCAGAGATAATGATATGGTTATGGTTTGCTTGGGTATGTTTAAAGGTAATATAGTTTGACTCAGAACAAGTCAATCAACTCCTATAGATAAGACAATATTGGCATGCTTAGCTTCAACTTCCAAAGAGAATTCTTTTTTTTTAATTGAAATAAATAATACAGTATTATTAAGTACAACACCAAGCTGTATGTTAGATTCCCCCAAACTTATTCATCTTATAACTGGAAGATTGTACTATTTGACCAATTATCTCCCTTTTCCCCCAGTCCCCAAGAGAATCTTTAAAAAGGTTCAAACCTATTTTTCCTTTTAATGAATATACTATTTTATTAAGTAAATATCTTTCAATTGAATTCAATACATATTTAATATAGTTTGAAAATTTTACAAATGTAATATTCTGGGTCTATGAAGGATATAAAAGGGTATCTATGCCATCAAGAAAAGTATTAGTTAGAGAGTTTTTGGTATTCTACATTAAAAAGAAAATGTAGTGTATTTGTAGGTGTACCTGTTACCTGAACATGCAGGTTGCGAACATCCTGTATATACGATCGCTGTAGCTGGAAGCTCCATCTTTCTGTACAGCAGGAGGCAGCAGAGTATTCGGAGCTATAGTCGAAGGAGATTTGGTACCAGTGTTTAGAGTTAGAATTCAAAAGGTACTTTCAAATAGAAATAGTGTTCAAATGGTGATTGGATGTCTAGGCTAGTCCCAAATCTAATTAACTGCTTTATTTTTTCTAGCCTGTTGCAGATATATAGTATTTAATCAGTAATAATGGATTATGGATTTGATAAGGGTCTGTAAACTACTTGGTATAACAAGTACAAGTTATTTCATTATTCTCTGAAAAAATATATCTGAGTTCTGAACAACCAATTTATAAACATTATTTGATAATGCCCCATTTGTAAACTACATTAAAAACCCAAGAAGCTCACAGTCTACTTTAGAATATAGAACAAAATTACAGTAAGTCCTATGTTAATTATAGTGTTTTCTAGGAATACATGGGAGAATCTGGAACCAAATGTAGGGTGGGATGATGGAAGATTCTCCAGTGGTTATCTGAGCTGAATCTAATAGGAGAAGTTAGAATTAGCGAGGTGAGAGATCTGGGGGGAGGCAGAGGTACTTTTTAAAACAAAGCAAGAAACATGAGAGAAGATGGCATATTTGGGGAACTGGAGTGAATTTGGGACCTATGGTCTGCAAAGGACAGTGGACAGAAGAACTGAGTTAGGTTGGGTAGGACAGCTGGGTAGGATCTTTAAGAACCTTGTACAACCGGTCTTCAAATAACATCATTTTCTTATATTGATGAGATGCCATAGGAACTTAACTCTTGTTTATATCAATTAGTCTGTGGTCAAATTGATTTCATTACATATACGTTGTTTCACTTAAAGTCGTTTCTTAAAGTTGTAGAAGCTATCACCAGTGTTAAGTGAGGGCTTATTGTATTTCAGTAAGTTAAGGTGTTTGGATTTTATCTTGAAGGTAGTGAAGAGTCATGTAAGGAGTTTACATGGGAAAAACATAGCCAAAATTGCATTTTAGAAAGATCTCTTACAGAAGAATGCATTGGAGTATGTTGAAACTTGAGGCTCTTGGAATAATCCACTGAGGAAAATGAGTTCTTAGGCCTAGGTAGCAGGAAGGTTGGAGAGGGAGAGTATAGCATAGCATTACCAAAAGAAGGAAACCGTTTTTTACAAATCCAAAGTAATTGTGTTAGCAGTGATAAATGTTAAGGAATGTTTGGTCGGAGTGTGGGAAAAAACAATTAGCTTTATCAGGAGGTTCTTGTCTTGTTTTTTCTCTTTTCCCCCATTTGTAGCATTGTTTGAGGAGAGGGAGGGAGGGAAGAGAGAAAATGAATATTTCCTGAGTGTGGCTAGTATCTTGTTTATTTTTGTCTGTTATATCAGTTTAATTTTAACAGTAGTCCTGTGGAGTAGGTGTTTTAAAATCTGTTGTTAACAAGTAAGAAGTGATTAAGAGATGTTAGGTGTCTTGTCCATTTTCTCTCAACTGATAAGTGGTGGAGGTGGAATTTGAATTAGACTTTTTCCATGTTTTATGCAAGTTATGAGGAAATAAAATGTCAAATTATCTGGTTAATTTCAAGTTACGACATACCAGTAGGTGCGTTGGACTTTGTTGGCCCATGTTGCTTGTCTTTTAGAGAGAAAATATTTTAGTCTTTTTTGAAAGGCTTAAAAGCATCCTGTTACTTTTCCCCAACTTCAAGGATTCTGAGCTATTCTTATGAACTGTTCTCCCCCTTGTTACTTCCTCAGATTTCAGCTCCTCTCTTCTTCCTCCTTTTCTTCTTTCAATGTGCGACATAGAAGCCAGCAAAAGAATGAGGGAAAATTCTTCCCAAGTACTACATTCAGACTCATCCCCCCCATTTGTTCTCAGAATATTTATTATCACTAATTATAGCGCGAAGTGAATGAGGTAAACTGTGCCTATGTAAGGTTTAAGAGTGGGGACAAGTACCAAAGCTGTTCGTTCAACTGAAACCAGCTTGTACGCATGCAGAAAGCAGGATTTTGCTTGGTGTAATGGTTCCAAAGATCAATACAATAGTTTAGCTGTCTTCATATACTTATAATGTGTTAGGGAAGCAGATACATACATGATTACAATACAGCTTGTAAAGTGCAATAATTCAGGGTTGAGAAAATGTCCCTACATAGGAGAGGAAATGATTTTCTATGACCATGTCAAAAAGGGTTCATGGAAGATTTGAAGGATGAGTTGAAACTTGCCACATGGCGAAGGGAAATCGAGGCTATTGCGCCAACATGTATTGTGCATAAAAACAGGAAAAAATGGTGTGTTGGGTGTAGAGTGAGAAGTTTGGTGTGACTGAAGCATAAAGTATTATAGAAGGCAAGATGGTACAAAACCAGGTAAGAGAGGGAGGTGAAAAGGACAGGTGGAAGCCAAATTTTGAAGTTATTTCAGACAATACAAAAGCGGTTAGACCTTATTCTATGAGGTGGTAGGGGAATTAATGAAGGTGTTTTTAAGCATGTTCAGAGTATTAACATGTAAGTTTCATAACCTACCTTTAAAAAAAAAGTACCTATTTGATTTATGTTGGCAGTGATGGTGTGACCAAATTAGAATTAATCTGAACAATACGTTTTAGCAAAGTGTGAGTCTATTTGTTTAGTTTAGTGGTTCATCTGGATTTATAACTTTTATTATTGCTTAGATGTTTTAACAAGTCCAAATAGAGATTTGCATTTATTCTTTTCTTCTGAAAGTGAATTTTAAACTAACAGATTTCAAATCATTCAATCAATAAATCAGAATATTTCTATGAAAATAATACTTTAAAGCTTATTGATTATAGCATTATTATTAAAATGAGCAGTATTTTTTGAGCATTAATATTTGATTTGACATGAAAGGAGCTAAGCAGCATAATTAAGTAGCAGTATGTTTTCTTGAAATAATTTCATATGTAAATAATCTTTTATCTTTGGACTTAATTTTTTTCAAGAATAAGTATTTCTTGATACTTACATGTAAAAGTTTTTTCTTGATCAGAGAGAGTGCTGTGGTATTTTTTATAAGAGCTTATTGAGATATAATTCACAAACCATAAAATTCACTCATTTAAGTTGTACTGTTTAGCAGTTTTTATTGTATTAACAAAGTTGCGTATATTACTGTATAATTCCATCACTGTATAATTCCAGAACATTTCATCACCCACAAAGAGAAACTCCAGTCACTTCTTATTCCTATCCCCTACACATACACACACACACACACACACACACACACACACACACACTCAGCTCTAGACAACCACTAATCTACATTTTGTCTCTATTGATTTGTCTATTTTGATCATATAATATGGGATAATATGGGATTATTTGTGACTGACTTCTTCCTCTTAGCATAATGTTTTCAAGGTTCGTTCATGCTGTGGCATGTATCACTACTTCATTCCTTTTTATTGACAAATAATAGTCCTTTGTGTTCATTTGTCACATTTTATTTATTCATTCATAAGTTGATGGACCTTTGGGTTTCCACTTTGTGGCTATTATGAATAATACTGCTATATGCATTCATGTACAACTTTTTGTGGGGGGATGTGTTTTCATTCTCTTGTGTGGAATCACCAGGACGTATAGTAACTCTACGTCTCACCTTTTGAGAAACTGTCAGACTGTTTTCCAATGTGGCTGTACTATTTTACAGTCTCATGATAGTTCAGTTCCTCCACATCCTTGCCCAAACTTGATGTAAACTATCTTTTTAACTATAACCACCCTAGTGGGTGTGAAGTGGTATCTTCTCATTGTGGTTTTGATTTTCATTTCCATAACGGCCAGTAATATTGAGCATCTTTTCATGAGCTTATTGGCCATGTGTTTATCTTCTTTGGAGAAATGTCTGTTTAAATCCTTTGCCCATTGTTAATTTGGTTATTTGTCTTTTAATTGTTGAGTTATAAGAGTTCTTTATATATTTCGGATACTAGACCCTTATTAGATATATGATTTGAAAATATAGTCCAAAATATATTCCATTCTGTGAATGTCTCTTTACTTTCTTGATGGTATCGTTTGGAGCGCAGAAGTTTTTAATTTTGATGAAGTCCAATTTACCTCTTCTTTCGTTGCTTGTGCCTTTGATGTTATATCTGAGAATCTATTGCCTAATCCAGGGTCATGAAGATTTACTCCTATATTCTAAGAGTTTTATAGTTTTAGTGCTTACATGTAGGTCAGTGATCTACTTTGAATTAATTTTAGTGTAAAGTATAAGGAAGGGGGTCTAACTTTACTCTTCTTGTGGATACCTAGTTGTCCCAACACGGTTTGTTGAAAAGAATATTCTTTCCCAATGGAAATACCTTGACATATTAGATGAAGTTCACATCATATAAAATTAATCATGTAAAAGTTTCCAATTCAGTGTCATTTATACATTCACAATGTTTTCCAGCCACCATCTCTATTTAGTTCTGTCATTTTGATTGTTGTGTATCCCAAGCCATAGACTTCTCTTTTATAAGGAATTTATATAGCTGTACTGTTATAAAAGTCATTAAAATTTAATTTATTTTACAATATCCTAATACTGATAAATTATATTTAACAGTTTGCAATTTGATAGATGCAGTTTTTAAAGTGTAACTGTATTAATACTTCATCAGTCTAAAATTTATATTTGTGTACTTGGCTATTTTGAGTAGTTTGATATCTGTTCTTCTCTCAGATGCCATCACATATGTTTGATTAAATTTTATTTCACTCATCAGCTCCATATTCTCCCTATTCTTATCTCCTATTCTTTATACATGTATTTTTTAAATGTCTTTAAACATCCGTCATTTTACTCTTTTACTAGAGTCAGCAAAAAGTCTTTTTCAAAATTGCCTAAGGCTGCTCTGGGATACATTATCATTTTAAACTTAGTAGATGCTTTGGTTTTCCTTTTAGGTGTTGACAGCTCTTCTACCACAAGCAGTGCTTCTCCAATGCCCAACAGTTATGATGCCCTAGAAGGAGGCAGCTACCCAGGTAATTTGTTTTGTGCTTATTTGATGTTTATTTGAACGGTTACTATCAGTTGCTTTTAAACACGAACATATAATATACATAATTAGTAAGCTATATTTTTAACAGGAAAAAAGGGGACATTTTCGTGGTATTTCTCAGCCTTAATTTAATAGTGTTAATTGTTATATAATAACTATGAATGTTGTTTGTGGGAGGCCTAAGAAAATTTATTATTTTTGTTATCAGGCTCTAGCTTTTTCCTCCTTCTAAAAAACTTTTAATAATGAGTAATTTTCTCTTTTCCTTTCAACTTTTATGCTAATAACTCCTTAAATAAATTTTATATTTCTGTTCTCATGCTTAGGTACTTGAATTCCTTCCAACTAGCCTCTGAATATAAATATTCTTTGACTCTTTACTCCCCCTATGGCTCCTGGCTGCCTCCACCAGGTAAATAGACTAACCAACTTGGGTGTAGTTTTTTGGAGGCATTAATTTTAACCGTATCTGCAAATAACTTTGGTCATTACATACAAACAGGAATAGTGGATAGTACTGAAAGAAAAACAATACAAACTTTTATAATTAATAATCATTTCGTTATAATATCGTGTAGTGTGATTTCCTGATTCGCCTGTCTCCTATGTATCATTCCTAGCACTTCTGTCACCTGACAACCACACCTGACCTTTCTCGTTTTCTCTTTCTTTTTCTAATGATTCCAAACTTCAGGACTAACAGAACAAGTAATTTTGCCCTTCTCTTTATTTCTTGTCACTTTGGTAATCATCCAGGATGGAAGTTGGATTGTGCTGTACTTAAAACTAAACACACTATCTTGCTGTCATTACCCTATGAATCAGTAAAACTTGAATCTTCTCAGCTTAGTATAGAATTCCCTTTTAATATTTCAGAATACTTGAATAAACTACTTAGTTTTGTGTGGTTAAGGATATTTTTCCCTAGGGACCTGTGTGTGTGTGTGTGTGTGTGTGTGTGTGTGTAAGAAGTTGTGGACCATTCTAGGAGCAATCAGTATCATCAAAATAGGGGATAAGAATTACTTAATTCGCTAAAAGATGAATGCTATAACTAGATAGTATTTCATGCACTTCAAATTAACCTGAAGTGTGATGTCCAATGTGGTGTAGTTAAAAGATCATGGCCTTGGAGTTAGATCTTGGTCTGCTTGTCTGTATTCGTTTATCAACAAATTTTAATCTTATGAACTGTGCTTTGATAGTACATGAGTGAAACAGCAAGTTTTCTAGCTATTTATACTGCACCAAAAATAAACAGATGTGTACATCTGTAACAGTAAGATTAAGTGAATTGAAATTTACTATATATCAGGCACTAGGGTAGATTTTAGGGCTGTAGAAATGTATGAAATATTGTCCATTTCTTAAAGAAGGGGAAAAGTTTTAGACCTCCATGTTTGTGACTCTAGTTCTTTCTTAGAATCTTACGCTGATGACTATTGTCATGTTAAGAGACCTTCCCATTTATAGTCCCATCACCATGAGATGGGATAAGCAGACGATCTATGGATACGACACTGCACTGAAGCTCTTGTCCTTTTAAGAAGTCTGGGAGGTTACCAGAAAGCCAAACCTTGCTTAATTAACGCAAGATAATAGCAGAATGCCTAGGAATGTATGTTCAAAATTAGAGCCAATAGAGTCAGTAGAAAGATGTGATCTCTCAAGAAACTTTTAAAAAATAAATTTTTTAAAGTCGGATGCTTTGAGAACATATTTTTTGCAGTCTGATTGCTGGTGAAGACTATAATTTTTATATGAAAAACAAGTATTTTTCAACAAATCTATAAAGACATCTATATAATAGATTTGACTTGAAGAAAAAACTAAGTCAGTATACCAAAATGTTAATAATGGTTACATATAGTAGAGTAATTTTTAAGGTTTCTTGTTGTTATTATTCTTGTATATGATTAAAGTTTTTTTTGCAGTTTCAATCAAATTTTAGTTTTTATTTTAAATTTAAATAAAGGAAGAACATTCATTCATTAACTTTTAATTAGCATCTGTTACACACCAGACATTGTTTTAGGAGCTAGACACTATTCTAGATACTGTCCTTCATACTTTCACTTTTTTGCCTCTGCAAATAATGCAGACTTCTAGGGGACTATAGAAATATGCCCCTCTTTCCATGGACTTTTTTTTATAGACAGCAGGGTCAGATAAAAGGCAGGTTAAATAGTAGTTGATACCCTTTTTATTGCTTTGCTTCACTTCCTGCTTCTAAGCCCCATTCCTGTTTAAAGAATAAAAGGGAAAACAACTGTATTTATTTATATACACACACATACACACATGTACATACAGAGAGTACCAAAAAATGTATACACATTTTAAGAAAGGAAAAAAACTGTTTTAAAATTGTAATATTCAATATATACTGATAACAAAAGAGGAATACAAATCATGTGTATACATTTTTTGGCACCCCCCAGTAGATAGCTAGATAAACAGATACATGGTTTTTATATTTATTATATATAGATAAGGTTTTTACATTTATATCATATTTATATATATTTATACCATATATATGATATATGGTATAAATATAAAAACCTTATCTATTAAAAATACAAACCTAATGAAGTATTTGTCGGTGAAATGACACAAAATATGAGGTTGTCTTGTAAATACTTCATTATAAAAAAAAGATGGGGTGGAAACATATAAAACAAGATTAGCAAAATATTGATGATTATTAAAGCTGAGTGATGGGTGTGTGGGGTTTATTATTCTGTTCTTTCTACTTTTATGTATGTTCAAAGTTTCTCATAATAAAAAGTTGAAAAAAAAATGGGAACACCAAAGGAGTTCCAGGAGTCAAGTCTTTATAGAGTTAGGTTTTCAGGTGTTAACCATGTTTTTCCCTTTGTTAGATATGCTTTCTTCGTCAGCAAGCAGTCCTGCTCCTGATCCCGCTCCTGAATCTGACCCTGCTCCAGCTCCAGTGCCTGCTGTCCCCCAGCCTTCAAAAATGGCTAAACCATTTGGGTATGGTTATCCCACTCTTCAGCCTGGTTACCAGAATGCTGCGGCACCACTGAGTTCTGGAGTACAGCCCAGTAGCCCAGTGTATTCTGGATTCCAGCCGTATGCTCAAGTATGTATGTAGTTATAGAAAGACATTGCATTTCTAAAAATTGTGAAACTTAATCAATTCTAACAATCCCTGGGGATTCAAATGGATCATAGGTACAAATATAGATAAGCCGAGATCAAACATACGTAGAATTTGATTCCAGTGTTTTTTTGTGTGTGCATACATAGAAAAAGATAAAGAGAAATATAGGGGCTGGCCTTGTGGCTCAGGTGGTTGGAGCGCTGTGTTCCTAATGCCGAGGTTGCTGGTTCGATTACTACCTTCGGCCAGTGAGCTATGCCCTCTACAGCTAAGATTGTGAACAACAGCTCTCCCGGAGCTGGGCAACCAGAGGTTGGTGTGAGGGCTACTGTGTGCTGCTGCGGGCTACCATGTGCCGCCATAAGCGGCCAGTGGCTGCATGAATGGCCAGCAGCCGGCGACTGCTGTGAGCGGCCTATGACTGACAACCGACTGCCTCAGCCCAGGGGGGTAGTGCAAGGCTCATAATACCAGGATGGGCCAGGGAGCTGTGTCCTACACAACTAGACTGAGAATGGCTTGAACCGGAGTTGGGGGGCGGGAGACAAGAAGGGGGGAAAAAATATAAATATCAAATTTTTAAAGAGGTTATATTTGAATCCAGATATTAGCTGTGATTTTTCTTTTCTATGTTGTACTTTTATTTTCAGAGTCTCTGCATTGCACCGGTACTAATTTTATAATCAGGAAATTAAACTAGACTTTTTTTTTAAATTCTATATAACTAAGCTCATTTTCTCCTAAAAAAAAAAAAAAAAATGGTATAAATGTGGTTTGGGATTTTGCTTCCCACTTTCAACTTGAAGAAACCTCCATGACCTGTAACTGAGCTGGTGCAAGCCTCCACATACATAAATGCTTGTTAATGATTATGTTCATTAACTACTGTTATGACCCATTCTGACGTGACCTTGTTTGGAGTCACCTCTTAACTGCCGTCTCAATTTAATAATACGGAACAGAAGGTACAAATGTAACAGGTATTTTTAAATAACTACTTATTTTAAAAAACTGCTCTTAGTAGACTAACCTTATAGAAATTTCATCTTATGGTAAACTAAGAATAAATATTAGAGGGAAATAGGAATACCATTTGTTTCTGGAGTTTAATCTTAGAATTAAGGGTATGAAGGAAGAAGAAAACTGGGCGAGCCACTGCAGAAATAAAGTTGGTTAATACAAACTTACCTGCCTTCCATTTTGTTAGATTTTTCTTTATAGCTTTATTGGTCCAGATTAAGTACTTTTTTAGTCATTCTTATCTGACTCATGTGCTTTAGGCAAATTACTGTTTGGGATCATAATATATCATTTATTTTAATGAGAAGAAAACCAAGTTCAAAGAAAATCTGGTTCTTGGAGGGAGTGTTGGGCAAGGAAAAAAATTATTTTGAGATAGTAAGTGGCTTTGTATAATGACATCAGGAAAAAGTCCTTTGGGCCAACTCTGGCCTGCTCCCGTTTTTGGTAAAAAACAAAACAAAACAAAAAAATCCTTTTATTGGCACACAGCCATACGTATTCTTTTATGTACGTATTATCTATGGCAATTTTGGCATTATAAGGGTAGAGTTGAGTAGTTGCAAAAGAGACCATGTGGCTCTTAAAACTTTAAAGTGTTTCTGTCTGACCCTCTACAGAAAAAGTTTGCTGACCCTTGACATAGGAGAGGTTAAGAGATTGTCTTTGGAATAAAAAAGTAAAAGTTAATATTTAATATACTAGATTTTTAATATAGCCTCATTCTATTCTTCTGTTATCACAATCCATTTTATACTCTAGCTTTAGATTAGAGGAGTTTGGATAAAGGGGACAGAGACAGACTGAAAAAGAACTTGAGTTATTGATCAGTTGACATGAGCATCATAAAGCCAAAGCTTTAGAAGTAGACTGTTAAAGATCATCTACTCCCAACTCTCATTTTTTAAAACCTTTTATTGAAATATAATCCACATTACGTAAAAGTATATAAATTAACAGCATACAGCTTGATACATTTCTACAAATTGAACACACTCCTGTAACCAACAGCCAGGAGACTCTGGTGTCTTTTCTAGTCACTAACCCTCTAAACAATTTGACAACTGACAGTTGATTTCTGATCCCACAGATTAGTTTTACCTGTTTTTAAACTTTATATAAGTGGAATGATACTATATGTGTTGTTGTCTAGACTCTTGCTCAACATTATGCTTATTGCATGCTTGTAGTTCATTTGTTTCATTGTTATAAAGTACTCCGTTTTGGGAATATACCACTTTGTTTTATTGTTGATGTGCATTAGGGTAAATTTCCAGTTGGGGGCTATTACGAATAGTACTGTTGTGAATATTTCTGTTCATGTCTTTTAAGTAAATATGTATATATCTAGAAGTGGAATCACTGGGTCATGGGGTGTCCATATGTGTAACCTTAGCATTTAATGCCTAACAGTTTTCCAAAGAAGACGTTCCAATTTATACATCACATTAGCAGTGTGTGAGAGTTCCAGTTATTTCTCATCCTTGGCACCGCTTGGAATTTCGACTTTTTATACTAGTCACCTTCCTTTCATTATTTAAGTAAAGAAATGGAGACTCAGATAAGGAAATCATCTCTCCAAGACCAGGCTTAGTTCTGAGAATACGAAAGTCCTTGTAGTTCAGAATTAAACACCTTTTTCCTTTCTTTAGCTGGTAGGGACTTGTGCAGAAGAAAATCAAAGGCAGATTTGATATGTGTATCTCTGTAAGGAAGATTACACAGCAGCAATTTATTTTTATCTAATCCGAATTTAAAATAGTTTTTTGGACACTACTCCTTCAGGATCAGTGAGCAATAATTAAAGCTCACAGCTAGGACGTACATTTAAATTCTTACCTGTTTACTACCGTGTTTCCCGGAAAATAAGACCTAGCCAGACCATCAGCTCTAATGCGTCTTTTGGAGCAAAAATGCAGGTAAGCAAAAAGAGGAAAATAAATATCAACCAGTATTCCAACCATTAAGATGTAAACAGCAACACTAGGAGTCTGTCCTTTCAAGCTTCATGCTGTGCATTCCAGGGGTGGGGTGAAAGCTAATAAAGATGCTTGTCATCCAAATGACTTGTTTAAACAAATAAAAGAAGTTGATAAATATAGATATTGTTTTAGAAATTTTTTATTCCTTTAATAGCATAAGAGGCAACCTTTTATATTATTGCATATCCTTCATCTGATAGCTGCATAATGTTTTATAATGAACCATTGTTGGGCACAACTGAGTATCAAAATCAACACACACACGCGCGCGCGACTTTGTGCATGTGTTCTATTCCTTAGATGCAGTTTCTTTAGGTGGAATTACTGAATCAAAACACCTAATTTTACAAGACTTTAGAATTTCTCTTTACCTATTCATTGTAGAAAAACTTATTCCATTCCTACCATGTGGCAGCACTATTCTATGCATTGAGGATACAAGAGGAAACTAAACAAAATTCCTGCTCTCAAACTTGGAGCAGGATTGATGGAACAATAAAAAGTAAATCAACAAATTCATGATATATTTCAAATAGTTACAAGTGCTGTAAAGTAGGCATGTAGAAGAAATTGCTCGGATTGGAGATAATGCAATAGGAAAGTAAGAAAGTAGAAGTTATGTTTGAATTAACATTTAAATGACAAGAAAAGCCAGGCATGGAAAAATGTGGGGATAGAGCATTTCAGGCTAAGGAAACATACCTGCAAAGACTAAAGGCAGAAGCAATTTTGACGTGTTACAGGAATAGAGGCCCAGTGTGGCTGGAACTCATCAGCAATGAGAAGAGTAATAGAAGTGAGATCAGAGAACTAGGGAAGGACAATAGTCAGAAGCTTGGGTTTTACCCCAGGGGCAGAGGGGAGACACTGAGGATTTTATGTAAAGGAATGATATCTGGTTACATATTTAGAGAATCATTTTGGGGGTTGCTGTGTGAAGAACGGATTAGGGATAGAAAGTATCTGAAAAGACAAAAATGGAAACAGGGAGACAAATGGAAGCTTTGCTGTAATCCTGGAAGTAGATGATTGTATTAGGTTGGTGCAGAAGTAATTGTGGTTTTTGCATTGTTGAAAAATGCTGTTTGATATTGGAATAAATTCTTAAATAAATGTTGTTATACATCATTTTGATGCACATTTCTTGCTTTATGTTTTTTTGCTAATGACTTATTACTTGCTGTTTGTTTTATGTTTATTTTAGACTATGGAAAGGATGTTAGGCAAAAAGCGAATTCAAACTATTTTCATATTCGAGTTCAAAATGGGTCATAAAACAACTCACAACATCAACAACACATTTGGCTCAGAAACTGCTAACGAATGTACAGTGCAGTGGTGATTCAAACAGTTTTGCAAAGGAGACAAGAGCCTTAAAGATGAGCGCAGTGGCCGGCCATCAGAAGTTGACAACAACCAATTGAGAGCAATCATTGAAGCTGATCCTCTTAGAACTACACGAGAAGTTGCCGCAGAACTCAACGTCGACCGTTCTACGGGTATTCGGCGTTTGAAGCAAATTGGAAAGATGACAAAGCTCAATAATTGAGTGCCTCATGAGCTGACCGCAGATAAAAAAAAATCACGTTGAAGTGTTGTTTTATCTTATTCTACCCAACAACAACAAACCGTTTCTCGATTGGATTGTGACATGCGACGAAAAGTGGATTTTTATATGACAACTGGTGAAGACCAGCTCACCAGTTGTCATATAAAATCTACAGCGAAGAAGCTCCAAAGCACTTCCCAAAACCAAACTTGCACCAGAAAAAGGTCATGGTCACTGTTTGTGGTCTGCTGACAGTCTGATCCACTACAGCTTTCTGAATCCCAGCGAAGCCATTACATCTGAGAAGTATGCTCAGCACATCGATGAGTTGCACCGAAAACTGCAACACCTGAAGTTGGCATTGGTCAACAGAAAGGTCCCAATTCTTCTCCACGACAATGCTCAACCGACAACGCCTGAACGCACGTCGCACAACCAATGCTTCAAAAGTTGAACGAGGGACCGGC
The DNA here is from genome assembly GCF_057876585.1 of Rhinolophus sinicus. NCBI lineage: Eukaryota > Metazoa > Chordata > Mammalia > Chiroptera > Rhinolophidae > Rhinolophus > Rhinolophus sinicus. Next base: position 186,182,255 of record NC_142501.1, read on the forward strand.
CCGGTGGCTCAGGCGGTTAGAGCTCCATGCTCCTGACTCCGAAGGCTGCCGGTTCAATTCCCACATGGGCCAGTGGGCTCTCAACCACAAGGTTGCCAGTTCAATTCCTCGAGTCCTGCAAGGGATGGTGGGCTCTGCCCCCTGCAACTAAGATTGAACACGGCACCTTGAGCTGAGCTGCCGCTGAGCTCCCGGATGGCTCAGTTGGTTGGAGCGCATCCTCTCAACCACAAGGTTGCCGGTTCGATTCCCACAAGGGATGGTGGGCTGTGCCCCCTGCAACTAGAAACAGCAACTGGACCTGGAGCTGAGCTGCGCCCTCCACAACTAAGACTGAAAGGACAACAGCTTGACTTGGAAAAAAGTCCTGGAAGTACACACTGTTCCCCAATAAAGTCCTGTACCCCTTCCCCAATTAAAAAAAAAAAAAAAGTTGAACAAATTAGGCTGCGAAGTTTTGCCTCATGCACTTATTTACCTGACCTCTCTCGCCAACCGACTACTACTTCTTCAAGCATCTCGACAACTTTTTGCAGAGAAAACGCTTCCACAACCAGCAAGATGCAGAGAATGCTTTCCAAGAGTTCATTGAATTCTGAAGCACGGAGTTTTATGCTACATGAATAAATAAACTTAATTCTTGTTGGGAAGAATGTGTTGATTGTAATGGTTCCTATTTCGATTCATAAAGATGTGTTTGAGCCTAGTTATAATGATTTAAAATTCATTGTCTGAAACTGCAATTACATCTGCACCAACCTAATACTTTGTTCTAAGGTACTATTAGAGGAGGTAGTGAAAAGTGGATGGATAAAGGATATTATTTGATTTGTTGGATCAGATGTGGTGGGTGAAAGAAAGGAAGGCATCAAGGATAACGCTTAGGTTTTTGGCAGAGTAACTGGGTAAAGGGTAGTGTACTTATTTAAGTGGTGAAGACAGAGGAATCGTCTGGGAATGGGAGTCGAGTTGGCCATGTTAAGTTCAGTTGCCTGATGGTGATGTTGAACAGTAGTTGATCAGTATTTGGTGGTCAGATATGGAGAAATAATGTACCAATTTATAATTTCCAGTAAAAGTGTATATGACTGCCCACTTCTGATATGCCAAGAATTAAGTCATTTGTTTCCTTACCAAAGGCCATCCCTGTTTAGATTCTTTCACCATTCTGTTCAGTCCTTCTGGTTTGTACAAGATATCTGTAATGAGTATATTAACCTTTTGTCTCATCTATATTGAAATTTCCCCCCCAGCTTTACATTTGTTCTTAATTTTAATGGTATTTTCTTGGCATTGGAGAAATACTTAAATTTTATATAGTGATAATTTGTTTTTACCTTTGTATTCTTTAAATGATCTTTTCTTTTTTTTCCCCCTCTTTCTTTCACCTCCCTCCCCACTCCGGTTCAAGCCGTTATTTCTCATTCTAGTTGTATAGGACACAGATCCCTGGCCCATGCTTGTATTTTGAGCCTTGCGCTCCCCCCCGCCTCCCGGCTGAGGCAGTCAGTCTCCAGTTGTCGGTTGGCCACTCCCAGCAGCTCTCACTGGCAGCTGGCCGCTGGCCACTCATGGCAGCACAGAGCAGCCTATGGCAGCTCACGCTGGCTGCTGGCCACTCACGCCTACCTCTGGCTGCTCATGGGCAGCCCAGCTCCAAAAGAGCTGTTATTCACAATCTTAGCTGTAGAGGGCACAGCTCACTGGCCCATGTGGGAATCGAACCGGTGACCTCGGCGTTAGGAGCACAGAGCTCCAACCACCTGAGCCACTGGGCCAGCCCCTAAAAGATCTTTTTAACCTTAACATTAGGAAAATATTCCAGCTATGTATTTTTTTTAGTTCTTTTGTGATTTCAAATTTGCATCTTTCATCCATTTAAGGTTTTATTTTGGTACATAATATAAATAATAAATCTCATTTTTCCACCAGACATGGTTAGCTCTAACTTCACTATAATTTATTAAATCTGTCTTTTCTCATTGAATAAATATTCCACCTTTATTTTATGTCTTAAATTCTTATAAAGTTTGGTCTGTTTTGGGTTTTCTATGATATACTATTATTGAGCCATGCAGTTATTTTTCTCTTATCCTTTACAGCTCTACTGAAAATTCAGAATCCTTTTTATTATCTAGTTGTTTTTTTTCTTTCCCTCTTAACTTCACGAGCTTCAATTACTGTCAACATTTTGCTATACTTATTTTACCTACCTCACCCCACACATACACCTTTTTTTGCTGAGGATTTAAAAGCTAATCTTGGGCAGAGGAGTTGGGATGGAAAAAGAGCATTTCTTGCGGAACCAAACTGTCATATCCAACAAAATCAACGAGAATTTCTAAACGTCATTTAAAGTCTAGTTTACATTGAGATTTGTCCGATTGTTTCAGAACTGTTTTTTTAACAGTTGGTTTGTTCAAATCAGGATCCAAACAAGATAATTGTATTTGCTTATGTCTCTTAATTTTTCTTTTTAATTTTAGCACAAGCCTCTAGTCCATTTTTTCATGCCTTTGATTTTGATTGCTTCTTGTGGTGTCATTTTACTTGTTTCTCTATTTCATTTTCTATGGATTGGAACTTAGATCTAATGACTTGATTATATTCAGGGTTATTACTTCATTTATTTATTTACTTAAACCAAAGTAGGATATATTTTGGTTCTGCTTAACTCATGATAATATCAGATTGTCTCACTTTTAGTGGTGTGAGGATTGATTAATGGGTTCATATCTTGACCACCTAATCCCTTCATTGTGAAGTTCCTTATTAAGCTTTCACCTATTGGCTTTATCATCTATTGATACCTGTTTATCATCTGTTCCAGGTGACCATTATCTGAATCATTTATTTCAATATGAGTTGTAAAATAGTGGCTTTCCTGAATTTATGATTCTGCATTTATTAGCAGGAATTCTGCAGTACAGTCATATATAGAGTGCTTGGTAACTGTGAAAATGGATGTAGAAAATCTGTATACAGACATAAAATTATTGCCCCACTTTTTTGGGGTTAATAAAAGGGTCAAGTTTAGAGCAGTGTATACGTTAGTTTATATTTGCAAACAAACAATGGGAGAATTAAAACTAATAAAAGTAGATACAGGTGTAGAGATCAAGAGTGAAACAAGATATCTTTGAATATACCTTATTGTAAAGTTTTGGCATTAGAATTACATAAATGTTATATTTGTTTAAAAAAACATTAAGTCAAAAAAGATAAAAAACGATCCTTAAAATGAAAAGCAAACAGAAGTAAATGAACGTGTTTATCAAGCTGATACAGTTTGATACAAAGAAAAGCATTACTTTAGTTATTCTTAAAACCCAGTATTTTGTATGTTCTCAGTGGAATATAATCTAAGTACAAAAAAACTGCAAAGAATTTAAAAAAAACTGCATTTAATTTAATAACCTTACATTTATAATAATATGCTATTTTGAAACGTATTTTAGTATGTTATAGGATAAAACAAGTAATGTTGTTATCATTAAGAATCAATAGTTTCAGCAAAAGAGAAGAGATACAGGTGTAAAATGAAAGAAGATAAATTAAAACTCCAACATTTTAAGTTTGAATAGGAAATGCCACTGTGAACTTATCTTTTCCTCTCTATTTAAAAATGTATGTTTTGTATCTCTACCTGTTGTAAAATTGGAAGTAATAAATAACACACTAGCAGTGAACACTCTTATTCTCAGATTACAGTCTCTAGATACCATTTCTATTTAAAAGGAACCAAGTTTCCTGTTTGGTATATGACTAATTTGAAGTCTGAAGGAGGAATAGTAGAAAATGTGATGCCAAAAAGCAAGGAAACAAAGATTGATGGGTCCATATCAAAAGGACACTGAGGCCAGCTTGAAGGCGCTCTCACTGGCCAAAGACTGGGTAGTTTGAGCATGAAAATGAATAATTCGTTAAATCACTTGAAGTGAATAAAAAGCCGTGAATTCATAATACTAAAAATACAACGAAGGAAAGAAAAGTGAGCAAGGCAAAATTCATTGAACATCATTGTACATTTCTATGATATCAACTCATTATTCTGAAAATTGACAGTTGAAAAAACTTGAAAACATAACCATTTTATCCTGCCTTTCCACTCTGAACTGTATTCAGAGAAACCAAATTCTTGATGTTGAAAACAAGCATTGTTGCTAAAATTTTGTGAGGTTTAACCGTGCTAGTAAGATTTTAATTTATTCAGTATTTTTGCTTTGAGGGTCTTTTTTTATAAGAATGCTCTAAATTGAACTGCCCTGTTAAGTTGGTCTACTATTACCAAACCAGATTTAAATTTTCTTACCTTCTTTTTCTGTATGTTAAAATCCTGTATATAGTATAATACATTTTATTCATGTTTGTTACATTGATTTGTTTTGTTTTGAATTGCTCTCTCAGCAGTATCCTGGTATGAGCCAGCTGTCCTCCAGTCTCGGAGGACTGAGTCTTCAGAGTTCTGCCCAGCCAGAAAGCCTAAGACCTGTAAACCTCACTCAGGAGAGGAATATTTTACCCATGACTCCTGTTTGGGCTCCTGTACCTAATTTGAATTTAGACCTCAAAAAATTAAACTGTAGCCCTGAGTAAGTATTTATTTTATAATCTTTAGTAAGTAATATACTTTGTCGGAAGCACTGTATATCTCTCAAAAATAGTAAAAGTAATATATTAATTCCTTGATTGGAAGTTTTGTTAATGTGGACACTTCTATTCTAGTTTGTATAGAAGTTATGGATGTAAAATTCAGTGTAAGTTGTCTGTTCCTGTCCTACCTCTGTCTCCATCCCATCCCATTCCCATCAACTAATGCTAGGGACATTTTTTTTGTATTTGAAGGGTTTCAGGAACCCAAATCTAACTATGTTTTTCTTTTCTTAAATTTTTTCCCCTCACTTTCCACCAGTAATAACTTCTGGTGTCTTTTAAATAAGGTGGCATCTTTAAAAGTTTATGCCCTTTTTCTTTGCTTGAAAAGGATACAAAGTTATGTGATCTGAAGAACAGGTTTAGATAAATGGTTTATCTGTGAATTTTCTTTTTCCACTTAGTAATAGAATGTGAAGAGTATTACTTTCCGGCTGATTTATCCAGCTGAATTTAGATTTGGATTTCCTTTATTGAGTATTTCCTCACTTTATGGGGAAGTTTAGCTGGCAGCCTTCATCTGGTGGCCGCCAAACCCTGGTGTATCCCCTCTGGGAGGATGAGCTGTGTTACTTAACCTCGCAGAACTTTTGGCCTCCAAGACCAAAAGTTCTCTGTTCTTCCTGCTTGCAGTACTTCTGTCCCCTAATAGGGTAACCTCTGCACCCAGAAGGCGTCCTCGTGCTCCTGGTCGCTCCTCTTTACAAACTAAACTCTGATTCACAAAACAACATTATCTTCTTCCTTGCATTAAGAGTTGGTATTTTTCTTAGAGCCAGTTTTTTCCTTTTTTAAGGCAACAGATTTCTAGCTTTTTGATAAACTACCAGCTTCTCTTTTTTGAGCCAAAATCTTAGTTTCCAATGCAGAAAACAGAAAGTGGAGTTGCTCCAAGGGTTCCCCTTCCTCTGCCACACTCTACCACCAATCCCCCATCAGTGCCTAAGGCAGTGCCAAGATCGTTTCTATAAAAATGCAGAATCATTGATTCCAGATTGAGAACAACTGCCTGTCTTGAGTGTGTAAGCAGCTGTCAGGTCACTAAATATATGCATTTATAGCCTTGTCCTATGAATTAGACGTTCCCTAAGTAGGTGAATATAGTATATGTATATTTGTTAGAGAGTCCACAGGTAGGGAATGGTGTGTGTGTTTCTACGTTGGTGTTTTTTGTGAAAGTATCTCTTTTTTTTTATTAACTAAAGTTTATTGGGGTGACAATTGTTAGTATACTTACATAGGCTTCAGGTGTATAATTCTGTAATACATCATCTATATATCACATTGTGTGTTCACCACCCAGAGTTAGTTCTCTTTCCATCACCATATATTTGATCCCTTTTACCCTCATTTACCATACCCCTCCCCCCCTTACCCTCTGGTAACCACAAAACTATTGTCTGTGTCTGTGAAAGTACCACTTTTTTCAAAATAGCAAAGCAGAGTAATTAGGAGTACAGGCTTTAGAGGTGGACATACCTAGGCTCTTACTATGATTTCACTGATAAGTAGCTATGAAAGTTTTGTGCCAATTATGTAACCTCTCAAATTCTTGGTACTGTTAACTGTAAAACAGGAATAATAATTATGCCTACTATTAAGATAGTCATTCAAAAAATATTGACTGAATGCTTTAAGTGCCAGGCACTGTTTCTGGTGCTGAGAATGAAGCAGTAAATAGGACAAAGCTCTCAATCTCATGCAGCCTATGTCCTATTAGGGAACACATACTCAGAGCGGCCAAACCAATGAGTATATAATGTAATGTCAGAGTATTACTGTGAAGTAGGGAATAGTAAGGGTGGAGGGTGACTGTTTTTAATTGAGGAGTCAGGACAGGTTTTCCGAAGGAGTTAACATTTGAGTAGAGATCTGAAGGAAGTGAGAGCAACAGCGGAGGTCCCAGAGCAAGAACCAGCGTGGTGTGTTCAAGGAACACCACCAGCCTGGATCAGGACATACCTTGCTATCTGTACATGCTTTCAACCATTCTTCTTAAAATTCCTTTCCTGGTTTCCCATACTTCTCCTTCTTACCATTTTGGTTGCTGCTTTCTTGATTCTGTGTCTACTCACCTTAACTTAGAACTTAATAAGTTATAAGCACGTACTCTCTGAGAGGAATAGTGTGACGGTGACATAAGGACAAAATAATCTCTGATCTCAAGTAGAAAAGACAGGCAAGGTACACAACCAACTAAAGCAAGTCAGACTAATTGATACCATAGAAGCATAAACAGATCTCAGAGCACAGAAGAAAAAGTCATTCCTTCTGACTGGTGATCAGGGTTGAGGGTGGTTTCAGAAGAAGCGATAACTTGAATGAGTCTCAGGAGTTGATGAGGCGAAAAAGGGGCAGGAACATTTCTAAAGATGCAGAGGTATGCCTTTTCTTCATTCAAGTTTTCTATTCCCTCCTGTAAATGCCCTACATGCTAATCATAATGGAGTAATTGTTCTTCACCATGAAAGTGCTGAGTCTGTAATTTAGGTCTTTCGACATGTATTGTGTGTGTGTGTGTGTGTGTGTCTGTGTGTGTGTGTGTACATGTACTGGGGGTACCAAAAAAATGTACACATGACTTTTATTCATCTTTTGTTATTGGTATGTATTGAGTATTACAATTTTAATACAGTTCTTCCTTAAAATGTGTATCCATTTTTTTGGATATATATATACACACACACACACATGCCTGTTTAATCTGGATCTTCCTAGTTATAGTTACAGAACATACCCAAATGGTTTTCACTAATACCTTTAAATGTTCTTATAATTATCAACCACAACTATCTTCAGGATATTTTTTCTGATAGCTAATGTAGTCTGTGTTGTCTATATTTTTTGCAGTTCATTTCGGTGTACTTTGACAAATATTCCACAGTCACAGGTTTTACTGAACAAAGCTAAGCTTCCTTTAGGATTGCTGTTACATCCCTTCAGAGACCTAACGGTAAAGTAAAATAGTTTTAAATATTTGTGGGTACTGATGTGTGCTTATGTGCAAGGTGTTTAGATTGTATATTTTCTTAGAATTCTTTTTATGTTCTTTTATTTGAAGTTAGAAATCATTATTTCTGTCAGATTCAATTCAGCAAACATTTTCTGAGCACCTGCTTTGTGACAGGGCCTAAACCTAGCACTGGTAAATATACAGATAATTAAGTTATTGACCTTGCCCCTAAGAAATTCTTACCTAACAGGGGACAAAGATGTAAGAACAATTACAATGCAGGATAATTAACACATGTAACTAATCAAACACTATAAGGTACGTAGGTAGTGAGTGTAGTTTGGGCAGTAAATTCCTCTGGGTACCTACCAAAAATTTTCTACAAGTGGTGAAGTCTGAGCTGGATTTTGAAAGATTAGGAGTTTGGGAAGTTGGAAAAGCCATACAGGGTTAATAAACTTTTTACAAATCCTTTGTTAAACATAAAGGAAGCACCAATAACAATGTCCAGTTAGGGAGGAAAACTGTATGATTGTTCCTATATTAAACAAATAACCTTCATAATAATAAGTCTATTGAATTAAAACATTACTTGTTTGAGTTTCCACAGTCTATTTAGTTTAATATCTAGCTTGCTGGACTTTTACTCATAGTTCTGGCATTTTATGCAAATGTTATATTTAAACTAAAATTTCTAAATTTCAGAAATAAAATGTATCCTGATACATTGTATTTGTACTTTATAAGCTGCATCTCTCCCTCAAACCTTTTTACTCCTGTGGTTTCCTATCCTTATTGCTACTAAGTTGTTTTTTTGTTTTTGTTTTTTTGCTCTCATTCATCCAAAAATACTGATTGTGTACCCATCATGATAGATGCTGAGGATACAAAGGTCAGTAAGCTTCCTCGTGGAGTTTACTTTCCTACTAAGATGTATATAAAGGAGCAAAGTGAATAGAAAATAAAATAATTATAATATGCAGTAAGGATCTTGAATTCATTCATTCATTCAGTAAATACTATTTGATAACCTGTAATACTATTACAACTTTTATCTGTAAACCAAGATAGTTAATTTCCCATATACGTAAGTGAGAATTTTAATCTAAACACAGAAGCCATATGTGATACCTTCTGGAAGTGTATACACTCAATTGGCAACAATGGCTTCCTCTGGGATATAGAATTCTGAGGCGTTTTTTATTTTCTTATTTTAGTAAACTGTATTTCCTAATTTTTTCACAAATGATATGGAGTTACTTGTATAGTAAAAAATGGATATGTAAAAAAAAATTAATACAAAGATATAAATGTTTGTGTATAGGTAGACCCAAAAAAAAACAGAAGGAAATACACTAAAATGTTATCAAGGGTTAATTCAAGGAACTGGAATAATATATGATTTTGAAATCTTTTTTTGTATTTTCTAAATGTCTTACATTGAATATCAAGTTCCTTTCCCAGACTAATCGTAAAGAGATGTATTTTTTTAAAGGCACTTTGGGGCTGGTTTCTTGTGGCCGTGGTTCCCATCAGGATTGTGTGATTGTCTAATGAGTGGTGCCTGAGGTCCACACCAGGTACCATCAGGCAGCAAAGACAGAGGTGTCTTTATGTGGCGTGTGTGTCTTTCCCACTGTTATTGAGTCTAGCTGATGAGTTCTGGGATATATTATTTTCTTGGCCAACTAGGCTTTTTTTGTCAGCCAATAACTTTTATTACATTTGGTTTGACTGAAAGGTGTTATTTTATATATATGAGGTTTATGACAAAAGAGGGAGAAAACTTGATAGCTACTTCTGTTGCTCAGCACATCACTGGATTTCATTAAATGCTTCAGTTTCAAAACACATTTATAGTCTTGTTTTGAGTATGAGCACAGCAGTGTGTGTTCCATTTTTTTCCTGGAATGCTTTTTCTGCTACAGCGTCTATATTTTACTTCCTAGCAATTACCAGTGATAACATCAAATACCATTGTGAGGTGCCGATCTTGTCGAACATATATCAACCCTTTTGTATCCTTCATTGATCAACGTAGATGGAAATGCAATTTGTGCTATAGAGTCAATGATGGTGAGTTTTAGATTTTTAAAATAAGTGTGTTTAATAATATTTTTACATTGTGACATTTTTTTTCATTATCTGGTCCTTCCGTTTGCTTTAAAATCTTTCATATCACTTTTAATGGAGAGAATATAGGCTAGGGACACTTGATTTTTGGTTACGCAAAAAGAGGATAATTGATAATGAGGAAAAGTGACAGGGCAAAGTGAAAAGTATTCATAAAACAAGCAGTGATGGTCACATGGGTGAGGTCATGCAGACTAATTACGCGTGACCCTGACAAGTTAAGATTGTCTTCTGTTTGTACATTTGGTTCGTTCACCTCAGTGTAAACCTTTGCCAGTATGTGTGGACACATGCATTCACGTGTGTCTGTTGTTCCCGTTAGTCATTTCTTAGGACTTCTTAGTATAATTGTTACCAAATTTGTGTTTCTGTCTGATTTTTTTTTCTCTATGTCATAAGATGTAATAAATAAAACACAAACCTAAAAAGCAAGGTTACCTGTGTTCTGGTTTCTTCAACTGATTTCAGAAAAGTTTTAATTCTTCTGATATATTTTTTCGAGAGGGCTTAAGAAGTTAGTTTGTATCATTAGATGTTCACAGAACTATTATAAACGTCATAAATATTGGTGATAGACGTGTTTATTTCTAGGCATATATATGTGTGTTTAGTTACAAATTGTGTTACTAAATTTGTACTGGATTCCTAATTCTTATCTAGTTCCTGAAGAATTTATGTATAACCCCCTTACCCGATCTTACGGAGAACCTCATAAGCGACCAGAAGTTCAGAATTCAACAGTGGAGTTCATTGCTTCTTCAGATTACATGGTAACTATTCGGTGTTAAAATTAGTCATGGGATCAATTGTATTAGTCATTTGTAATTTGCTGTTAAGTGAATTCTTGTCCAAATTTTGAAATTGTCTATAGAATGAATTTTTTAAAATAATGCTAAAAGTTTATACTTAACAAATAGAAAACTCTTTGTAAGAGTTACTTGATCTCCTAGAAGAATGCATGTATATCACTAACAAACGTTGTAATGGTTTATGATGAGCACTAACATCTACAATTTGTTGCCATTCTGATTATATTACTTGCATGGAATAAATATAAATATTCTTTTGCCATTTAATATTTAAGACCATCCAACAGAAAAACTCATGTCTTTGCCAAAAACTGCTCTTAGAGATAATCTTACTGGTTCACCCAGTACAGAGAATCAAGATCAGTGGATATTGACTTCACTTTAATTTTTCTCTTTTCAGTTCATCGTCAAATTCTACCTGTTCTTTAATTATACTGACTTTAAGATTTCATTCTGTTTTCTACTTATAAAAATGAATTACTGGCCTAACTTCTGTTCATCTTCTTTATCATATCTGCTCATTTTAAATATATTTATAATAACTTAGAATTCCTTTGTATCCTTATTTCTAATCTTTGTTTTCTGCAACAATATAAATTATTGCTGGTGGGAAAAAGTGAACATGGACAGCTACTGTGCATTAAATTTCTAATGCGTGGCCCATTTCTTTATTTTTATCATTTTTATGGTCCTTTGTGTCAAATACAGCATCTGCCCACTTAACTATTATTTTCTTGTCTGTTTCCATATTAACTATAGTAAACTTTTTCTTGGTTACTATTACTCTCAACTTCTTACCTTGTTTCCAACTTACTATGTTCCCAGCTCTGTTCTGGCTCCTTAGAAATCTAATCTAATCGGAGTGATGTAGCAAAAAGTCATCTTTAATTTTTGCTGTGTGGCCTGTATGATCCGTGGTTGACTTTTTTTTTTTTTTTAAAGACTGTATATCCTTGTATTTTAACTTTCTATAATAGTAGTTTTCAAGCATACTTCAAAGTAGAGAAAATAGTATAATGAGCCATCATTTACCCATCACTAAGCTTCAACAATTATCAACATTTTGCTCTATATGTTTCATCTACAGTATCCCCAGTCCACTCCAGTCCCTCGTGCCCTCACCCACTGAGAAGTTTATTAAATGCTAATCCCAGCATCACATCACTTACCCCATTCATACTACAGTACATATCTCTAGTAGATAAGGACTAAACATACTGAGACTACCGTTGCAAGGACTTTCTTTCCACTTAGCACTTAACACTGTGATTCAGCCACCACCTGGTGACTTCATAGTTAATGGTGGTCAGGTTTTAAAATATAAATTTTAAAAAAAATGTGTTTAGGATTAGTGAGGAGGATATAGCGATTGGTATTAAATAATAAATAAGTTTAATTTTTCTTTGAAAGATAGCCAATACTTTGTCAGGAAAACATTTAGCCCATCTATTTAATCATTACTGTGTAATGACTGCCTCATCATACTTAATCCACAACCAGCTTTATAAGAAAAAAAGTTAAAGGAATGTCATTTTCCTTAGCACATAAAACTCACAGAGCATCAATCCTATATGCGTATTTTTTTTGTATAATATACTTAGTATAATATCCAGTAGTATGTATAGTATCCAGTAGTATAAAAAGAATAAATTGTACCTACTAAATAAACTACATTATTTTTATTTATTTCAGCTTCGTCCTCCTCAACCTGCAGTTTACTTATTTGTTTTAGATGTGTCTCATAATGCAGTGGAAGCTGGATATTTGACAATTTTGTGTCAGTCACTGTCAGAAAATCTGGATAAGTAAGAATTGTTTTTACTCATAATGTATGTGTGTGTAAATGTAAAGTGTTTATTAGCAGTTTATGGGGCTGGTTTTTATTAAATTTGATTTTGTTTATCATTAAGAGTACTTCCTTTTACTAACAATTGTCACCCCAATAAATTTAAAAAATAAATTTAAAAATAAATAAATAAATAAAAAAGAAAGAAAAGGAAAAAAGAGTACTTCCTGTCCACCTAAATAAGGGTACTGCTACTTGGATTATTATGATTTATGACACAGTGTCTGAATCATAAAATCATGAGAGTTTTAGCACTTAGTAAGGAATATGGATATCATCTAGCTATCCCTCTGACTTAGCGGATCTCAGTACTGGTGCCCAAAGAACTTGACTTACCAGGCTGTCAAGAATCTCAAAGAGAGAAATCTAGTTATAATTTATGTCTGAGCAAGTTGTTTTTCATAAAGTAGTTTTAAAGGTGCTAATGAGAGAATGAGCCAAGTAAAGGGAAGGAAGGAATTGATTTTGTGATGAATATCTTCCAGGAAGCCATAAACTGAGCTGTTCGTTTTGTCACGTTAGTAATGAGCTGTATTGTGAAAGTGGAAACAATACTGGATAGGTTGCTTGTACCTCACTCTAATCTGCCTATGTGTCTACCAATAATAGTCATGAAGAGACCCTCAACTAGCTTTAAAAATGAACCTTCCAAATCTCTGGAAAACAAAATTCTTTGTACATTTCCTTTTTACTCCCAATACCCACAGGAGATAAGACTGTTAGTAAGGGTGGTTCGCTACTGCAGTGGTTTTTGACATGTTCAAAGGTGTAGGATGGTTATATATGAATACTTTGTCAGAAGTACTCATGGTGATTCCAGAAGGTTCTCTCTGATGTTCCATTTGAGTTTGAGAGTCCCTGCCCCTGCTCTGTTGAGTACTAGTTCCCATCACCATAGTAGTAGTCTACATGTCACTGGTCTTGGCCTGTGAATAAAACGGATAACAGTGAGACCTTTGAGATTAAAAAAAAAAAAAAAAGAAATCCAGAGGTATTAAATGATTTGCTTTTAGTTTCTGTTAGTAATTTAGAGTTTTCATATTTTTTTCCTTGATTGTAGCATTTGCCCTATTTTTAGTTACACGTGCTTACTTCAGATACAGCTTTAGCAGTGAGTGGCAATAGAAGACCCTATGCAAATAAATAGTTTTTAAGACTGAAGTATTAGTTTACTAGAAAAATATGAGGACATAGCGCTAGAAATAGGAGCCAGTCCAACAAAGATGAGTGACTATTTGTGAATTAAATAGACTACCCAAAACAAAAAGGATAAAATTGGGAATGGGAAATAGTTTTATTTTTATATATATATATATATATATATATATATATATATATATATATATATATATATATATATATGTAGATGGATAGATAGAATTGATTACAGTGGAAAATAGAAGGCTTAGGAAAGTAAAGAAAAGCAGAGGTAATAGGATAGCAACAGTATAGTAACATGTCTTTGGAAAGGACTATGGAAATAACTGAGAAAGTGGAATTTAATGCTGGAGTAGTTCCAGCTCAATTCTGTGTATTTTGAGTTTGGGGTAGGGTAGGTAAGTCGTTTGCATTTTAATGGGTAATAAATGATCCCAGTATTCAATGACCTTAGAAATCTCAAAGAAGTTTAGTCTGTAGAAATATCATATATACTGACAGTAGTGATAATCTAAACAGCCACGTGTTTCATTTTGTTCCATGAAATGATTTTAGACCTAGCTTATAGACTATATCCTATAGCTTATAGCCTGATTGATCCTGCATAATGGTAATAGTTCTTGCTTTGATGCACACTATTTTGGCATTCTGTAATAATAAAAAATACCTTAAAGGCATTACTAAAACAATAAATTACATAACAGCAGTTAACATAGTTGGTGGTTCTTAAAAATACACTTCTATAAGATGCAGCATTCATCTTATTCATAAGGAAAAGCTTGATGGCAATGCAATGGTAATGCTGTAGCATTGACTTTTGAATATTGAATTCTAGCAGAAAATTTTTTTAAAAATTTTATTACATTTATTGGGGTGACATTGGTTAATAAGATTATATAGGCTTCAAGTGTACAAATCTATAATACATCATCTATATATTATGTTGTGTGTTCACCACCCAAAGTGAAATCTCCTTGTCACCATATATTTGACTCCCTTTTACCCTCTTCTACCTTCCCTCCACCACCTTTTCCCTCTAGTAACCACCATACTATTGTCAAACAGAAAAAATTTAAAAGATAAATGATAAAATGTCTTGATCTTCTTCAATATGCTTTTTATTTAAAACTTTATACATTAAAATCTGAATTACATTGCATTCAGTCTTTTCTAGGAAAGTACCCATTCATCATTCTGCCCTTAAAATGTTTAAACAAGATATACTATTTTTTGTAATATTGGAACTGAAAATATGAGAAATTATTCACTTAAAAGAGTATGTTTCAAAGGAAGGTTAGCAAGAAGTCTTTTTATTTTTAATCATGACCTTTTTAATTTTGGTTGATTATTTGAATATAGTTCAGTTTTCTGAAGTATAAACCAAAAGTGGCAGTGATTTCATCTGAAGATGGAAGTTTCATCCTTAGTGTTCTCTGATATTGGTTTAGATAGAGATGACTTTTCTGTCCTCTATAAAAAGGCATATGTAATTATTCTTAGACATAGTTTACTATTTTATTTTTATTTTTTCATCAAATATCACTGAGCACTTTAAAATTCTCATTTTTATCTTTAGGCTTCCTGGAGATTCACGAACAAGAATAGGATTCGTGACCTTTGATAGCACTATTCATTTCTACAATTTACAAGAAGGATTATCACAGCCTCAAATGTTGATTGTATCTGATATAGATGGTAAGCAGTGAATAAAATAAAAGTCTTTCAAACTATAGATTTTGGAATTAACGCAATTTTATTTGACAATACATTTTCTCATAATGCTGGAAGGATAATTTGGTGCACTTTGATATTTGTTTAAAAATAATTGTTTCCTGGAAAATACTTGATTTTAAGTTTTTTGCACCTGTGTATGTGTTCTTATGCAAGTACACACATGTATATAATACATACAGAAAATATATATATTTATTAAAGCAGTATTATAGTACCCATTACATGTATGGCCTGATAAAAACTAAGATTTTTTTATATTATATTCTTCTGACTTGATTTATCTGTTGATTAAATGTTTTCCCTATAGATGTTTTTCTACCTACACCGGATAGCTTACTTGTGAATCTATATGAAAGTAAAGAGGTGAGATTGATTTTTTTTCTTAAAGTGTTAAAATATTTCTGTTATTTCAACTGTTTACTAAAATATTTAACGTTTACTTGGTACATTAACATTTCAGTAGACAATATAGGTAGCGTATCTATTGACTCCTCAGTTTACAGTCCCCCAAATGTAGAGGCACAAATTACACTCTGAGATATTTTAAAGAATATTGCCTTGCCTTCTCAGTAATTCAACTTTTTAATCTTTGTTTTCCCAGCTTATAAAAGACTTACTGAATGCATTACCAAATATGTTCATCAACACAAGAGAAACTCACAGTGCCCTTGGTCCTGCGCTTCAGGCTGCCTTTAAATTAATGTCTCCAACAGGTGGCCGTGTGTCTGTATTTCAGACACAGTTACCTTCCTTGGGTGCAGGACTTCTGCAGTCCCGAGAAGATCCTAATCAGAGATCGAGCACAAAGGTATTTTATGTTTCTCTGTCATATTCAGGATGGTGTTTTCTGCCTCTAGAGATTGTGTAATTTTTTTATTCATACCACTTTTCTACTTCATTAACTTAAAAAAAAAAAAACTAGTAAGAAAGTTAAACTCAAATTATTTGTTTTTTGTGTTGCAGTGTGTTCTTCTTATTACTTTGTTTGCAAGTCATAGAAGTTTAGGAATCATTTACTCCAACCCTTTCATTTTACAGATGAGGAAACAGATTTAACTATCCTGCCAAAGATTAAATAACTAATGGTAACGATGTGACTACCTTTTCTGACTCCAGTGCTCTTTTTTGTTGCACACTTACTAAATCTGAGGTATTATAATTTAAAATGCTCATACTAATAAAATTTTTAATTAAAAGATAGTACAAATCATTGTATGAAACTTGGAAAGTAGAAACAAATCCTTAATAATCTCACTATCAAGATAACAGCATTTAGTTGAACAAACACAAATAGGCATAATTGAGCATCACACATATAAACTATATTTTTTAACTGACTGTTTTCATTGGAGAGTATACTGGGAGCATTTTCTGAGGCCCCCTAAAAATTATTTTAAGACATATATTTTAGTAAATGTGGAAGTACTCTATTTAATTAATTACCTCCTAACTATTGAAAAGTTGTCTGCAGTATTTTAACTATTAAAAACAAAAGACTAAGAGGCTGAATATTACATGAAGATTTTATCAGCGTATTTTAATCCCTATTTCACATAATAAATTAACTGGAACAATCATTTTTATTCCGGACATAAATTTTGTCTGGCTTCAACTTATGTATGAGAAAATGCCATTGTAAGTAATTATGAGTACGAATTAAATAGTTTTAATAGTGTCATAAATATTTAGCCATATATTCAGTTTTTCTTTCGGATACATTCAGTTATACAATTAGAAGTAAAATTATTGGGTCAAAGCGTGTAAACTTTAAGTTACTAATGTATTTTACTTTTTATCAACTTGTACTCTTAATGACTCTCATCTTCTAGCCACTATTAAATATTCTTCACCAACTTGCTTGAGAAAAAATAGCACCATATTTTACTTTTTACAGAAATTGTATTTTTAAATTGTTTCTGAGAAAGAAGCTAATTTTAAAATAAATTGGGGCAAGTATATTTTTTTAAACTCATCAACAAGCACAGCTAGTATTGAGCTCTTTGATCCATTGCAGCCCATTATGGAATACTGAGGTGTTTTGAACATTGGACGGTGTTACGTGTTTACTGAATTTTTTGATACAGTTTTGTTTTCTCATTTAACTTTTGAAATATTCTCTATCTGCCTGGGACTCAAAAGCTTAAATATCTGTGGTGTACATATTCCTTCACATCTGAGTAAATTTTAATGTAATAACCATGAACTATAATTGAGAGGATTGAAACATTTGGTTGGTCAATGTACCATAGTGATTAAGAAGGTGGAATCTGGCTCTCGCATTTTTAACTCTCTCCAGTGCCACCTTCTCAGCTAAGTGTCCTCATACCAGTAGGAGAAACGTTCCTTAATCTAGTATGCTATCCTATCGTTATGTAATAATGGTAACAGCACTCACTCTAGAGCCAGACTTCTTGGGTTTATATGCCAGCATCCACCACTCAATAAGTAAGTAATTGGTCAAGGTACTTAATCATTTTATTGCCTCAGTTTCCTCATCTATAAAATGTATATAACATAGTATGTTATTATGAGGGTTAAATAATTTATATAAACTATACTGAACAGTGCTGGCACATAATTGTTTTATAAATATTAGCAGTTGTTATTCTTATAGGTAAGTCTATACCAACTGCCTAGACATTTTTTAAAAAACTCCTAGTTTGCTAGGGGGAGAGAGGATATCCTCTTCTTTATTATAAGAGACATATGTGCATAATTCAAGGTTTCTAGCTCTTACTTTATGACCTGTTGACCTAGGTTGTACAACATCTTGGCCCTGCAACTGATTTTTATAAGAAGCTCGCTTTAGATTGCTCTGGGCAGCAGACTGCAGTGGATCTGTTCCTTTTAAGTTCACAGTATTCTGATCTTGCTTCTCTAGGTAAGGAGATATCATTGCGTTTATCTGTTCACATGAACATTTTTGGCATATAAATTAAATCTAATCTCTTCAGTAAGAGTTCTCAATAATTGGGGGAGAAGGACATGTGAATTAGATAGATGATATCTAAAATTACCAGTAAACTTTAAAGCACTATAGGTATATACAGTGCTGTTACTATTTTGTTTTTGAAATATGATTCCCTTGACATTCTGCTCAACAATAAACCTTGTCATATATTTTTTAAATATGTGTTTTAAATGTTTGTGTTTTCTCAGATTTCTGACAGCTTTGGTTATCTCATTATAACTTAGATTTCTTTATAATATAGAATCTGTACTACTGTTGGACAAATAGGATATTATTGTTTCTGTAACTAATACTTTTGTTTTTCTCTCTAAAGCTTGCATGTCCAAGTACTCAGCAGGGTGCGTTTATTATTATCCGTCTTTCCACTATACTCACAATCCTTCACAAGCAGAAAAGTTACAAAAAGACCTAAAACGTTATCTCACAAGAAAAATTGGATTTGAAGCTGTTATGAGAATAAGGTGTACTAAAGGTATGAGATTATAAAAAAATTATGCTTCATAATTAAATTAATAAGAATTCATATACTGACTACCTATGACTACCTGTAGTGGTTATTCGTCATTAAGAACGTTATGTGTGATCCAGATAGTTATACCCTGTTTTAAATTTATATATAGTTATTTAATAATCATTGCCCAATTTTTAAAGTCATTTGGGTAAGGGGGCAAAAGTCATGTTTTGCCTTATTAGGAAGAAGCTAAGAGAAAACCCATATTGGAGATGATTTTAGAAGGAAAATTAGAGGAATAGGGAAGATCTTACGTGAAAATGGTCAAATTAATGATCTTTGCCTTCAAAATCATTCAAATAGTCTTCAATTTACATTACCTCAGTTTTATGTGAATGTTTGCTGGACGGATTCTGATCCGTTAATTCTTAAATGAGTTTTATAGTAACCTTCATTTGTTCAATTTTGTATGTTAGATCTTGTACATAACCTGCATTGGTTCTTTTGAATTGGTGTTTTAGAACCTCTACCAACCTCCAATCCTACTCCCCAGTTATCCTTTTGATTCAAAATCAGAGACATCTGTTACTTTATAAAGTAGCTTTAGCCTGAGGTAAAGATACTACTGTTACTTCATCTTTTATAACAAGTGTTCTCTTCCGTAGGTCTTTCAATGCACACTTTTCATGGAAACTTCTTTGTTCGTTCCACTGACTTGTTATCCCTTGCCAACATCAACCCTGATGCTGGATTTGCAGTACAGCTGTCAATTGAAGAAAGTTTGACAGATACTTCCTTAGTGTGCTTTCAGACAGCCCTATTATATACGTCAAGCAAAGGTAATGTTAAGAGAGATGAAATACAACCTGCAGAAGTAATTCTCCCATCCTTTCACATTCTGGGGAGAATGAGGAGAAAGAATGAACATGCAGTGGGAAGTAATGGGATTTGCATCAGTTAATCAAATATATGTTGTTGTTTTCGCTCATGTTTGAATCTTAAATAACATCTCCTTTGACCTGTGGAAGACTTGTATCCTCAGGATCATAGGTATCTGGTAAACAACCCATGCTAAATCCACTATGCCATTTTTAGCATTATTTCTTGCCCCATAAAATAAAAAATTCTGCCTACCACTTAAGGCCTACATTTGTTAGTTGACACTCCGTGTTTTCTGACATTTTACAGTGTTGAATATAATTTAGAATGAGTGATATTAAAATAAAAACCAGAACCTAATATTCAGCTATATTCAAAATATAGTATGTGTTCATAGTGTATTTTCAGATTTGGAGAGTATTTAGTTTTCTTTAAAACATGGTCATTTTACATTTCGATATCCTGTTGGTGATTTAATCCAATCAAAACGAGAACTTGAATAATATTTTGACCTGTTCATTTCCTTCTTGGTCTGATGTATTTTGCAATGACATTTGTTCATCTCTCCGTTTAGGTGAGCGGAGAATTAGAGTGCATACACTTTGTTTGCCGGTGGTAAGTTCACTAGCAGATGTATACGCAGGAGTGGATGTACAAGCTGCCATCTGCCTTCTGGCAAACATGGGTGAGTTAAAAACTGAGGGAACAGGTGAAATGCATTTTTGTATCCTAAAAACTGAAACCTGGGCTTTTTTTTTTTTTTTTTTACCCTAGAAATCCCTTATTTAAAAAGTTTTACATTTTCATTTACAGCAGTGTGAATTCCTCTGTTTTTATATTTCTTATTAATTCTTCAGTTTAAAAATCGTTCAGGGGATTCATAATCACCAAAAGCTGGCAACAACCCAAATGTCCTTCAGCTGGTGAATCTTTACAAATATGATATATCCATACAATGGAATACAATTCAGCAATAAAAAGGAAAAGAACTGTTGATATGTGAACAGATGTGGGTGACTCTCGTAATGCTTATTATGCTAAGTGAAAGAAGCTAGATTTAAAATGCTACATACATATGATTCCATTTATATGACATTCTGGAAAAGGGAGAATCATAGAGGTGAATAGATTAATGATTATCAGGGTTGGGGGTAGGGGGGATTTTACTAAAAAAGGGACAGCACAAGGAGATATTTTGGGGGTGATAGAACTCTTGTTTTTCTTGATTGTGATAGTAATTACATGGTTATGCGTTTGACATAGAATCACTATAGAGCTATGCTCGAAAAAGTGAATTTTACTGTATGTAAGTTTTTAAAAATCCTTTGGGTATTAATATAACACTGAGTGTTTTGCTTTTAATGAATTTATCTTTTAGATGAAGTTAGACATGAAATGAACCTTATCTCCCTTATTAAAATTGTATTTTTAATACTTGTGCATATGTGTAGGTTATCTCTATTTTATTAAAATGTATACTTGCAGGAAAATAAGTTGCATACTAAATTCTGGCTCTTTGCTGTCTGCATGAGGACCTATGTTCAGTTTGTTCTTTTTTTTTTGTTGACGTGGGAATGCTTTGACAAAGAGGATTATAGAGAATCACGAGGGGTAACAGATTGCAGAACTTACATTTTTTTCCAATTCTTTTTTATTGGAACTTACATTGTTTATAAATGATACTTTATACATGTGACTTTTATTTGAGTAATGGAAACATCCCCAGGGCTTTCTCAGGAGTAGGTGGATGGTATATGTCTCTTAAACCAATAGGGGTTAAGTATTTTTAAACTTAAAGACATTAAAATAAGAAGGTCCAAAACAATCTAGATTTGTTCTAATTGTCAGGTTTATTCAGATTTAGTTCAGAAAAAATATGCAATGAATCAATACTTTTAAAATGAGGGAGGATATGAAATGTATTTTTCTGTTGTGGAAATGGAATTTTTGTTGGTTTCTTAAATAATTCATGTAAATCTTATCTTTTACAGCATGCATTGGAATCTAATGGTTAAATACGTTTTCATTTTGATTGCCTTCTAGCTGTGGATCGATCTGTTTCGTCAAGTCTGTCAGACGCAAGAGATGCCTTAGTGAATGCTGTAGTGGATTCATTGTCTGCATATGGCTCCACGGTCTCAAATTTACAGCACTCTGCGTTGATAGCACCTACCTCCCTCAAGTTGTTTCCTCTCTATGTTTTGGCCCTTCTCAAACAGGTATTTCTCTATACGTTTAATAAAATCTTTTAAAATTCTCATTATTTAGGTGAAGAAGTGAAATCTAGGTTTTCTGGGTTTTAAAAACTTATTTAACTAGAGGCTTACGCAGTTTAGCATTGAAAAGGTTTTGAAGAACAGAAAGATCAGTGGGAAATGAAGGTACACAAATATGACTCTTGTAAAACATTATGTTCTCACTCCTTAATATGTGGGAGAAGCTTGAATAATGGTGTGCTAATAGCATACTCTTAGTATACGAGTATGCTTCTAAAAAGAGGCTAAGGAAAGGATGTAATATTCATTGAATATCTTTCCATGTCTCAGGGACTGTGATAGGTATTACATATACATCATCTTAATTAACTCTTACAGCAACGTAGAGGTATTTCCCTCTTAGTATAAGAGTATACTTCTGAAAGGAGACTAAGGAAAGGATATACTATTCATTGAGTATCTTTCCATGTCTCAGGCACCATAATAGGTATTATATATACATCATCTTAATTAACTCTT
This sequence comes from Rhinolophus sinicus, assembly GCF_057876585.1. Classification (NCBI taxonomy): domain Eukaryota; kingdom Metazoa; phylum Chordata; class Mammalia; order Chiroptera; family Rhinolophidae; genus Rhinolophus; species Rhinolophus sinicus. The sequence goes on from NC_142501.1 coordinate 186,204,577, forward strand.
ACAGTAACCTAGAGGTATTTCCCTGTTTTTCTTATGATGACAATATAACTTCAAGAAGCGAAGTAACTTGCTCATATACCTATCTATTAAATGTCAAGAATTGAGAATTGAATGCATGTCTGTCTGATTTGAAGGCCTTGCTTTTTCCATGATGATGGTATGTATTTGTTGTAATACTTATTCACTGTATTTATGTTTTTCTTGAAAAATGTGTATCTTTTTTTATGTAGAAAGCATTTAGAACTGGTACAAGCACACGCCTGGATGATCGTGTGTATGCCATGTGCCAGATCAAGTGTCAGCCACTTGTTCATCTAATGAAAATGATTCATCCCAACTTATACAGGATAGACAGACTAACAGATGAGGTATGATTTCTTTTAGTGCATTTGGAATTTTTAAATTTAAGTATATTTGAATGTCTTGATTCTATAACTAAGGTGGCAATACATTTATTAACAATTTATCTGTTTTTCCTTTTTGGTATTAATACATTAAGGACACTAGCGATGGATTTGATTAATAGGTCTATCAGATACTATCTGTGGTTATGGAGTTTTCAAAAATAGTTTCATATAGGAAGTAAATTGTCTTGTGGGTTTTATTATAATGTTTATTACAAAGCTAAGTTGTAGCATGGACATTTCCATTCCTGTTTTGTAGATATTGATTGTTTCTCATATGATCAAAGCACAGTTTTGATTATATTGTAAACTGGATCTAGTATCCAACAGTATTTTTTTTTTTAGTTAAAGTTTATTGGGGTGACAATTGTTAGTAAAGTTACATAGATTTCATGTGTACAATTCTGTATTACATCATATATAAATCCCATTGTGTGTTCACCCAGAGTCTGTTCTTCTATCACCATATATTTGATCACCAACAGTATTTTTAACATGCAAATATGTAGTGTGTGTTTTCTTCCTTTTGTTAAAACAACTTTTTGGAATCTTCTCTGTAATATGTTTAGAGAAATGTAAAAAGATAGCTTGCTTTGCAGCAGATTTAATAATCATACTTTTAATATAACCTGATTTCAAAAGGGGAGGAAATGGAAAGATTGGTTTACATATTTGTGTTATCAATAATTTTTTGCATTCTGCAAAATTCTCAAGTGTCATTTTTCAGTATTTCTTAAAGAGCTAGTGTCCACTAGCTTCCAAAGTGTGATGATAGCAATGTAAGCTTGTTCACGTTCCGTCTTTTTTTTTCAGGGTGCAATACATGTTAATGACAGGGTTGTACCTCAGCCACCTCTTCAAAAATTGTCTGCAGAGAAGCTGACAAGAGAAGGTGCTTTCCTTATGGACTGTGGCTCGGTAAGTACACTCTACTGATAAGCCTAACATTGTTCCAACAAAAAGAGACACTTACAGCTCTGTTATCACAGAGCAGGCAGTGAAAGGTGGATTGGGAGCTGAGAGGCTCCCATTGGTAACTGGCACAAGAGGTCAGATTGTTTTAGACTTTTCTAGTTGGACATCATTTTATTATCATAGATTAATAAATTTCATCATTGTGGATCATTTACTGTCGTATATTATGTATACCTGATAAAGAGAAGAGATAAATTCCTGTCTTCAAGGACTTTACCACCTAGGATTATAAAATTCAAAGGGACCTCAAGAGTTTATCTAGTTCAACTTATATCCCTTGTCAGAAATGCCATTAATTATTAGGAGTTCAGGAAAAGTCACTGGACAGGGTGGTGGGGAGAGGTGTTAGAATGGTCAAGATGGCTTCATAAATGATACCTTATGATCAAGAAAAGGATTCCGATAGCCTGAGGAGAAGGGGTGGGAAGAGCATCTTGGTTAAAATAACAGAGGCAGTCATAATAGAAATAGTGGATAGGAAGTATAGTGAGTCAGTTATCCTGGTTAAAACATTACATTCCTTTTGGGGAAAAGAAAAGGAAAAAGGTAAAATATGTTTTATGGGAAGTCTTGAAATTGAAGCGAAGAAGATAAAAACCACTCTAGATTTCCTGGATGTAGATTCTTAAGTGTACCAATTATGTTTCCTTATTATGTTTGTTCCTACTTTATTTGAAAATAGTATGCATTACCTCTATTATGCTTGATAATTTTGAGAAAATAAGCTATAATGGGTTTCTGGTTAAGGAGTTTTAATATCTTGTTTTTTTGTTTTTAGGCTTTTTACATTTGGGTTGGAAAAAGCTGTGACAATAACTTCATAGAGGATGTGCTTGGATATCCTAATTTTGCATCAATACCACAGAAAATGGTCAGTAGGTTCTATACAGCTTTTAACTTTTGTGTGCTTGTTTGTTTTATAATTTTTATTAAGATAAAATTCACATAAGATTCACAATTTTAACCATTTTAAAGTATACAATTTGTTAGTTTTTAGTATATTTATAATGTACAACCATCACCAGTATCTAAGAGCACTTCCATCATCCCAAAAAGAAACCTATATCTCCCAACTTTCCCCACCTTCTTTCCCCTTGCAACTATTAATGTCTTTTCTATATCTATGGATTTGCCTGTCCTGTACAATTCATATAAATGGAATCACACAATATGTGGCCTTTTGTGTTTGGCTTCTTTCACTTCTCACAATGTTTTCAAGGTTCATCCATCTTGTAGCATTTATCAGTATTTCATTCTTTTTTATGACTAAATAATAGTCCATTGTTTGCATATACCACGTTGTGTTTATCCAGTCATCCATTCATGGACATTTGGGTTATTCCCACTTTGGAGCTGTCGTGAATGGTGCTACCATGAACACTTTGTTTACAAGTGTTTGTGTGAACATGTTTTCAGTTCTCTTGGGTATATAACCTAGGGTTGAAATTGATGGGTCATATGGTAAACTCTATGTTTAACTTCTTGAAGAGCTGCCACACTGTTTTCCAACAACTTTACCTTCTGATTTAAATTATTTTGCTGGTAATAAACAAATTTTTCAGTTGGCCTTTACTTATATATGTGTTAACCAATACCAAAGAAATACAATTCCAAAAGCAGTTCTCTATATTTAATTACCTTATTCTTGGATATGTAAATATGTCATTTCTCCTGAAATTAATATAATGTCAATATAATTCTCACTACATTCTGTTGTTTGAATGACTCAACAAATGAGGATAATAAGGAAAAGTTTTAGAAAAATAATATCAGCAAAGGGGAAAAGCATATGAAAAATAAGTTTTACTAAATAAAATTGTAGACTTTATTTTAAAGCTGTGCTTAGTTAAGCACTATGATAGTAGCATAATAAATATATCAGTGGAATAGAATAGAATTCAGAAATGGATGTAATTCCTGAAAAATAGAACATGGTTAAGATTATACTTCAAATCACTGTGAGAAAAATGGAATATTAGAAAGAGAATCTTGATTATATTAAAATGGGTGAGGCCTTTGTAAGTCAGTGATGAAAAAGATTAATAAATCTGACAGCATAAGATTAAAATATTTCTATCCGGTAAAATAAAACCAAAAGACAACAAAATGGGAAAATTACCTATAACTCATGTGCCTGATAAAGGGCTAATTTCTCTGGGATGTAAAGTTCTTTTACAAACTTTTTTTTTTAATTTCTTTTTTTTTATTGGGGAATAGTGTGCTTTTCCAGGACCCATCAGTCGTCCCGCAATCTGGTTGTGGAGGGTACAGCTCAGCTCCAAGTCCAGTTGCCATTTTCCATCTTTCGTTGTAGGGGATGCAGCCCACCATCCCATGTGGGAATTAAACCGGCAACCTTGTTGAGAGCTCACGCTCTAACCACTGAACCATCCAGCTGCCCCTCCGGCAGCTCATCAGCAGCTTGTTGTCTTCAGTCTAGTTGTGGAGGGTGCAGCTCACTGGCCCATGTAGGAATCCAACCCGTAGTTGTTAAGAACTCATGCTCTAACCAACTGAACCATCTGGCTGCCCCTATAAACCTTTAAGAAGAAGAAACCCCTGTCCCTTCAAAACGAAATAAAAATAAAAATGGATAAAGGATTTGAACAGCCAATTCATAGGGAGAAAATATAGCAGTGGCCATATGAAATGATGTTCAGCCTCACTCGTAATTAAGAAAACAAAATAAAACATTTTCTAATTTTCCAGATTGGCATGATTTTTAAGTTTAATTAATAGGCAATAATGCAGAGGTCAACAGGCCTATCAAATACTGTTGATTGGAGTATACATTTATACAGTCTTTTGGAGGGCCATTTGACAATATCTGTTAAAATGAAAATCACATAGTTTATGACACAGTAAATTATTCTACTCCAAAGAATATTCCCCATAGATTTATTCATAAAAGTGTGTTTTTGTACACACATTCTTACAGCATTAAATAATGTATATGTATTTATTAAAAACAACAGTCTGAAGAGAGAAAAGTATGCATAATATGATCTATTTGTTTTTTTAATGTATATATAATAATAGTAGCTATACTTTTAAAATATCTGAAAAAACTCATTAAAGTAGAAATTTTTTTACTGTTTAAATATTCACATAAATTACAAATATAATCAATCCAAACTTTTCTATTTAAATTTTTTACATACTGTATACTTTGAATTATTTCGTTTACTATTAAGTTGGCTTTGGGGAAAAAAACATTTTTAATATATGAAAGAGTAGACTTTTGGGGTCTTTTAAAAAGTGTTTCCTGTGGTTTTTAAATATATTTACACATCCATAGTGTTCTTTAATATTGCTTTCCCTTAAATTTTAAGAACTAAAGAAAATATGAAATTCTCTGAGAGTGGCTATTATTATAATAAGGGGTATAATGTATAATTGTTAAATGAATTTGGAACTTAGTGATAACCCCGTTCATTTGAATATTTTCTTCAGAAGAAACGTAAAATTGCAACACAATACCAGTGACATGCTAGTCATTATGTTTTATTAATTTATCCAGGGGGAAAAAAAGTAATATACAGGTAAAATGTCAGTGACATACTTACCATTAAACATGTTTTATTGACTTATGCAGAAAAATACACAGATTCACCAACAATTTAAATTTCATTTGGTTGGTTGCTGCTGTTGGAGCTGGAAATAGAGTGCTGGCAGTTTGTTGGTGGTTGTGGGAATCATGATTTAGTTATAATAATACTGAAGTCTGTGAGAAAGGAAATAATTTCCTAATCATATTTTCTTTACCAGGCACATCTTCCGGAGCTAGATACACTTTCATCAGAAAGAGCCAGATCCTTTATAACTTGGCTTAGAGACAGTAGACCTTTAAGCCCAATTCTTCACGTGGTAAAGTAAGTATTTGTAATTTAAACTATAAAATTGTCATATCCTATGCAATCTGTATGAAATTGCTCGTTTTCAAGCAAATTTTAAATAACATCAAACTATATACCATTACTTAAGTAATATTCCTTGTGTTCCATTTTCCTAAAGTCCTCGTGTATTATATATTTTTAAATATGAAATTATTCCTTTTAATAATAAGAACTTTTAGGTAAATATCTTTTCCTTTTCTTTTAGAGATGAGAGTCCTGCCAAAACAGAATTTTTTCAACATTTGATTGAAGATCGGACAGAAGCCGCATTCTCGTACTATGAATTTTTGCTTCACATTCAGCAGCAGATTTGTAAGTGAAGTGGAATAAAATTGAGTAAGAAGAAAAAGATCCATAACCTAGGTAAAGCATAATCTGTCAGAGAAGCACATTGGAAATTTGAAACAAAGGCATTTGTTGTTACAAGACTTTATGCATAGCGTAGCACCCTGTTTGAGGCTTTAGCAAAAGCTAAAAAGGAGGAAAAAACTTGACAGATTTTCTTCAGCCTAAATTAATGGTAATGATGCTGTTTCACCAAGTATATTTTGAATTGGTTTCTACACATTTCCAGTAGTACAGTAGTACAGTGCTCGGTTCATTGCAAGTCAGCAAATTTATGTAGCTAATGTGGAATGATATGTCATAATGTAAAATTAGATAAATTCTTTTTTCTTATAATATGACATTTCTGGACTTGAGCTCTGACAAGAGATGCCAAAAGGCAGTGGGTACCATGTTATTTATATGAATTACTTTTTAACAAGGAATGATTCGTATTCATTAAATGAATTCAATATTTTCCCTGTAAAAACAAGAGTTTCAATACATGAACTATAGAAAAGATATATATATATAATGTACATAAATGTTACATTTGTAAAGAAAATGTAAAAATGTAACTACAGAATATGAATTGCTGTGCTACGTTGTTGGATGACAGCTACGTTGTTGGATGACAGCTCTTTTTGTCGCAGTTAGAGAATGAGGTTGACTAATGTGTATTATGAATTGAGTCCACAGAAGAAACACAAAACACTTTGTAATTCTGTTAAATCTTTTATGTGGATTTATTTATGATCAGCCTACTAATTAAAAATATTTTGCTTGACAATATGGTTTGGTGTTATTTTTGTGAGGGGGCAGTTGACAGTTTTTTTGTTATATTTTTACATATAGGATATACTGAATTTACTACTTGGGCAGTGATATTGAATCTGTAAGTCTTCATTAGTTTGTGGATATTACTAAGTACTTACTCTGTTTATATTCTGGAAACAAATGGTACTTTCAGAATACGTATGAATATTGACGAAGTATAATCTTACTGTGTCTTTCTCAATAAAATTAGGTATTTCCTCTGCACATTCATAGCAAGAAAATTCTCATAACATACGTGACTATTCTATCCTATTTAATTGACTTTAAGATTACCATCTTGAATTTTGAGGGAGATTTTATTCTGATGAAAACTCATTTACTAACAGCTTATTTACTATAAAAACTGTTAATGATCTATCAGATTGTGGGATAGAATTTTATTTTATACACTGTGAAAGTCCTATTGATGAACTTTGGAAGGAAAAAATGCTTTTGATGTGTGTGGTAAGTGATTTTTTGTGGTTTTATGCTTTGTGGATCTCTTTTCTTTAGATAAAAATAAAAGTACTCTCTCACATTCCCTGATGGAAATGAGAGGTTAAATGACTCACCCTAAATGACATTACTAATTAGAGACAGAGCTAAGAGTAAAAGCCAAATGTTCTCCCCACCCACCGCCTACTCCTGCCACACCCCCACCCCAAGACTGTACTTGTCCCTATACCATGCTGCCTCTATCAAGTGGGAATACTTTTAAAGCCAAACAAACAAACAAAAAACAAAACAAAGCTGGGATGACCTAGGTGGAATCACTAATAACTGAAAAAAGACAGAGTTTAAGGAAAAAAACATGCTTTGGCAGATGAAACTGAAAAATAAACATGGAGGTAGGTATTTTAAACATGAATGTGTATATGTGGCAGGACATGTATGTGTATATGGCTTGAGGAGAGAAGGTAGCTGTGTTTAGGGGACACGAGGCTATTCATGCATTGCCTTCTGATGGGTCATGAGCTGATCCAAAAATGAAAATGCTTTCTTTTCATTACTGAAAAGGGAGAACTCAGTTCAGTCTATCTCCTGTTTCTTTCTTGTATTTCTCCTTTCCTCTTGCACTACCACCACACTCATAACATTTCTGACACCAGATGTGTTGGGGTTTTCCCCACACCAAGCAATTCTCTGTGACAGCAATCAATCCTGACACTACCCAGAGATGGCATCAGATCCCAAACTTTAAGGGCTCAGTCCCACAAGATTGACCCCATCCCTCCTTCAGACTCCAGTTGCAAGCTCAGGTGCTTCTGACTGCTTCTTCATAGCTCCTGGATGTACTTGTAAGGGCCCATCTTGGCTTACCTGATGCACCAGAGGGAAATGCTATCACATTTTCTTTCCCCATTCATCCTTTGATGGACACTTAGATTGTTTCCATACCTTAGCTATTAGAGAAAAGGGAACCTTTCTTTGTACATTGTTGATGGAAATGTAAATTGCTACAGATAATGGAGAACACTATGGAAGTTATTTAAAAAATTAAAAATAGATCTACCATAGACCCAGCAATCCCACTACTGGGTATATACGCAAAAGAAATGAAATCAGTACCTCGAAAAGTTATCTGTACTCCTGTTCATTGCAGAATATTCATGATAGCCAACATACCAGTAATAAAACTCTTCTTTCATTTGGAGCACTAGCTAATAAAAGGAAAGGACTCAGGTAAATTACCTTCTCATGTGGACTGAATGTTTAATGTGTCACTATCTATCCAGGGCAATTGTATTTTGAAATGCAGATGCTAGCTAACACATGAATCTGTCTTTGGTTGTGAGAAAGCTTTTGCTGTCATGGAAACCTCCATCTTTTTTAATAAAGAAAGGAGATCATCAAGAGAGATTTGCTACTTGTTGCATTGTTTGCCAGCTTGGATTCATTAACTCAAACCTCTTGCGGATTTAGCTAATAAAAATACTGGATGCCCTGTTAAATTTAAATTACAGATAAACAGATAAATAACAAATGATTTAGTATAAGTACACCTCAAATATTTCATATTTTTTTTAAAAAAGAATAAGTGTGACCCCATGTAGTATTTGGGACATACACTAAAAAAAAATTACTAGTTGTTTATCAGAAATTCAAGTGTAACGGGGCATCCTGTGTTTTATCTAACTTGTAAGTAAGCTATGTGAAACCTTGGGTTAGGTTGTTCTTAAATGGTTTGTGTTTGTTCTTGTAAACAAAATGTCTCAAAGACAAAGCAGATTTTCCAGTTATTGTTAAGACCTAAGTTCCGGTTCCCTAGCTCCTTCAATTAAGCGTAAGAGAAGCCAATTCAGCTGTGGGAGAGATTGTCCCGAAAAGCTCCGGGTAGGGCACCATCTGGTGAGTAGCTGTCCTCGGGCAGGGCCGGGCCTGGGGCTGACCATCCGGCCCCTCCGCGCTCACCAGCAGCTGAGGCCCGGCCATCGCATCCCCAGCACAGCCTTGGAGCCAATAGAGAGCTGGCGCCTCGGCCGACCCGCTTCTCTGTTTCCCGCTCTGTCGCGGGGCCCAATTTCCCGAGAGACCCCGTTCCGCTTCCCCCACGCCCTTGCCCCGTGGGGTGGGATGGAGAAGGCTTCTCTTAGAGCACCAAGTGCCGGGAATTAACAACAAGTTCCGACATCAAGAGCTCGCCACTTGCGGGTGGCCAGCTATCGCTCACTCTTGCAAGGTCTTCCGCGGGAGGAGGGGAGGCCGCCGGCCGCGCGCCGCCCTGCAAACCTGCGGAACGGAGGGCGCTTCGCTCGCGCTCTTTCTTTTTCTTTCTTTTTTTTTTTCCGTCGGAGGAGAGAAAACAGCCTCGCGCCGGAGTATGTGCCCAGACCAGAAGTGGAGGAGGGACACACCCTCCTCCGCCCGCCCAGCCCGCGCCTCACAGGGAGGCGTCGGGAGGCGGGCAGTGGCGAGGCGCAGTGGTAGAGCCGGGGCGCCCACGGCGCAGCGCCGGCGCTCATTAGGCCCGCGCGCTGTGGGGAGCCCTGCGCCGGCAGGATGATGCTCTTCAGGGGACCCCGACCGTGGCGCCCGCGGCGACCGCCAACCCTTAGCACTCCCGCCCGAGCAGGTCCGCGGCCGCCGCCGCCCCAGGTAAGACAGCGGGCTCAGGGACAGGGTCTAGCGCGCCGGGGGCGGTGGCTGGAAAAGTTTTCGGGGGACACTTCGGTGGAATGGAAGCCGGGCGGTTGGGAAGTTCACTTCGTTTCCGCGCGCCGGAGGACCCGACAGTGACCGCCGGGCCGCAGATGTGGGCCCGGGGGCCGCGCCCGGTGCCAATGACAGGAGAGGCCAGGGACGGTGAGGGTCGCGGGCCATCACCCGGGCCAGGTTGGGGTGCGGGGACTCCGGGGCTGCGGCCGGGGAAGCAGCAAAATGCCCGGCGAGGCGGTTTTTCCGCGTCCCAACCAAGGTCCGGAGTAAGTTTCCAGGGCCGCTGTGCCGCCGGCTTGGTGATCGATGCTCCAGGCGGCTAAGAGAAGGATGGAGCCGAGCAGAGTGACTGCCCCGAGAGTGGACTGTCGTAAGCGAGTGACATTGCCGTCCTGCGAAGTGCGAGCCCCTCCCCTCCCTTAAAGAGGGAAGAAGAACTCGTGTTTCGTTCCAAGAGCCGAGCTGGGTGAATCATGAGCGTGTGCTTGAGTAACAGTTGGCCTGACACAGCGGTACCGTGGTCTGCGTTGGAACCGTTGCTTGGAGAAGGGAGGAGGGAGAGGAGTGGATGTGCACTGGAAAAGACGGAGGAAGCCGGGGAGGGTGCTACGTGTGACTGGGGCTGTAATGGAGCCTGGCAGGAGCCGGAAAGGGCCTTTTGAAAAGAGCCTTCCAGGTGTGTGGTTCGGGAGGGCGTAGTTTCTGAGTTTTAGTTTCTACCCTCCACCCCCCACTGTCCCTCATCCCCTTAGATTAGTTTTAGATTGTTAAAGAGAAAAATATATTTTTTTAATCTTTTAGTTGTGTTGTTTAAAAGAAAAGCGGAAAGTAACGAATGCCCTGACATTGTCACTTTCACTTCCTGTTTATTTTCCCCCCTCTATCTCAGGGCTTCAGAGTTTGCATTGATGCAGGAAATATTTAAATGCATTTTTTAAATGCCTCCCTTGAGTGTTTGAAAGAGAACGAAGAAGGGCGTTATTTTACTAATACCTAGGAAAAGGGACAAAGTCAAAATGTAAAATGGTCGATTTAATAGAGTAATTGGAGAGAGAGGCTTTTTCCACTTTGTAAATTCTATTTTTATTATAGGTGTAACACTGCAGTCAAAGATACACCGAACAGTAAAACAGCCCAATACAAGGAAACCCCTTTACCATACACCATTTAAACAATACATGAATGATTCAGGTGTTTTTTGTTTTTTTTAATTAAATCCATTTAACATTTTGATTAGAATTTTTGTGGATCCCAAGAATGGCTGCTCTTTCTCAAATGATCAACTCTAAGCTCTTTTTTCCAGATTCCCACTTGATGCTCTTGAGGGTAGTGCCATTGCATATCCTCAGGGATGTGGATGCTCTTTTAACAGAAGTAGAAAATGATACAGTGGGGCTTATTAGGCCTAATCATAGGGGAACAGTGGTTAGTACTTTGCCCCTCAATTATCATCTTGAGAAGCCTTACATTTGACTGTTTCTAATTTGCTGATTTTTGAATCTTGACTGTCCATACAGTTAAGTAAATTTTCTGGACTTTAGAAGTGGAAATGCTTCCATCATTTTATTTGTCTGATAAAAGACCCCCAAGGAATTAAAGACAAGCCTGTGAATTTGCTCCTTTACGTGCCTCTTTGAAATTGTATACAGAAACTGACAGAAATATCTTGGCTATCTAAGAGTTTTAGCTAGATTGCTAAACCATATCATGGAATCAAATTAACTGGCTGTAGAGACATTTTTAATTCTAAAGTCTCACTGGTTTGTGGTTGCTTCATTTGATATGAAAAGTCCTGTGGCTAAAGGCAAGTATTAATTCTATATATTTTGCCACACATTCAGAGCCCCTACAGCCTATGAAAATAGCAGAATGACCAGTGATGTTTGCAACCTGACAGCTCATAAAATCCTAGCTTGCAAGGACTTGTGATTAATAGTATCTCAAATGAGTATTCCAAATTGTATTTGGCCTTTTTCTGAAATTATGAGTGTGCCTTGTAGGAATTTAGTAACTTTGAAAAATGTACGATTCTCATCCTTCATATGGTAGGTGAGCGATTGTCTGCCAGTGTTTTGTGGGAAAATAAATTGTCAAAATGGATATGTTTGGTGTAGCAGAATTGCGTTTTTAAAGAACATATTTCATCTGAAGCTTAAGAGAACAGGAGCATGTTATATTACCTTTGGCCAAGGCTGGCCTGGTGTCCACGGTCACGTTCTGGTGGCAGCATCTCTGCTTGTCAGCACTCTGGCTGAGCGGTTGTCAGGGCAGTCTGTGGCTCCCGCTGGTCTCTCTGTACTCCAGGACTCAGCTTTGTGAGCTTATGGTGTCTCTAAACAGAGAGCTCTGGCCTCCCTATCTTAGTTTTAATTTTTTGCTGCTTAGTTTGAGAAATTCTCTGATATGATTTCAGGCCCCCAGTATAGCATTTGAGTCCCTCCATAAGCCATGTGTAAAGCTTAAAAAAATCAAGTTTACTTTGCAGAGAAGTCTAAATATTGAGTATGATTTTTTTTTAACTTCTACCAAAAAAGCATATACCTGTTTGAATCCTACCACTAAATATTAATTTAAAAATGGTTTCATTTTTTGGAATTTCATAGACATGTCATTGTTTGACAGTTTCCTACCAATCTACCTCATATTTGTAATTGGTGCATTGCATTCTCATCTGAGGAGAGCGAGTGGTTGTATGTTGATGATTGTACTTACACTATAGAAGAGACATGGAGGCTGTGGTTTCAAAGTAATTCTAGACAAGTTTGTCTATTAAATATTAAGCATTACCATCCTCCCAGCACTTAGGTATTAGTGCTGGGTGTTTTGTTTTGGGTTTTACTGTTTATTGCAATTTAACAGTATTAGTGCTGTTGTACAGCAAACTCACAGCTACGAAATCATTTTGTATCTTGGCAGATAAATATTTGTTGAATGAGGTACCAATGAAACTAGGATAGAAAACCTGAGGCTAATAGCTGTGTAAGCTAAATGTGTTTATGTCATAGAATAGAAACAAGCAACTAAGTTAATTGGTGTTAGGCAATGGGAGCATCTGAGTGCTGACCTGGCCTTGTCACCATTTACCTCTGTGAACTTGCCAAGTCTTTCAGTCTATCTGGGCCTGTTTTATCCCCTTTTCAAAAATAAAAGGACTTGGTTAATTGGTCTCAGATGCTCTTTCTATCTCTAAAATTGCCATTTTGTTATTTTACCAGGGGAGATAAGTATACCATTAAATAAAATATTGTCAGTGTCAGAATGGTTGCCTGAATGGTTGAAAAATCCTCTTTTATGATCGTATGCAGTCAGTAGAGTGGCAGTTTTACCTAGTGGTTGTAATAACTTTTCCCTTACAATAGAAATTGAAATTTATTTGTTGGGGTGAGCATGTCATAATTGAATAGATTGTCTCGTTCTAATACTTCATTCTGTCATTTACCAGTCTTCTGTGAATGTTGCTTATTCAAGAGTATCTAGCATTAAAATCCTAAAACCATAATATAATAGACATCTTGAGCTATCCTACAGGCTATAAACCAATGGATCATTAAACAGCATTATCTCAGACATATTCTAGAAGTATCTTCTTTTGACCCTGTTTAATTTACCACAGTATTAATGCTCTGGTTTTAAAACACATACCGGCTCTCTGTTCTCTGAGTTGTGCCTTTAGACTGTGTATTATGGGATCCCCCACCCAAATGTTTTCACTGAATTGTCCACATTGGCATATCTTCTAAGGAACAGCCCTATGAAACACGGTAGGCAATTAAAAGGTGCTCTTTAAAAGGACTCATGGGAGAAATTGCTGTCTAGTATTAGAATTGTTGGGTTTCTCCTGAGCAGATGTGGGGTTTATTGAAAGAGATGAAGCTAGAGTTGAAATTTCTGTCGTCTGTGAGCAGAAACAAAAAGTGACATAAAACATTAGACCCCATGTCAAGAAACTGACAGGTGTGCAAAGCTTTATTGTGTCAAACTTCAGGGAGGAAAATCTTTCAGATGGGCAAGGGTCACCCACAATGTGAGTTCTACCTGAGGGTCTTATGATATTTACTAGATTGAGTAGATGGTTTGATTTGTACAGTTGCTATGGACACAGATGGTAATCCTATTATATTCAATTCTACTGGGAACTCGCAATTATTTGGTTGTGATAGTGTTTTTGTAATGAATACATTGCTCAAATCACATCTCTAGGACCTAAAGATGAATTAGCTTATTTTCAACCTCTTAGGAATAACAGTAAATAATAAATGCCCTGAGCCTGACTGGAGGAAGGAAGAAGGTGTCATTCTTGACAATTCCCTGTTGTTGTTTTCCTGATTTGTGTACGCATGCACGTGAGTAGTCATGTGTGGCTCTTTTTTTGCTAAATATTTTGTTTGTTTTTGGCATATGCATTTTCCTAGTAGGCTGAGTAGGATATTTAAAGAGGGAATTTTAAAAGGTGTTGATAAATAACTGCTCTTTTTTGCCGGTAATGCAGCTAGAATACAAGCATGCATTTTTATTAGAGAGACTGATAGTCATGTGACCATAGACCTTGAAAAAAATTTGTTTTAGAAAATGTTTCACAAACAGATCAACATAGCATTGGCTTTCTAAGCCCTTGCCAGAGGATATTTGTTGTAACATTTTATAGTCAGATAACTCATTTCTGCAACTCTGCTTTGAGAATGTTTCAAGTAACACAGAATAAAGCAGTTTTTACTTTTCTGGAGAATAAAGTATGGTTTCTTTTAACCTCGTAAATATCCTGTTATGGGTTTGTTACCAGTGAAACCAAAGTAAGAAAGCTCTGAAACAAGCTACAGTTGATCCAAAAATCATGTTCTGGCCTCATCCCTCCAGTCCCACTTTCTGTTTCAGGCCTGTGCGTCCCACTCAGCCATCATATCTCTCCTTGTGGCTGATCACGTATTTTCACCCCTTCCTCTTGTTGTTTATGCTGTTCTCAGGCAGCATGGTCTCCCTCCAATCACTCTCTTGAATTCTATTCAAAGTCCCAGGCTGAATTCCAGTACCCACCCATCGCACCCCACCCCACCCCAGTTTTCATGAAATCTCTGCCAGCAGAATTAATTATACACTTTCTTTTTCACAGCCACAGCACTTACAGCACTTACCTCATTCTACCGTGCGTTAGGGTTAGTTGTGCTGGTATGACTTTCCCACTTGGATTCTCTGACTACCCTGTAGTCAGAACGATGTCTCCTCATCTCTGATGGCCTCTGACCTGCCACAGTAGGGGAATAATAAACTGTTGTTGGGAAGAGGAATGAATGAATGGGTGAGAAAGAACCAAATATTATCTAGACTTCCTTAATGGTGTGTTTTCTTCAGATCTGACCTTCTCAATTTCCTCTTCTCCACATACTCTAGCCATGGGATCACCTGAAGGATTCTTACCTACTTTTTGTGATATGAGCCTTGAATAATTGAAGATTTTTTAAAAGTTAACCAAAATAATCTTTACACGTATTGTGTTTTCTGTTAAAAGAAAGCAGTAGTTTTAAATCATATTTTGGTTAATTGCTTTATTTCCACATCAGGATTTTTGGAAGACATAATTAACATTATTTAATGAAACAAATTCTGTAAGGACAACCTGTTGAATGAGTATTTTCTTGGCTGTTTTAAAGTGATGTTGATTTAGGATGGTTGCTCACTTGTGGGAAAGGCAGCACTTGTCGCCATAGATAAGGATTTCTCTAAATGGGATTCTCAGAATATTAGATCATATTGGTTGTAGATTTGTGAAATGCTGTCGTGATTGCCAAAAATTATTTGTGTTAGTACTAAAAGCTTAACCATTAAAACTTAAATAATTTAGAACATTAATTTAAAAGTCAATTATAAAAATGTTTATTTGTAAGCTACAACTTCTGGGCAAAATATAAAATTAAGCTTATGGAAAATAAACTCCAAAAAAGGAATATAAATTTTGATATTAGGAAACATGCAGATCTTTCCCTGTAATAATGCCTCCATTATCGTACAGAAGTGGGACATACTCTCCTGTGGCGCTTGGAATGGCCATGAGTGGGATTATCATCCATTGGTCCTCCAGGACTTGGGAACCGTTAAGGGAGGTCCTTAAGTGTGCCCCACAGAATTTGTTGAATACTGCTGAATATTCAACTACTGGATACATAACCTTGTACAGAGGTTGCCATTCATCCATTTTACTTATACAGCCTAAAATCTGAGGTCTTTGAGCATGAAGAGAAACTTTATGTAAATCTAGAAGATTCATGCAAGTACCGAGGCCATTATGCCAATATTTCTGGGCTTTGGGGGCGGAGTGGATAAGCAGGATGATAATGGAGGTTCCAGCTGCTACCTGAGCCTTTGCTGCTACTTGTGCTGCTATCACCCTCACCGACTCCAAGAGCTGGTTCTAGCTTGATTCCTAAAAATGTTTCAACTGCAAGTTTGGCTTCCCTTTCCCTCATCCTGGTTAGGTTGGTCTGTTTTGACATGTAGATACCACTCCTCGTGTTTTTGGTGTTTCACAGCTAAGTCCTCGTCTGTGACGTTTTAATTACTCATAGTTCGCTTGCCCCTAGAGTGGGTTTTGCCTTTTATCTAAACCCTGAGACCTTAGTTTCAGTTGACTCAGGAGAGTTAAACAAATATCAGAGACAGTAAGTACTAAAAAAATTCAGAGAAGGAACATTAGAAATTGAAAAGATGAGAAGTGAGATTTCATCTAAGCTCAGATAGTCAGATAGTAGGCTAAGGGCTTAGCAGACTTTGAGTGGGAAGAGTGAGCACAAGCACAGAAAGTGGAGTCTGAAAGGGGTCGAGTAAGAATTCTGATCAGGCTGCAGGAAGTGTTTCCTGTGAAGTGTGCTCCTTCATCTGACTGGGATTAGAGTTTTAGGCATCATGATAAAATCTTACAGGAGTTATGTTTATTGAATTAAACTCTGTCACAAACTACTATCCTGCAAAGCATCGTTTCC
The DNA here is from genome assembly GCF_057876585.1 of Rhinolophus sinicus. Lineage (NCBI taxonomy): Eukaryota > Metazoa > Chordata > Mammalia > Chiroptera > Rhinolophidae > Rhinolophus > Rhinolophus sinicus. Next base: position 186,221,119 of record NC_142501.1, read on the forward strand.
AGAAAAAACAAATTCTCTGTTCCTACAAGTTGGAAGAATTCTGGGCTAAGCCATACCAAGTTAAATGGATTCCTTTCCTACAAACTTTTGGGAACTTTACTTTGCTAATGGACAGTGGGACGACCTGAGAGGGGGAAAGAGGTTGATCACAGACCTCTTTGATTCTGCAGCGTTCCCAATAACTTATCCTAGAATACTGGTCCACAGAATACAATTTGGGAAACACTACATTAACAAATTAGGTTGGGGATGGATTATATTGCAAAATACATGAACCCCTATTGTTTTCTAGTTTATTTTCTCTGGCAAAGCTAGTATTGCCACTCTGGCTCTACTGTATTAGACTATTCTGAAATGCTACATTCTTCAGCCTTCTTTGGAGCAAGCATGCGACCACATTCCGGATATCCTACATGATATGGAAGTACAACTTCTACTTCTCATCCTTAATTAGGAAACTGATTTCTCTCTCCTACCCTGTTCTCCCTCCCATGGGCTGGAATGCATATGTGGAAGGGGTGAGCCAGCCTGGTTCCTGCAGAGGCAAACAATCCTCTAGATCATGGTGGAACAAATAGACAAAGGGCCCTGGATCCCAGGATGACCTTAGTGTCATCTTACTCACCTTCAACTGCCTACCTACTAGGAAAGCAAGCACGTCTCTTATTTAAGTCCCATGTATTTTTAGGTCTCTTTGTTAAAGCAGCTTGGCCTCTTCCTTATTTTTGTAGTGGAGCACCAACCAGCCCAACCACAAGTCTCTGAATAGAGAGATTAAAGCAGAAGAGCAGAGATGATATGAGATGGATGCTATTGGAGCTTCTCAGAAAGCAACACTACAAAAGCCACAGGCATGAACCTGAAAAAGAACAACCACCAATACCTGGATGTAATGTGCTGTACAGAGCATAACAGTTCACCTTGTGCCGTCTCCACCTGTCATCCACCCATTCTATTCCCAGTTAAAGCCTTGCTTTGACTTTACCACTTCCATAAATAAATCCTTTCCTGATTACTAGATAGCAGTCATCATTCCTTCCTATGTCTGCCTATAGTTCACTCATTTTACTCTTCATTTGGTACTTGTATACTCCCTTGTATTAGGGCTTTTTGTGTTTCTTTCTTACCAGCATGCCTGCCTCCCCCAAGGATATTCTCTTTCTCTGTACATTATTTAATTCCCAAAGAGCAGGACTTTTTGGCATTTATATTTGGGGGCATATTATGTCTTTGTGTTTCTTATTCTGCCAGTACAGGTGCTTGTCGTAGTGCTAAATGAATGAGGTATAAGAAGATAGCTGCCATTGTCTTTATGAGAGATGATGTTGGTCTTGTAAACGTCTCCTGTAAAGATCCAGGTAGTACACATGTTAGGCTGTACAGCCTAAGGTCTCTGTCACAACTACTCAACTGCCATTGTAGTGCGACAGCAGTTTTAGACAATACCTAAATGTATGGGCGTGACTGTGTTCCAAGAAACTTGATTTACAAAAATGACAATAGACCAGATTTGGCCCATAGGTGGTAGTTTGCCAAGCCCTAATCGACAGACTCTGTACCAAGCTTTTGTCAGTAGTAGCAGACTCTGTTCTAGAAGGTGAATCTGGATCGGGCAATCCCGTGAATCATGGTCACTGTACATGGAGCTGGAATAACAGAAATGGTTACAGTTGAAAAATCGAAAAGAAGAATCTGAAGATGTATAGGGATTTCAGGATATCAGGGTTGTACCTGACCACGGGGCCACAGTGCCTCGCAGGTATCAAAGAAGGAAGAGAATGGGAAGGCTGGGACTAAGAAAATAAGTTGCTGCCCAAAGCCAGAGGAAGAATCAGAATCCTATGGTGAGTTGTAATTACTGTGGGAAAAGTGACATGACGATGGGTATAAAAGGTAAAGACTTGGGTAAAGAATGCTAAGAGGCAGTGCACTGGCAGTGCACACACATGTATTCCAGTCGGTTTATTTCTCTTTGGAATTGTCACTAAACTGTGGAACCATTCGTCTTTCATCTGAACCCAGCATTAGAACTTAGTGTATATGTTTTTCCTCCCTTTTCCTTCCCCAAACCTTTCTATAAAAAATGAATTTTCTGGGAGCATGTGACATCTTGCTTCCCAGCATATGTCATCACTTTGGTTCAAATAAATTCTCATAAAATTTTTTTAAAAAAGAATTTTCTATTTCTAGTGGTTAAGAGTACACTATGCCACTGAAACAAAAGACACATCAATATCTATACTTCCATAGTCTTTAAAGCCAGTTTTTTCTCTCAGGCAGTAGTTCTGAGGTGAACTTTTCAGGTCAGCAGGAGCTGTGCTCCACACGCTTATTCAGGGATCTAAGCTGACGAGTTACTCTGTCATCTTCAGTACATGCCTTCCAAAGTCAAAAGAGCATAGAATATTTTTTTTAGGCTTGCAAGGTGTTATGGGCTAGGCCGGGAGATGTGCTCATGTTTCATTTTATATTTCATTGACTATGTCGGATGGCCACATTTAGCTGCAAGGGGGCTAAGAAATGTAGTCCTGGCTGGGAGCCACATTCCAGCTAAAACTTAATTGCTGTAGAAGAGAGAATGGATTTTAGTGGAATTGAGCTGTCTGCTGCAGTCCCTTTGTCCAGAAACAGGACAGTTTTGCATTTTGTGGGCATTGAATTTCTAAGACTCCGTTGAGCTTCGTTTATATGTGTTCCTTAGCAATAGAGATTGGGAAACAGGGTAAACTTTATTTCTCCCTCGGAAACTTAAAAAAGAAATGGTGGAAATGCAGCATTTTTAATTTGGGCTAAAATAGGAACATTTGAAACCTTGTTGGGTTCATTATAAGCTGCCCTCCAGGCTGTAACTTAATTAGGACAGGGTGTAGTCTCACTTGTACACTCTAAGCTAAGAAAGAGAGAGAAATAAATTCTAATGCTTCAATTAGAACTTGAAGCCAGAATTCAAATGTATGTAATGACACTTGATAAGTAGGAAAAGAAATATAGTTGAGAGAACATGCTGACTATATGGTTTTAGGGAAGGACTTGCTTTGCAGGAATTGTGGTGATAAATAAAGGAGCAAAGTAAAAGTTAAAAATGTATCATGCACATCTAGTATATGAATTTAGTGGCAGTTTGTAGGCTAGCCCATTGTAAATATGGTCTAAAAAAAGGAAAACTTAGGATGCTTGAAAGATGCTACCTAACTGTGTCTTAGGAAAAATGGTGCCTTACTATTTAACATAATACTGAGACTAATTCACTGTAGTTAAGGGCATATTCAGAAAGATTTATTAATCTTGTATAATGTCTCTTCATCACATTATTAATCACATCCTTTTGGCTTACACACAGGCTTTTTAATTTTAATTTTGCCAGACTTGGGTATCACTATTGATTAGGCTTAAATACTTTACTTTGATTGACTTTGAGGTACTAGAAATGTTTCCCTTTCCATTGCTTTTCATGTACTTCAGTATTATTATTGTTTTATATAATGAAATGGCCAGATTGCCATAAATCCATTCCTTGAACTTGGACACTACATGTAATTGTCCATGAGACAGCGCCTCACTGGCGGCTGGGTTGGAGACACAGGAAGCAGGAGCCACACGTCTACTTCTGCTGTCTGCTTCTCTGCCACCGACCCCGCTTGCTAATTGCAATCTGCACATCTCTGCAATCCGCAATCCACGCTTTCTAGTGTAGCCACAACAGTTATATCAGTGGCCAGTGGCTAACTGGTAACAGCTAATGGTCAACTAGTGACAGCTGATGGCCATTTACTACCAAGCACTACCTTTCCATGTGAGGCCGAGAGCCTGGAAACTGCTCTCTGGGACTCTGTGCCCACAAACTGTTTGGTAACGTTCATTTTCCACCTTGTGGACCGGGAAGAAATGCAAATCATGTTGTGGTGATCAAACAGAATGATGTTAACGTGCAGAGAAAAGAGAAATGAAATATGGATCAAGAGGACTTCCCAACCTCAACGTGACACCCATTACCTAGTTCCAGCCCCTTCCTGAGGCTTAGTTGATCCTTCCATTTAGGTTCCGTGAAAGACGCCCCTATGTCCTTCAAGTAAATTTCCATTCTTGCTTAAGGTAAGTCAAGTCGATGTTTGTTCCTTTCATCCAAATAACAAATATATATGAACAGCATTCAGACTTATGCTGTTCATAAGCTCTTGGTAGAGAAATAGACAAAAAAAAAACCGCTCTTGGTAGAGAAATAGACAAAGGGCATAAGTGGTTCTCAGAAAAGGAAATTAAAAATGCCTAATAAAGATATGAAAAATAGTGAGTATCACTGATAGTCAAAGAAATGCAAAAACAATGCAATAGATTCCATTTTCTTTTTCTTTTTTTTAACCTATCAAATTGGCAAAGAAAAACAAAGCTAGTACTCAAAGCATAAAGCATGTCATGATGTAGGAATGCTTCTGGACTGCTAGTGAGAGCGTAAAGTGATTGTGTGATTCGTAATCCTAACAGGAAACATATGTCTCAGTCAGATAAGGATAATTAGAGGAGAGTTTATCTACAAAGGAGGATTTCCAGAGGCAGGGGTACTGGGGAACCACAGGGTGGTGTAGGAACCTGGGGTGTGGGTGGGGGTAATGGAGCCAAGGCCACCTCGAGGGACACAGAGACCCTGAGTTGAAGAACCCAGCCAAATAGGCACTCGGAAATCATTTCCTTATTCTTCCTTTCAATATTAACTTTCATTAAAACTAAAATTGCAAAGTCCAGGTGTCGTGTGGGGGACCCTGCTCACTGCACCATGTGTCGTGCGGGGTGGCCTGTGGGGTTTCTGCTCCCGCTCCCCACATAAGAACACAGGATGTGGCTAGGACAAAAAGGAACACCCACAGGGCCATAGGTAGGGGAGTCATGCCACTACAGTCTCACTAGAGGCTGGATCCACACGACCCGCAACCTGCCGTCCGCTTCTTTGCCTGCCAACCTACCAATGCAGCCGCGGCAGTTACATCAGTGGCTAATGGCTAACTGGTTACAGCTGATGGTCAATTAGCCACAGCTGACAGCCATCTACTACCCGAGCCAGTACCCCTCCATGTGAGGCCAAGAGCCTAGAAACTGCCCTCCAGGGCTCTTTTCCCACACCAGGTTAAGACTTTAGATACTTTATTAAATCATTTTTAATGAAGAAGTGTGGGGACAGATCCAGGAGAACAGTTTCCAGGCTCTCGGCCTCACAGGGAAAGGTGCTGGCTTGAGTAGTAGATGGCCATCAGCTGTGACTAATTGGCCATCAGCTGTAACCAGTTAGCCATTAGCCACTGATGTAACTGCCGTGGCTACACTAGGGGGGTTGGTTGGCAGAGAAGCGGACGGCGGATTGCGCATCGTGTGGCTCCTGCTTCCTGTGTCTCCAACCCAGCCATTAGCAAGAATATAGTGGTATGACTCCCCTATCCATGGCTTCGTGGGCGTTCCTTTTTGGCCTCACCGTATCCTGCGTTCTTATGTGGGGAGCAGGACCAGAAACCCTGCATGACAAGAAGCTATTTTTTTCAAAGTCAAACTTCTAAGATTGTTTTTCCTTTTTTTTTTTTTTTTCATACCAGCAGCTATTAACGTCAGTTCTCCTTTCATTTGATTAATATACCTAATGATAGCTAATGCATAGTGTGTGCTGGACACTGCCATCTGTTCTTTCCAGGACTTATCTCCCTCAGTTTCTGCAATAAGGAAAAAACCTCAGTTTTCCACCTTCCTATGTAAGGAAACACCCAGTTCTTCCCTACTGTGTTTTTCCCCTGTGACTCACCTTTACTACTGCTCACACAGAACTTCATTTCTGACACTTATGGTCTCCAAATATGTGGGGTTTATCCCCCCACAATGACACACAAGTTTCTGACACCAGCAGGGTGTCCAGTTTAACTCAATTCGGACACTTTCTACCCAGAGATAGTGTCAGACCTCACAGGTGAAGGGTTCAGCCTCACAAGGCTGCCTCCTGTCTCCCTCCACAGACACTTCAGACGCCAGTCACAAGCCTCTGTTATCACCTGTGCTGCTGAGCAGGCGCCTACAGGTCAGAGGCGTCAAGCCTACCCTCCTCGGCTTTGATTAATTTGTTAGAGCAGCTCACAGAACTCAGGGAAACACTGCCTTACGTTTACCAGTTTATTAAAGGACATGATAAAAGGTACAGATGAACAGCCAGATGAAGAGAGACATAGGGCAGGGTCTGGGAGGGTCCGGAGCACAGGACCTTCTGTCCCCGTGGAATTGGGGTGTATTATCCTCACTGTGTGGATGTGTTCACCTCTCTGAACCCTGTAGTTTTGGGAGTTTATGGAGGCTCCTCACATACTATGATCAGTTATCATCTCCACCTCCTCTCCCCTCTCTGAAGTATGGGGTAGGGTTCTTGGCTGAAAATTTCAAGCTTCTAATCATGGCATGGTCTTCCTGGTGACCAGCCCCCATCCAGAAGCCATCCAGGAGCCTACCCAGAGTCACCTCATTAAAACAAGGGACACTCTTAGTGCTCGTGTCACTTAAAACTTTGCAAGGGAGCTCTGTGCCAGAAACCAGGGACAGAGACCACTGTACGTATTGTCATGCAGGGTGTCATGCGGGGTTTCAGCTCCCGCTCCCCATATAAGAATGCAGGACATGGTGAGGCCAAAAAGGAACACCCACGGAGCCATAGATGGGGGAGTCATACCACTATATCCTCGCTGGCGGCTGGGTTGGAGACACAGGAAGCAGGAGCCACACTATCCGCAACCTGCCGTCCATTTCTCTCTCCAACCAACCCCACTTGCTAACTGCAATCTGCCCTGCTAACTGCAATCCGCTCTTGCTAGCTCAGCCACCATCTTCTTGCTAGCCCCCCATTTTCCTGCTAGCATAGCCACGGCAGTTATATTAGTGGCCAGTGGCTCACTGGTTACAGCTGATGGCCAACTAGCCACAGATGATGGCCATCCAATCAACAGTTGATGGCCATTTACTTACTACCTGAGCCAGCACCTCTCTACATGAGTCCGAGAGCCTGGAAACTGCACTCCTGCCTCTGTCCCCACACGTATATATTACACTTCTTGTTATCTCACAGCCCACTCACTGAAGCCCTGGGAGACAGGTGCCCACATCACCCATTTACTGACGGGTAAAGCACAAAGGTTCATTCCAGGCCTGTTGCTTCTAAGGCCTGTGCTGGAAACAGCTCAGCTGCTTTATTGTTGGTGTATCTTCTCTCTTACTTTGAAAAAAAATTATAAAACAGTATCTTTTTAGGCTTTGATTGTACGGACTCAGTTGAAAAAGAGCTTTGAATACACTTGATTGTTTCATAGTCTGCAATGGATACTTGAGTTCTGTAAGAGCTATGAGATTAAATTTTAAAGTGTACCACAAAGTTGACCTAGCCATACTAGTTTCAAGTGGAAATTTGTAATGTTAAAGCATACAGTTTTCTAAAACATTTTTTTTTTAAATTTCCAAGTAAACTTCTGAATAAAGTTGCAAATAAACTGCTTTTTTTCCCCTCTCCAAAAGAAGCAGTTGGCTTTCAAAAGAGGAAATTAAGTTAGTTCAGGAGACTTGTAATGCTTTACAAAGTCGGTCAGTGATTTCAGATAATCCAGGAATATTGGGCTAGAAACTCCAAAAGCCTATTTGGGTCAGCATCATATTTTGGAGCAAGATTATAGCAAAATTATAAACTATAGTGCATAGCTATCTCCTGTCACTTAAAATCAATCAGTCAGTCAATTTCTCTCCCTCCCCCCAAAGGAAATAGTCTAGTGTCTTAAATTTTAAAGTTATTCTCTTAAATGCTCGTAAACTAATACATAGTAAATAGTTATTGAAATCTTAATTCCAAGATGGTTGATGTATGAAAATTTGATAACTCATTAAGAATAACTTATTACCTAAAAGTTTAAAAGTACTTTGTATATACACAATCTCATGCAATTTCTATAGCCTTGTAATACAGGTATTACTCTTATAAATGGGAACACTGAGGCCCAAAAAGGTAAAATAAATTATTCACAATTAGTGGTGGAGCCAGGACTTAGATTTCAGGTCCTCTTGCTGATGAATCCCATACTTTTAGTAAACTATACTGCCCCAGTTTTTTCCTCTTTTGGAGCATAAAAATAATAAACTAGACTTGGGCAAAGCCAAGATTAATCCGAAAAAGGAAATTCTCAATTTCTGGGTGATAAAAGTGAACAAGACAAGTAGCAAAGAAAAAGCACCTTGATGTTTGAAGGTACCCGGATTTTTGCATCCTCGTTTCCCTCCACTTGCTTATCTAACTCCTGCCCAACTGGCGTCCTGCCTCCAACATTCCTTAACAGCTCTTTCACACATCTTAGCTTTTGTTGGTAGAATGACACCAGTTGATTCCACTGTTCTTATTGTTGTTGGTGATATTATACAGAGCCTTGATTTTCCCCGGGATTTGCACCTGTTAATTCAATTACACTTGATGTTCTCTGAAGTCAGGGGCCAGGTGTGGCACTTTCGTACCTTGAAATGCATTGTTCTGGGTTAGAAACAAAGTGAGTGCTTGAGTTCTATTTTTCCTCCATTTACGAGGTATTGGCACTCTGATTAAATCTTACATTTAGAGCAAAGCAGGACGGCCATGTAGACTTTTGGAGGCTTTGTACTTATTCAAGGATGCTGCACCCAAGAGGTGGAGTCACACTGTAGACGTTGTAGACAGGTAAATTTATGGTGTTTCTGAGGAGGGGGAGCTGACTTTTAAATTTACTCAAAGGCAACCATGTGCAAAAACCTGACCACTGCCACAAAGAAGAGATTTATGTATTATAGTCAACTTGAAGTTTATTCAGAAATTGAGTCAAAATAAAAATGATGCTTAAAGCTGACTGAAATGGCAGATCAGAGAAATAATGAGCCACATCCCTGTAAAGAAACAGAAAACTTTTTAAAAATTACTTTCACAACAAGTTTGAAACAAGTTTATGGGTAAAGAAAGTATTCTCTTATGATAGAGTTCTAGATTTTAATAAGAAACGGTGATTAAATGACTAATTTATAAAGCTGTTTTAAATGTCGCATAATTATTGAGATCATAGTCTTAACTTTTTTCTAAGAAATGAACACATGAAAATAATAGATGTAAACCTCTGCTGGAAGCTTTGTAATTAAATTCAGAAGTATTTCTTTTCTCAGTAGAAATGAAAACTTGTTAGCTATTTCTTGTTAGTAGATTTGAAATAATCAGAAGCAAAATCCTTAGGGTTAATGGCTATCATATGATCTAAAATACAGAAATTTTTAAAAAGTTACATCCTATACCTAAGGGACAGATCTAAAAAGTTCATTTCTCACTTAAGGAGTTGTTTTTTAAAAAACTATTTAGTTTAGCAGTAACCTTTACCTTTACAGTCGTAGAAACCAAATCACAATTTTGTAATGGCCTCTTCACCTTAATCTCTTAACTGTAGGGCGAGGTGGAATTGTGGCTGAACGGGCAAGAATACATCTTAAAAATTTATCATTTAATTCTCATCTTTAAATATATTCATGCTAAAGGATGACAAATCAAAGTGAGGGTGAAATTTTGCAGCCAATAGACGTGTGTTTTTATTTTTGCTATGGCGATGCAAATCGTAAGGTAACTCGTTCTGTTTCTTTGAGTGGCAGCCAAGAAGTTGCTGTGTGACTGCAATGACAATGAGCTTGGGGTTTGAGTCACTGAACTCAGATGTGTTTTACTCTGTTAGCTAAACTGACATTCCTGTTTTCTGCTGAGCTTTTGATGTTTGCACTCTGATGTTAAATCATCAGCATTTAGCAAAGTTTGATATTGGAAATGGCCAAGTGAAAGAAAATCTTGTTTTACCCCCACCTCCTCAAATTGAAGATTCCATCTGCTATTTTTATCCTTTATGGAAAGTTACATTTTTTATTTCAATACTAGCAAAATTTCTCTCCTGACAAATTGATGCCTTTCTGCTAGGTAATGAGTGCAAAGTACCGTGTTTCCCTGAAAATAAGTGCAAAGTACCGTGTTTCCCTGAAAATAAGTGCAAAGTACCACGTTTCCCTGAAAATAAGACTGGGTCTTATATTAAGTTTTGCTCCAAAAGATGCATTAGGGCTTATGTTCAGGAGATGTCATCCTGAAAAATCATGCTAGGACTTATTTTCCGGTTAGGTCTTATTTTTGGGGAAACACGGTAAGTCCTCCTGACCTTTTTCCCTGTCATGCCTAGCAGAGAAGACAGGGGCCCCGTTTTATGCCTCTCTGAGAGCTTTCCATAGCCCACGCCACCGTTCTTGGCTTTCGTATTCTAACACCTGTTTTAAGGTGTATTGTTTTTGGTAACTCTGTATATTTGTGGGAATTGAATGGGATATATAAGAATGCTTGATAAATATATAAAGTCAGGGCAATAAGATTTTTCATGGAACTTGGTAACTAATTTTGAAATTCATTTGGAAAAGGATCGAATAGTCCAAAATTTGAAAAAGAACAATGACAAGGGACTTGTCCTAATTAAGACTGTGTGGTATCGACTCAGGAATATCTAAATAGATATGAGTAGATAAAATGTAATGAGCAGAGAAACATACTATATGTTAATGGGAATTTAGTATTTTATAAAAGCAGCATTTCACACCAGTAAGAAAAGGATAGATTATTTGGTCAGTAATTTAGGGGCAATTGTTATCCATTGGAAAAATAAGTGTAAATTTGTATTTCATATATTCACAAAAATTAATTTCATATGATTTTAAAAACTCAATATGAAAAAGCTTTGGAAGTACTAGAAGAAAACGTAGAAGAATATTGATAATCTTGAATATGAGATATCAATGAAAATATTGATGTTTCATATTAAACTGGTTACACCAAAGTAATCCTAAAGTTTTTTAAAGATTTGTGCAGTTATCAGTATATTAGTAAAACTCTTAAACAGTTTGTAATGGTTGCATAATATTCCATAATGCAGCTGTGCCATTGTTTACATAACAGTTCTCACATTTAAGGTTCTCAGATAAAATTTTAAAGATTTGTGCAGTTATCAGTATATTAGTAAAACTCTTAAACAGTTTGTAATGGTTGCATAATATTCCATAATGCAGCTGTGCCATTGTTTACATAACAGTTCTCACATTTAAGGTTCTCAGATAAAATTGTTTAAATCCTTGAATGACTTATATTTCTTAACAGATGAAACTCTGAATTGATTCACGTCATCCAGGAAAAACATTAAATTATATCTTCTTGATTCAGATACTTTTCTACCTTGGAATTTCATATTTGATATTCTGATTAACTTATGAAATGCCCTTTTATATTTGTTCTTTTTAAAAAGTGACTTGTTAAAGTTGCATTTTAACACCACTCTTTTAAAGGTCGTTTGTTTTTAGAATTATTACCAATTTGTTTGCGCCCCTGCTTTCCTTGTGACTATTGTGGTAAGCCATCAGGAATCTAACAAGATATAAACAACTTAGAATTAAAAAATTTTCGGATTTCAGTAGTAGAATCTTGTTTTCAAGGGCTATGTTTGGATGAAACCCAAAATATAAAACTTAAAATGGACACTTGTGGCAAAAGGTGTTGAGATTCCACCGTCCCCACCAGGTTTGTGGGGCTCCTCTGCAGGTTTCTTGGAACACACTTTGAAAACCTTTGTTGGTAACAGTGCTTGGGTGAAAAAGCAGAAGGGTGTAGTGGTTAGCGTAATAGACATAGTGAGATTTCCAGAATTGAAGTGCCAGTTGTCTTAAATGTGAGTATATTGTGATTTCAAAGTTATTTTTGTGTATGTAACATTATTTAATAGTCTTCCAAGTGACAGCTACTGATGCTCATAAATCTCTTTGGAAGGAGGAGACTAAAGTATTAGGTCTTGAGGTACTTTTTTGCTTCAAGGTGATGGCTATGCCTGCCCAACAAGTCCTCCTTGTATGAATGTATGAATGAATGAGCAGGTCTGATGTTCCCAGAGAACCCTGTTTGTCAGAAGGCCAGACAGACCTGGTTTTACTCCTTGGTCTAGTTCGTTGTCTGCACACTGGCATATATCTCCCTTCTGGGAATAACTTTCAGGGGAGTCTATCTGCAGAAAACACTTGGTTCACTCTAAGCCAGGAAGTGCTTAGAGCTTCTTCAGTAAGTGCTTTCCCTCTCCCTGCAAATATGGGTCCTGAGCTGGATACCTCCGCTTTCCCGCCACTTGCTTTAGTTTAAAGCAGTAGAGAAAAAAGCCCTTAGTTTAGGCATCTTGGGCAGAGTTCTACAAATAACCTTCATTTTAGTCACCATCCCCCGTTCTGGGATATGGAAACAGATGTAGGCACCTACTCTCTTGATGAATTGAGTCTCTTCACTGGTGTTGCCCAGATTAATTCCTGGGTGAACTTTAATTGCTGCTTACTGAAATCAGCACATTTCAGATGGTGGTTTCTTTCTTTTAGCTTTGCTTATCAGTAAGGTTGATAAGGGTGGGGATTATGTCCCTTTTGTATCCCCAGGGTCTGGCATTGTGCCCAGCACATAGCAGGTGCTCAGTACTCATTACTTACCTGTCTGACTTCTGTACATCTGCCTGATCCTGTAGGAATCCTCATATACTTTTAAAGTATATATATATATATATATATATATATATATATATATATATATATATATATATATATATATATATATATATATACAGTTTTCTTTCCATAGTCAAATGGTTAAGTTTATTTTGTTCTCTGAATTGGCATCAAAAGAAATAATTGTGCAAGTATTTTAATAGACGAATATATATTGAGCTGTTCAGAATATAGTCAGTCAGCTTTCCTAGCTCAGCCAAAAGTTGTGTCAGAATAAATAGGCTGGGCATTTATCATCTCTGAGGAATGCTTAAATTTTAACTTTTGGATGAAAAAGCATTGACTGTCCTTGACATTTAACATGTTTTTCAAAAAGCACCAAAAAACCAGCTACCATTTCATTTGAGGGGAAATATGAAAGTAGAGAAGGTAGAGGCATCTTAATGATGGATATTTAATTAAGTCCTGTGGTCAAAGAACAGAAATGAATATGACGGCTTACAGTGAAATGTGAAGCCTTCGTAGAGTGCTGAGCTTTGCTTGGGATTGAATGTCAAGTTTGGTGAAACTTGTTTTACATAGTTTCTTTCAAAACCCCCTCATCCGTGCCAGCTTTGTGTGATCTTCTGCAACCTCTTTGGCTCTATGTCTTATGTGATAGGAAAATCTTGGGAATTATGGAAAACACCTGAACTACAGGAAACTTTGTAGACTTTACTCTTTTTCTCTGAAGTGAAGTATTTTTAGAGTATCTAAGGTCTTATACTGTGGTGGTGTTGACGGAATGCTGTCTAGAAGGTCCTGGGAGGTGGCTCTGCCGTAGCGTGTTTTTTTCTGTGGCATCCTGGAAGTGGTCTCGAGGATTCAAAATCCTGGCTTTGTCAGTTCACAGGGCTGCTCCAGCCCTAGGGAGACCTGAGCTGTGCTGGCCACACTTCTTATACCTCTTATTAAAAGCATGTTAACATTAATTTACAGTTGGAAATATATGTCACATGCAGGGCAGTAGTTTCCTGGTGTGGAGGCATCTTGGAGGTGATCATTGGACAAGGACGTGGGGGTGTATTATCTAGGTTGTGGTGAAAAACCCATTTCCACTGTAGGAAATGCAAATGTTTACTGATTAAATAGCAAAGAGACTTTATTGTGATTCAAGAGATCTGGATTCTAGATCTGGTTCTGCCACTGCCACCTTAGCTGTTCTTTTACTTTTGGGAGCCGTGGTACCCTCGATTGAAAAAAAAGGGGGGGATCCAGAATCTGTAAGCCTTTGTACCTCATGCAGAATTTTCCTTTCCTTACTCGTAGTGCTCAGTGTCTGTGATAAATCCCAACCCTCAGATGCCATGAATATCTTATATTTTTCACTTTCTACTTTTCTGTGCTGTTGTAGTGAAATGGTAGATTCATAGATTCAAAGCTATTTTAGAGATAAGTCTAACACAATCCTTTATCTGATGCTTGGGGGACCCACACTGACTTATAAGTGATCAACTCTTTGGTGCTGAAACATAAGCCCTTGGATATCCCTGGGTCCCCGTCAGCTAGTGGTAGGAGTAGGTCTGAGAGGGGACAGAGACAAACCCCGATTCCTGAGCTTAGCTTTGAGAACATGATCTAGTTAAGATGGGCTAGAATTGAGAGGCCCGCATGGTCCCTCCATAGGGAAACTTGCAGTTTTGAGACATGTTTTTATTAATCCTTTAATCTCATGATCCCATGCGCATCTCTTCCTCTGAGGAGTCTTTTTCTCTAAGACTAATAATCTAAAATGTATTGAGGAGTCTTGTTTGCTTCCTAGTGGCTATTCCGCTTTTCTAACTTGCTTGTTTGCGCTTATGTCTGCTGTTCCCCATTGTTTTGTCAAGAATTGTGATGGGTGGGCCGGCCCGGTGGCTCAGGAAGTTAGAGCTCCATGCTCCTAACTCCGAAGGCTGCCAGTTCGATTCCCACATGGGCCAGTGGGTTTCCAACCACAAGGTTGCCCGTTCAATTCCTCGAGTCCCACAAGGCATGGCGGGCTCTGCCCCCTGCCACTAAGGTTGAGCACGGCATCTTGAGCTCAGCTGCCTCCCCGATGGCTCAGTTGGTTGGAGCGCAGGTTCTCAACCACAAGGTTGCCGGTTCGACTCCCGCAAGGGATGGTGGGCTGCACCCCCTGCAACTAGGAACGGCAACTGCACCTGGAGCTGAGCTGCGCCCTCCACAACTAAGACTGAAAGAACAACAACTTGAAGCTGAACAGCACCCTCCACGACTAAGATTGAAAGGACAACAACTTGACTTGGAAAAAAGTCCTGGAAGTACACACTGTTCCCCAATAAAGTCCTGTTCCCCTTCCCCAATAAAGTCTTAAAAAACAAAAAAGAAAAAAAGAATTGTGATGGGTTTAAGATGTTAGCCAGCCGACTTGTACAGTTATGTGATTGATGTACTGGCTCACGTTGGCGATATTGTGGGTTGGGTTCCGCAATAAAGCGAGATGTGATCTTGTTGGTGGAGGGTTTTGCCTGCGATTTTCTTAAAAAAGAAACAAACAAAACCCCACAACATCTGTAAAATGCAGTAAAGTGAAATGTGGTAAAACAAGATATGCCTGTATATACATGTATGTATACATATACGTGTGTGTGTGTGAGTGTGTAGATGAATACTATAGAAAGATGAGGCATCTGGTTCAGGGAAAAGAGTTCTTTATTGATACAACAGATCAACAAGTAGAGTACCATCGCAGCATCAGCATCGGTCCCCCATGCCTGCATCCACAGGCAACCTGAGGAGCACTTATGGAATTTCTCTATGCAGGTATCAGGTTTTACGCCATAAACAAGAGACAGAGAACAATGTATTTTCTCCATTTATATAAGAAAAGGGAGGAGAAAAACCTTTGCTCCTTTGAGATAGGATGGGAAGGGAAGGATCCTGGGTTCTTACCCTAACCTTTTGGAATGCAAATGCATCTTTTTGAGGGTGAAATAAACATCCCTGTCTTCAGGTTTTTATGACTAGGAGATGTTTACAAGCTCTGGACTCTAACTACCTAGGGAGATAGCTATTGTTATGTGCAGATAGCTCTCCAGTCTTCCTGGCACTTCGGGAACTTAGCCTCAGGGCCCAGTCTGGGCTGTAACCATTGGCCCTCTGGTGGAGATAAGAGAAGTTTTATTATCCTAATCTAATCAGAGCAATAAACTAGACAAATGGCTGTAGATCTAATCCTCAGGGTATGTGAAGAGTAAAAGGCATCTAGGGGAAGGGAAAGCAAAAATTCTTTGTATCTATCTTCTGTGTATTTCCATGTCTCAGGAGGCTAGGGCTTTGTACAGGAGCACAGAAATTCAGGGAAGTTTTATTTCCCCATATCCACCAAAGATGCTTACATAATTCTGACATTATCTCACTCTCCTTTTTTTTTTTTTTTTTTTTTTTTTTTAAAGTAGCAACTTAATAGAGAAGCAAAGGGGGTAATTTAGTTGCTTACAGATCATATGAGTGAGGATTTCTGGAAATTAGGGCCAAACCTCACTATGACTCAAAGAGAATACGGTCCAGGCATGTATTTCTTTTTTTCTGTGTTAAAAAAAGGCCAATGGTTTGAAGACTGTTTCTTTTTATTGGTATCACTCATGCTGGTACAAATGAAGCAGATGGCAAACTGGAGCGTTTTAAATTCCACTGCTAGCTAAAACTATAAGAAGATAAAACCCTGTGATTGTGCTGCATTGATCAAGCGATTAAAATGAAAAGGGTGCGTTTTGTAACAGACCTTCTCCCCATCTCCTTGACTGACTCATGATGTGAAATTAAAAAAAAAATTTTAAATGACTATCATTTAAAAGAGACTGTTCATTAATTTTGTTCGTCTCATGCTATGTTAGTCTTTTCTGGCTGCTGTAACAAAATAGCATAGACTGAGTAACTTAAACAGTAGGCATTTATTTCTCACAGTTCTGGAAGCTGGGAAGTACAAGATCAAGGAGCTGGTAGATTTGGTTCCTGGTGAGAGCCTGTCTCCTGGCTTTCAGACAGCCACCTTGTCACCATAGCCTCAGGTGGTGGGGAGGAAGCTGTTGTCTCTTCCTTTTCTTACTAGACCCACCGTGGGGTCTCCACCCTCATGACCTCATCTAAAGCTAATTACCCCCCAAAGGCTGCACCTTCTAGTAACATCACGTGGGGGCTAGGGCTTCAATGCATGGCTTTGGTGGGAGAGACACACACATTCAGCCTGTAGCAGAAAATTTGAGGGCGACTTCCAGTAAAAGACGGAAGGTTCAACAACTGCATATGCTTTCCTTCCTGAAACCGTAACAAAACAAGAATACAGGAATAAAAAAGATATATAAGCCTACAAGGATAAAGAAATTGGGAAAGAGACACCAGGAATAAAATATTGAAGCTCGAAAACAGAGGGATAAATAAATAAGCCTGTGTCAGTTGTCTACTGTTGCATTACAAAATACTCTAAAATTTATTGGCTTAAAACCACGCAGTTTTCACGCGTCAGGATTCCAGGCATGCTTCAGAGTCTATCTAGGCTGAAGGCCTGGTGTTGGCTGGAGCTGTAATCATGTCTCAAGGCTTTCAAGCTCACATAGTGTTTTTTGGCAGGATTCAGTTCCTTGCAGGGGAATGGGTTTTGGGCTTTGCCTCTCACTGAACATTGGCCAGAGGTTACACTCAATCCCTTGCCACATGGGCCTCTCCAACGTGGCAGCTTGCTTCACCAAAGCATGCAAGCTGAGAGGCTGCAGGGCCAGCCAGTCCAGCAGACAGAAGTCAGTCTTTTGAAACCTAATCACAGAAGTGACATTTCACTACTTTTGCCATCTCCCATTCATTAGAAGCAAGTCACTGGGTCCTGCTCACACTCAAGAGAAAGAGTTATACAAGTGTGGAAATGCCAGGAACAGGATCACAGAGGACCCTCTTTTTTTTTCTTTTTTAATGGAAATACTGAGATAATTGCAGAGTCACAGATAGTTTGTAAGAAATAACACAGAGAGATCTGGTGTACACTTTATGCATTTCCCCCTAAAGGTAATATTTTGCAAAACTAGTGTAATAACACAACCAAGAT
Source organism: Rhinolophus sinicus (assembly GCF_057876585.1). Taxonomy (NCBI): domain Eukaryota; kingdom Metazoa; phylum Chordata; class Mammalia; order Chiroptera; family Rhinolophidae; genus Rhinolophus; species Rhinolophus sinicus. Next base: position 186,238,763 of record NC_142501.1, read on the forward strand.
ATTGATATTAACATTGATACGAGTACACTCCATCAGCCTGTTCCTATTTCCCAGTTCCACTCACATTCATTTATGTTTTACATGTAAAATGATGAATGATAGACCCACAATGCCTTGTCGTTCTCACTCAGCAAACGTTTTCGGAATTAGTAAATGAATGAATATTTTCATATCTGTTTTTCCTCTTTAGTGCATATTTCTAAATTATCTTTATAATTAACTTATTTCCTTTTCAAGTAACCAGCTTTGCTTAAATTGTGACTACCTTGTGCTAGAAAATGTTGTGCTATTTTTATTGCTTTAATTAGTAGTGAAACAAACTTTTAGGTCTTTATTATGTATACTGCCCTAACAAATGTACCTTTTGCTTCTATGGATCTTGAAAGCCATGAAGGTAAGTTTTTTGTAATACCTTACCTCTAGCAGAGTATGCACAATGGGTCTGTATTGTCCACTGCTGAGCCATTTATTACCCAACAGAACAACCAACTGTGAGGAAATAACATAGCCCTAAATTTTATTGTCCTTCCTTTCATCTGGCCCAGCTTTGTTTTGCTTTCATTTGAACCTGACACTCGCCTTAAACATGTGTGACTTAGCCTCTTTTGCTGACTTTTAGGTTTTCTTTAGGGAGTTGCAGACTTACGTCTTTTTCATTTAAGGCACTAAAATTGCAGTAAAGAAGAAAATGAAAACCTCTGGTAATTCCACCACTAAAAAATAACCATACTAATATTTTGATATTTTTTTCCTTTCAGTCTTTTCTTTGTGCATAATCATGTTTGCACATAGTTGTTCTTAAAAATATGTACCAAAGTCAGATTGCAGCCATGTACAATATGCTTTATGTAGATTTGTTCTCCTCCAAGAAAACAAGAACATGTTATAAAATTGCAAATGATACCTCATTTTTTAAACATAGTGCGTGATTTCCAATATTTAGAACATGGTCTTTAATTTTGTTCTTTTAATTCAGAACTGAATATATACTATTCAGTTGGCAAATACATACATATTCAATTTTAAAAATACAATTTCCTATTAAAATTTCACCACTCTTTGAACTTCTGTTGATGTCCTTCTTTGTCCCAACCATATTGTTGTAATCTCTCTGCTTTGTAACACTAGTTATTAGCATTTTGATGAACCCATCTTAATGCAGTTTTATAAAATAATAGTGACATATGCCAATTAATAGTTCAAATTTACTTCAACTTTCTGGCACAGATGTTTGCAAAACTGAGCTGTTGTCTGGCATTAGATCATTCTAGGTGTTTATTCCTTAGCTTATTATTTTTACTGTTGGCATTTTGGTAGGGAAATTTTGTTGCTGTTGTTCTGTTTTGTCTATCACAGAATGTTTTACATCTCTGGCCTTCACCCTATGTTTGTAGCACCTACCAGTTAATATGACAACCCAAAACAACACCTACTCTTTAATTCTATGTCAACCTGTGAGGCTATCCCCATTGTATAGATGAGGACACTTGAGGTTGTGAAAAGTGAATATACCTACATCACATAACTACTGAGTGAAGTTTGGATGTCCATCCCTGTCTGCCTAACTTAGCTCTGCCTTTAAATATTTCATACTTTATTTCTCACCAGACAGTTTCTGAGGACTTTAGGGACTGACATGATGTCCCTGAAGTCAATGTTACAGCCACTGCTGGATAAATACATGGTCAACTACCAAGCGTTCTGTTCCTTCACTTTTTGTGAACAGATGTCTGGGAAATGCCAGCAGATGCTTGATAACCTCTCACACCAATGTAAATTTGAATTCTGGAACCCCACAGCAGAGGTTTATACAGTGACTCCTTCTGGCTCCCCAACCCCAGTAACAGATCAAGAGTGAGGTTTGCTCAGGCAAATATTCCTGATGACTAAAGATGCAAAAATCCTCCATAAAATACTAACAAATTGAATGCAGCAAACATTGAAAAGATCATACACCATGATCAAGTGGGATTTATTCCTGAGATGTAAGGCTGGTTCACTATCCACAAATCAATTAACATGGAAAAACACATAAACAACAGGAAGGATAAAACTCGTATGATTGTATCAATAGATGCAGGAAAAGCGTTCGACAAAATAGATAATCCATTTATTATTAAAAACAAAACTAAACTAAAAACTCAGGAAAGTGAGAATACAGGGAACATACTTCAATACAATAAAGGCCATAATGACAAACTCACAGCTAACATCGTACTCAATGGGAAAAGCCAAAAGCATTGTCCTTAATATCAGGAACAAGACAAGGTGTCCACTTTCACCACTTTTATTCAACATAGTATTGGAAGTTCTAGCCACAGCACTCAGACAAGAGACAGAAATAAAAGGCATCCAAATTGGAAAGGAAGAAGTAAGACTGTCATTATTTGCAGATGACATGATACTACATAGAGAGAACCCTAAAGACCCCACCAAAAAAACTATTAGAACTGATAAATGAATCAGTAAAGTAGCAGGATATAAAACTAACATTCAGAAATCGGTTGTATTTTTATACACCGATAACGAACTATCAGAAAGAAAAATTAAGAAAACAATCCCATTTGCAATTGCATAAAAAAAAACCAAAAAAAAAAAAACCCCTAGAAATAAATTTAATCAAGGAGGTCAAAGACCTGTGTAAAATTATAAGACACTGAAGAAAGAAATTGAAGAAGATACAAATAAATGAAAGGACATATCATGCTCATGGATAAGAGGAATTAATATTGTTAAAATGTCCATACTACACAAAGTAATCTACAGATTCAATGCAATCCCTATCAAAATACCAATGTCACTTTTCACAGAACTAGAGCAAATAATCCTAAAATTTATATGGAACCAAAAAAGACCCAGAATAGTCAAAGCAATCTTGAGAAAGAAGAACTTTGTTCTTCTTTCTCATGCTACCTGACATCAAACTGAACTACAAGGCTATAGTAATTGAAATATCATGGGACTGGCATAAAAACAGACATATAGATGAATGCAATAGAATAGAGAACAGAAATAAACCCATGCCTTCAAGGTCAATTAATCGGTGACAAAGGAGGCAAGAATATACAATGGGGTAAAGACAATCTCTTCAATAAATGGTGTTGTGAAAACTGGACAGGCACATGCAAAAGAATGAAACTAGATGTTTTACACCATATACAAGAATAAACTCAAAATGGATTAAAGACTTAAGTGTAAGACCCAAAACCGTAAAACTCCTAGAAGAAAACATAAACAAAGGGGCTGGCCCGGTGGCTCAGGTGGTTGAAGCGTCATGTTTCTGCACCGAGGTCGCCAGTTCCATTCCCTCATGGGCCAGTGAGCTGCGCCCTTTACAGCTAACATTGTGAACAACGGCTCTCCCTGGAGCTGGGCTGCCCTGAGCAGCTGGTGGCAGCTGGAGGTCAGCGTGGGCTACCGTGCGCTGCCATGAGTGGCCGGTGGACAGCGTGAGTGTGGCCAGTGTGAGTGGCCAGCAACTGGCAAGAGCTGCCACGAGCTGCTGTGAGTGGCTGACTGGCAACTGACTGCTTCAGCCGGCTCATAATACCAGCAAGTGTCCTACACAACTAGACTGAGAAACAACAGCTTGAACCGGAGGTGGGGGGAGGCGGAAAAAGGGGACCAAAGAAAAAGAAAACATAGGCAGTAAACTCTCTGACCTGGCTCTTAGTAATATTGTTTGGATATGTCTCTTTGGGCAAGGGAAACAAAAGAAAGAATAAACAAATTGGATTACATCAAACTAAAGAGTTTTTGCACAGTGAAGGAAACTCGATCAACAAAATGAAAAGATAACCTACCAAATGGGAGAAGATACTTGCCAATGGTACATCTGAAATAAGGGGTTAATATTCAAAATATGCATACAACTTGACACCAGGAAACCAATCTAATTAAAAAATGGGCAGAGGACCTGAACAGACATTTCTCCAAAGAGGATGTACAAATGAAAAGATGCTCAATGTCACTAGTCATCAGGGAAATACAAATTAAAACAATGAAATATAACTTCACATCTGTCAGAATGGCTGTCATCAATAAATCAATAAACAAGTGTTGGTGAGGGAACCCTCGTGACCTGTTGGTTGTAAATTGGTGCAGCCACTATGGACAGCAGTATGGAGGTTCCTCAAAAAATTAAAGAACTACCATATGACCTAGGAATGCCACTCCTGGGTATTTATCAGAAGAAACCCAAATCACTAATTCAAAAAGACGTATGCACCCCTGTGTTTGTTGGCAGCATTGTTTACAAGAGCGAAGATCTGGAAGCAACCTAAGTGTCCATTGATAGACAAATGGATAAAGAAGTGGTACATGTATACAAAGGAATATTACTCGGCCATAAAAAAAAAATGAAATTTTGCCTTTTGCAACAATACACATAGACCCAGAGGGAATTATGCTACCGTGTTTCCCCGAAAATAAGACCTAACCGGACCATTAGCTCTAATGCATCTTTTGGAGCAAAAATTAATATAAGACCCGGTCTTATTTTAATGTAATATAAGACCGGGTATAATAGAATATGATATGATAGAATATAATATGTAATACCAGTTCTAATATAATATAATATAATATAACGTAACATAATATAATACCGGGCCTTACATGTATGAAAAACAGTCATGGGGACATAAGTACAGCATAGAGAATATACTCAATAATATCCCCCCAATAATGTATAACTACAGAGGGTGCCAAAGAAATACACATTTTAAGAAAGGAAAAAACTGTATCAATGTATATCGACAACAAAAGATGAATACAAGTCACGTTTGACTTCTGCAATTACAAGAGGTGCTCAAAGTGGTTACCATCAGCGTCCAGACACTTCTGATTACTGCGAATTACTACTGCTTGAGCAACGCTGACCCAAGTGTTAACATCCCTTACGATGTTTTTACATTTTTTTGGCACCCCCGGTATATATGGTGTCAGATGGGACTAGACTTACCAGGGTGATGACTTCGGAAGTTATATAAATGCCTAATCACTATATTGTACATCTGAAACTAACATAACATTGTATGTCAACTGTAATTGAAAATTTTTTTTAACTATTTAAAAATGATGGCTGCCCATATCTCCTACTGATTTCTTTCTTTATTGCACATTGGGGGCGGGAAGCAATTCACGATTGGACAGTGCTAATTATGATAAGTTATTGTATCAGAATTATCTTTCTTTTCTGGCTTTTTATTCAAAGTTATATCATAGGGGGATTTTAGTTGGAAGAACAAATCCAATGGAAAAACATTTTTGAAGCTTCTAGAAGGAATAGATGAATGCCTGTCTTCTGGAGGGTTAGGAACCAGAGCCACTTTTTTGTGAACTCAGCAGCAGGGATTCATCTGTCTCTTTAGGGCACCACCATAAAATGATTCAACAACCTTAGTCACTTCCTATTTGTTCAGGTTTTCAAATTCCCAGGAGAAGTTGATTGGCCCAGCTTGAGTCTGTCAGCACTGGCCAGCTAAAAGGACCAGAGTCTGACCATTGGGAAATCACTCTAGACAGGACAGCTGCCCAATTTGTGTCTCTTCTATATAACATTTGAAGTAAGTTTGATTGCAAATAGTCCCCCAATATAATTTGTTCTTTACTCCCCCCACCATCCCAATTTTCTTAGAAGAACTCTATATCTCTTTTTTTAGTAAGTGATGGTTTTATTTATTTACACTTGTGTTTTCTGTGTCTATTTGTAGTATTGTAATTATTTGAGAATTTTCACAAGGACAGAATTTCAAAGATTAGTAATGTTAGAATTCACTTTGTCCCATTCCATCTTCTTCACATAAATAAACTGATGCCCCAAAGTGGTTATGCGGTTTGTCAAAGTCATGCATTTTGCCTCAGAATTAGGATTGGTGTTCAAGCTGTTATTTATTTCTGTCCAGTCTCTTTCAGAAATTCAGCCTTTCCTCCTTCGTATGTGAAAATTTTTAAATAGTTTGGGATAAAGATATGTGGAGCATGAATGAAAGACCTGAAATAAGAAGGTATAGCAGATATTGAATTTCTCTGGAAAAATGCTTATACCATTCTTAGCTACTATGATTAAATGGTCACCTCATTTTTTAAAACTAATATAAGCTTTGATCTTAATAACTGATATTTTCTTTAAGAAATCATGACTGTAATACATGTAAATGACATTATATTATTTACCAAATAGGTGTGTAGTTATTATTTCAGATGCTCAGAATTAACTATGCTCTCAGTGTCGTGTATGAGTGCTTTAATTCCTTTTCATTTTGTAAGCTAAAGTTTGGGTTTCAAAGAAACAGCTAAAGTAAAGAAAGGGTGGATGCTCTTGTTTATAGCTATTGGAAGTAAAGCTGGATTTTAATATAAAGTAAAATGGAAGCTGGCAGAAGTGTTAGGAATTTGCTGTTAATTGTGTTTCCAAGAATTCCATTTTGAGGAAGCCTGGGGCACATTCATACTTGGAAGATTGTACTGAACAAGTTGAGGTGCATTTGCTGTATTTATTATGTTGTGATTAAAACAGGCTGATTTTTTCCCCCCTCTACCACAGATTTTTCCCTTGGGGATATTTGGTAAACATTAAAGGGTAAAGATGAGAAAAGAAGGAAGAACCATGAGGGTTAATATATGAAAAAATAATGCTAATGTTACATGTTGAAGTAATGGTGAATGATTCTGTTATGCAATTTTCTAGGGAAATTAGTGTGTTTTTTATTTAATTTCTGATAAAATTAACATAGCTCAAGCTATACCACAGCTTTCAATTCTAATTTCCTAACCATTATTACCATTATGTCTAAATTTAGCTCTTTCAGATTTTAAAATTTTTCTTCAAAAGATACAAAGTTTATCCTCTAACCTTAATTCTTCAAGTTTTTCTGTAACTGATAGAAGATGACCAGTGTTTACTGCCATGTATATGGAAACATTTTGGAAGGAATGACAAAAGAAGTTTAATTTTTCTTTGAAATATTTAGCATATCTAACAATGCCTAAGGGTGTTAAGGAAGAATTAAATTCAGTTCAGTAGTTATTTAAGTACCAGGTGATATGCTGCATGATTTGGGAGAAGTAAAGAGTCTAGGCTTTGCCTCCTCAAATGGAATCCATGAAGTAATTTAGAAAATGAGTAGCTTTTGATAATTTTTGTTGACCCCGAGAAGGAAAATACCTGCCAAGAAGGACTCTTGGTGTTTAATGGGGCCATTCATACTTGGAGTCTAACAACCGTTGTTTGTAGAGACCTGTCATGCATATTGCATATCAGAGAAAAGCCACAGGCTGAGCTGTGAGCCTGCGCACTGTGCTTCTGCCTTCTGGGTTGATCCTTATAAGAGAGCCATTAGGACCTTATTTCAACCAATAGGACTAAGACTTCCCCCCATCCATTCGGAGCTGTACAGCTATATCCTTGTTATCATCTGCACTGACCAATCAGAGTGGCTCCATTCTGACCAGTCAGTACAGTGCTTTTTGGATCAATCACACTGAGGATTTGAAGTCCTCCTTTGCATGAGAATGGACCAATCAGGGACTGGGGATGGGCACTATTCTCTATATAAGCCAGTTTTACCTCTGCCTCATTGGAGCACATCTTCCCTTTCCACGAAAGACTGTTTCCCCTGCTGGAGCTGTAACACTGAAGTCTCTCTGGAGCGGAGTGGAGTGGAGTGGACTGGAGCTATCGAACAGGAGAGGACCCAAGCTGCATCACTGGGGCGGAGCTCTGCCTCTACAGAGCTGTTCTATAGCCGAACTGTATCACAGCTGAGCTGTTCGCACTGAAAAAGTCTCTCTCCCTTCACCACATCTCAAATTGGGGACTCTTGCTTTGCATTGAATTGGTGGCAACGACCTTTGATTGACAGATTTATGACACACTACTCCTGAGATATGGCACCTTGGATTAAATATCTTTATTTTTTACATCATAAATGGATATTATATCTTGTCAAATGCTTTTTCTGCATCAATTGATATAATCATATGATTGTTGTCCTTTATTTTGTTTATGTGATGTATCACATTAATGGATTTGCGTATGTTGAACCATCCTTGTGCCCCTGGGATGAACCCCACTTGGTCGTGATGAATAATCTCTTTAATGTATTGTTGCATTCGATTTGCTAGAATTTTGTTTAGGATTTTTGCATCTGTATTCATCAGAGGTATTGGTCTGTAATTTTCTTTTTTTGTGTTGTCCTTACCAGGTTTTGGTATCAGGGTAATGTTGGCCTCATAAAATGAGTTAGGGAATATTGTCTCTTCTTCAATTTTTTGGAAAAGTTTGAGTAGGACAGGTATTAGATCCTCTGTGAAGGTTTGGTAGAATTCACTAGTAAAACCATCTGGTCCCGGACTTTTGCTTTTGGGAAGGTTTCAGATGACTGATTCAGTTTCCTTACTGGTAATCAGTCTATTTAGATTTTCCAGTTCTTCATGATTCAGCCTAGGAAGGGTATATGTTTCTAAGAACTTGTCCATTTCTTCTAGGTTATTGAATTTGGTGGCATATAGTCCTTCATGGTATTCTAGGATAATCCTTTGTATTTCTGTGGCATCCGTGATAACTTTCCCTCTTTCATTTCTGATTTTGTTTATTAGTGTCTTTTCTCTTTTTATTTTAGTGAGTATAGCCAAGGGTTTGTCAATTTTATTAATCTTTTCAAAGAACCAGCTTTTTGTCACATTAGTTTTTTTCTATTATCTTTTTGTTCTCTATTTCATTTAGTTCTGCTCTGATTTTTATTATTTCCTTTCTTCTGCTGACCTTGGGTTTCATTCGCTCTTTCTTTTCTAGTTCTTTAAGGTTTAACGTGAGGTTGTTTATCTGGGATTTTTCTTGTTTCTTGAGATAGGCCTGTAATGATATAAATTTCCCTCATAAAACTGCTTTCACTGCATCTCAAAAATTTTGGTGGGATGTACTTTCATTCTCATTTGTTTCTTTGTATCTTTGGACCTCTCCTCTTATTTGTTCTTTGACCTGGTTGTTCTTTAAAAGTGTGTTGTTTAATCTCCATGTATTTATGGTTTTTCCTGCTTTCTTTTTGCAGTTGATATCCAATTTCAAAGCCTTGTGATCAGAGAATATGCTTGTTATGATTTCAATCTTTTTAAATTTGCTGAGGCTAGTTTTATGTCCCAATATATGGTCTATCTTTGAGAATGTTCCATGTATACTACAAAAAAATGTATAGTCTGATGTTTTATGATGAAGTGCTCTATCAATGTCAATTATGTCCATTTCATCTAATGTGTCATTTACGGCTGCTATTTCTTTCTTTATTTTCTGTTCGGATGATCTATCTATAGCTGTCAATGATGTATTTAGGTCCCCTACTATAATTGTGTTTTGGTCAATTTGTCCCTTTAGTTCTGTTAGTAGTTTCTTGGTATATTTTGGTGCTCCGAACAAAATGTTCATTTTGTTCTTTGATTGTGTTTCTGAGTTCATTAAACTACCCGTCTGTGTTTTCTTGCATATCATTGAATTTTTTAAGAACTGCAATCTTGAGTTCTCTGTCATTTAAGTCACATATTTCCATATCTTTAAGTTCATTTTCAGGAGACTTTTCATTTTCTTTCTGAGCTGTCTTGTTGCCTTGGTTATTTATGGCAATTAATGATATATTATTTCTCTTCCTAGACATCTACAGGAGTGGATTCTGCAACAGGTTGATAGAAAGAGGTCTTTCTTTTGTTTTCCAGTAGGTGTTGGTAGAATGTTTTATTTTCTCTCTGACTGAAGCCTTTTTCTCTCTCTCACACTGTAGTGTTATGTTTTCTCTGCACTGTTCAGGCTTCTCACACAATGGGGGGATTCCCTGGGAGGCGGGCTTCTCCTCTGTGAACAGTTCTCCTGGGTCATAGGGAACCGCCTCCATGAGGGAATGTGGAGAGCTTCTGAAGTTCCAAAACTCTTCCAGCTCCAGATTCAGAGCCCATATGTTTCAGCAGTTCTGTTTACTCCTGCAGTGATCCACCCAGATAGGTGGGGACAGGGGCGGGGTGAGTTGTGAGACTTGGTCCAGAGCAATGGCAGCGACTACCACCACAGCCACAGCCCTGCTTCCACAGCTCCCTTCCCTTTGCCAGAACTAGTTGGGCTGTGAATCTGTGTCTGTGGTCCACAGTTCTCAGAACATCAAATATTCTGTTCTTTTGTTCTGACACTGCTACTGTTCCGCTTCTAGCACCAGTCAGGTGGGGGCGGGGTGAGCTCTGGGAGGGGAGGGAGGGGGCGGCTAGTCTCAGTGCCTAAGGCTTCCGTTCTCTGCTCTGCAGTGGGGGCTTAAACTACTGTTTTCAGCCTTCTTCCCTCAGTCTTTTCTCCGAGGTCTCTGCCATGAGCGTGGGGTTCAGCCGTGTTATATGCTGTCCCCTCAGCCCTGTGGGCCATAAGCGGAGCCCTAGCAGTCCGAGTTCTTCCCTCTCCCGCAGCTGCGGTAGTTCCAGGAAGCAGCGAGCTCGGCGCACTGAGCTAGGTCTGCGTCCTGTGCCCACGGGGCTCCGTCTCCGCACTTCTCCCTTCCCTCCTCCCCTGCTCGCGTAATTTGCCAACCTTTAGGTGATTTCAGTAGTGAGACCCTTCGTCTTGCCTGTCTGCTGTGCAGGGAGTCCTTTGTAGAGTTCTAGTTATTCAATTTGTTGTAAATTCCAGGGTAGATTTCAAGAGGCTCGCCTCATGCTGCCATTTTTAGGATGTCTGGATTAAACATCTTAAACTAAAGAATTTTTTTTTTTTTAATGGCAGAAGCAGAAAGGTCATGCTGACCTCCTCCCTTCCCCCTTTTTGTCTTCTCATAAAATTCCCATATGAAAGGTACCTTCCCTGTACAAAAGGAGGGAGGACATTCTTATGACCAAAGACTGGAAATTTGGAGGCAGGAAATCTGTATAAACAAACCACGTTAAATTAATCCTTATCTTCCCAGTTACTTCTTCATTTATCACCCCTAGTCCAAACCCTTTTATCTAAAAGGTATAAAAGCTTCCTGCTCTGGTCACTTCTTTGAGTCTTCATTCTCTTGTGCAGGTCCTATGTACATGTAAAAATTAAATACAATTTGTATGCTTTTCTCCTGTTAATCTGTCTTTGTCAGTTTAATTTTCAAACCCAACCAGGGGCCCTAAGAGGGCCAAGGAAAGCTTTTTGCTCTCCTGTACTTTCTCCTTTTGCTCCCATAGCATTTCTTTATAACTTTATTAGAACAGCTGTCATGTTGTATGACAGTTGTGTATAAAATCATTCATTCGTTTAACATATTTTTATGAGTTCCAGCCACATGCCAGGTGAGGCCCCTTGTTCTGGAGATAGTGGTGAACACAAGAGAACACAGGAGTCAAGATCCCTGCTCTCCTGAAGCTTTGGTGGTGAGAGGCCAGTAAAGAAGAGAATACACAAATAACTAATTTAATTGCAGATTGAGATAAGAACTAGGAAAACATTAAAACAGGGAGTGGTATGGGCCAGTCATGTGGCAGGAACAGTACTGGCTGGGGTGATGGGGAAGGCTCCCTGGAGGAGGCAGCAGTTGATGATAAGGAGTCTGCAGTGCAAAGACTCCATAGAAAGGTGTTCTAGGCAGATGAAGTGGCAAGTGCGGAGTCCCCAAGCAGGAATGAAATTGATGTATTTCAGGAACCGAGAGGAGGCCTGTGTGACTAGAGAGGACAGAGTGAAGGAAAGAAAAATAGGGGATGAAGTCAGAGAGGTACTAGGCAGAGGCCAGACAAGGGAGGAATTTAAATTTATTATAAGTGCAGTGGTTGTCTACCGAGGTTTACCAGGGGATTAACAAGGTCTAGTTTATGCTTTTAGAAGATCACTTTGGCTCTTATATGGAGAATAGATTCTAGAGGGCAGGAGTAGAAGCCAGGAAACAAGTTAGGAGGTGCTTACAGCAGCCAGGGAGAGCTGGTGTCTTGGAGAAGGGTGGTGTCAGTGGAAACAGAGTTTGGTCGATTTGAAGTTTGGAAGTAGAGTTGATAGCACTTGCTGAGGGAGTGTATGTGTGAAAAGAAAGAGGAATGAAGAATGACTCCTCGATTTTGACTTGAGCTGCTGAGTGGATGGTGGGACCATTTACTGAGATGGGAAAGAGTCGGGAGGGACTGATGGGAGGGAAAACAACTTCTGCCCTTCTGCTAAATTGGGGTTTTCTTGAGGGAGAAGGGGAGGAAGGTGAGGTTCAGAAGGCAAAAGAACCTGGCCCAGGGTCCTGCAAATAGAAGCAGGACTCAAATTCAGGTGGTCTGGCTCTGACCTTTGCACCCTTGTTTGGCTTTTGTGGCCAGAATTGTAATAGGACAGAGCCTAGGAAGAGGGCATTGGAGGCAGAGGTAACCGAGGGCAAAGGTGTAGAGCCAACAGAGGGGGAAACATGTGGAGCGCTGTCTGAGACTTGTTGCTGCAGAATTATCTGTGGGTCCTGTTTGGTGGGGTCTCAGAGAGACTTAGACCCAGTTCCTTCTTGTCCTCCCTAAGTTAAAATTCAGTGTGTCCTCTTGAGAACTTTCAAGAGCTTAAGCTAGATTTTTTTTCCAGCTGAGACTGTTTACTAGAAATTTGATTCAGGGAACATGGCTTCTTTTTTTCTTTCGTCAGATTAAAAAAGAATCTTCTAAAAACTTTCTTCTTAAATGTTGTTTTCAGTCAGACGATGCAATTTTGAGCTGCAAACGCTGTCCCCTTTTTCTCTGCATTATATGACTGCCTTCCCTGGACTCTCCTATTTGATGAGTGAGCTTGTTATTTGAAGAGTTACTGAGCTTCACCATTTCACAAATTTCAGAGCATATAGAATTTCTTTTAATTCTTTATATAATAGTTCGTTCTCTTTATCTTTTCTGCCTAATATTCAGTCTCCAGGTAGAGGTCAGTAGCATCACAAATGGGACCAAGCTGGTATAATTTGCCGTAGTGGATATTCTTTCAGAGGAAGCATGTTGTATAAATAATTTCTGCTAAGTAGCTAACTGAGTGCATGCCCAGTCTGTGAAACTGTTTGGTATAGTGTTTACGACCACACTACACATGGGCACTTGATTTGTGGTTTTTGTTGATGAATAGCACATTTCTAGTTTGTGAGTGTTACCCAGTGTCTTATGCTTTGGGACTTAGGAATTTGGTTTTCATCTATCACACTTCCTTTTTTGTTGTTTTCCCACATTGGATAACTAGATGGGAATGTGAAACTCCTTCAACTCCCTATAGGTCTTTTCTACTCAGAAAATAAGTTCCATAATAGAATGAAATTGAGTGTCTGGAATGTTTGCTAAATATAGTGACAAATACTGAATCTCATCCTATACTTTGGACACAACACATGCTTTTCCTTAAAAAATGCAGGACAAAATGGATGAGAAAAAGGAAGTATAATGTCAGTTATTAATTTATTATATCTCAGCTCCAAATCGACCCTTCTTTGCTCTGTGATGTTGTAATTGGACCCTGTAAACATTTCCCTTTTGCTAGCTGGTGCAATGTTAGGCTTTGTCCTAACTGGGGAGACCCTGCAAGGGGACAGCAGCAGGAAATATTTCCCTTCCCACTTGTAGTTCTCCTGCCTCAACGCGAGAGCCCAGTGGCCCTCACACAGTCTAAGCAGCACCCTCAGGCCGTTCTGTCCTCACGTGCTGGCGGTTCTTGAGGTAGCTCCCGCTGTACCCTTGCCTGCCTTCTTCCCACCGAGAGCACTGGTCTCCAGATTGGCTCACACCCTTGACAAACAGTCCCTTGTGCAGCCCAGCGCTGGCTGGGGCTGTCCTGCCAGTTTCTGTGCCACTCGCAGCTGCGTGTTTCTTGTGTAACCAACAGCTGCACCCTCTGCAAAGGCATCTGAATCTCAGCCTTTGGGGAGAGAAGCCTAAGTCTTCTACTCTTTCTCAGCCTAGATAAATGTTATCAAAGGACAAGCATGAACCAACACCTCCCTCCATTATCGGAGTTTGTTTAGAGCAGAGATCAGCACACTTTTAACAACCTTTTAAAAGTATACAAAACATTCTTAGCCCATGGGTCGTAGTTTGTTGACCCCTATATTTGGAGTACGAATAAAGTAAATTCTTGCTTTTTTAAACTGGGGAAGTCTAACCTAAAACAGACCTAAAGCAGCAAGAAGTCTGAATTGTTGCATAACAAATCACTGTAAAACTTAGTGGCTTAAAACAACAAGAATTTATTAACTTTTATAGTATCTATGCTGCAGGAAGTAGGAAGAAGCTTGGCTGGGCAGCTCTAGCCCGTGTCTCCTGTGAGGCTGCAGAGCCGGCCAAAGCCATAGTCCTTGGAAGACGCGCAGAGCTGGCCGCTGGCGGGCGGCCTCAGTTCCTTTGTACTTAGGCCGCTGATCTGCGTTTCTTGAATATGTTCATAACGTGCGACTGGCTTCCCCCAGAGAGTGACTCAAGGGACCAGAATGCCTTTTATGGCCTAGCCTCATATGTCACACACTGTTACTTCTCTGCTGTTATGTTGGCCACACAAGTCAGCCCTAATTCAGTGTGGGGGGCGTTCCACAAGAGTGTGAGTACTAGGAGGTACGATTATTGGGGACCATTTTGGAAGCTAGCTAGCACAGACTTTTACATGTAATTGCTTTTAAATGTATTTGGTGGTGCTTACTAAGTTAATAAAGCATTGGCAAGTAGAGAATCTTGAAAACCCAGTGCTTCAGAAATTCGATTAATGAAATAATGTATAATTAACACAAAGTTACTTATAAATGGCTTCTAAAATGCTTCAGTTAGGTAGAATTATGTACAGTAAAAATGATCTCTACCATCCATTTAATCAAGTTCCTTTTAACCAAATTCCACTTAAACCTCTTCCTTCCATCTGTAAAACATACAAGCATACTAAATTATTGAGGCTGTTCCTGTCAGTCGAATTGTTGTCTTACCAAGATTCAACTGTTGGTTCCCAAGCATGTTTATATTAGTTGTATGTGTTACTGTAATTGTGTATTTTAAATAGTACATAAACCAAAGAAATGTTAATATAAGAGTTATCTCTGTGAATGTTAAGTGAAGTACTTTAGATAATTTGATAAATGAGCTACTCAAATTTGTTGAATTAGATGTGAGCAATCCAACAGTGCAAGTCCAGGACCAAAAACCATGAAAATCTAGAAAAATTCTGAACTCAGATTGCTTCTCAAGTGTTTTAAAGGTCTTTCTCTAAAGAAACAGAAACTGGAGATGCCAGGTGATCCCTTATGGATATGTTCTTTTTGCAGAATGCCAATCAGTGGATTTCCTCTCAAAAATAAGACTTTAACTTTAAAACAAAATATTGGCCAATGAATGAACATTCATTTGTTTTGGAGTAAAATTAAAATCTCTAAGGTATGTTTGTATTACTTAGCATGTTTCCTCTCATTACCAACTAACTACTCGTCATAATTGCATTTAATAAGAGAAACCTGTCCTTCTTAAACTTGGCAGGTCTTTGGAAATGTGTAGTACAAGGATTTGTAACTGGTGTTCTGGAAGGCTCTGGAGGTTTGGAAGCTGTTTCTGGAGTTACATATCACGGGGAGGGGAAGTGGTGATGGGTGAGGAGAGTGGTGGGGGGCCCCTGGGACAGTGGTCTTCCATAGCAGCTTCTCATGTACCTGTCTTATATATTACTCCTGTGGAGGAGTGCATTTGGGTATTCAGGGGTTTCACAGGGAAGAGAATATTTGAACCCACTTTTTAATTCAAATTCTCAATTATGCACTTGGACAGACACTGGAAACGCTGTGGGATTTGCCCAAGAGAATATAGCTGGAGTCAGTTATGAGAGAACCAACAGGGTGAAAGGCTCAGTGAACTAATGCCCCCACAATATTTTGTCGCTTCACTGTTTTCTCAATAGAATATTTTCTGAGAAAATTTTTTGTTTTTGCCATTCTTTCCTTTGCAAACCCTTTAATCTTATATTGCATTTTAATGACTTTAACTGAATCGTAGTGAATTCAAAATGAAAGAAATCTAATGAGCTTTTACTATACTGAAAGCAATAAGTTTCTGTTGTTTAAAACTGCTCTTTTGACCTATAATAGATGAAAATTAAACTACTTTATTTCATCTTTTCTTAACTACTTTATTTCATCTTTTCCTGCATCAGAACCTTGAGTTCGGTTCTATAGTCCCTCTTTGTGAAGGCTGGGATTCCCATCTTTTGGCTCTGCTGCCCTCCACCCACACACATCCCCCAGGCCTTTTTTTCCCTTTACACCTCTGCCTGTCTTCAAGGCCCAGCTCAATGGCCTCCAACACCGTCAATGACTTTTTTTCTCCTCCTAAGGACAGTTGGTATGTAATCTGCCCCATGCGCTTTGGCAACCAATGACACACTTTTTTTTTCTTCTGAGGTTGTGTCATCTTCACAGCCAGAGGGCTGACTTCTTGAGGGCACAGAGAGCAGTCTGTCCTGTTGTGGTTCCTCCTGAGGAGGCGGCAGAGCTTCTGCTCCTCAGGGAGCAGTCGCTTCCTCGTCTATAACAGGGTGTGTAAGAACATGCAGTTGTGTGCTTGCAAAAGAAAGCCAGATGTGCTCCCTTTACGTAGTGCCCATTGGTTTTCCAATCTGGAGATGTCACCTTTGTCATGCAAAGACCTTCAGGTACTTCTGCAATAGAGAAATGTTGTGACTATAGATATATGCACAGATTTAAATAAATGTGTGTGTATATATATTCTAATGCGTTTATATTTATGTACAATTTAGATCAGATGTATTTAAATAAATATTATCTTTAGTTTGGAAAAATAATGTATTGACTTTGCCAAATATTATGACTGTATTTTTAGAGTTGTTTTCGGACCTTGAGCCACATTATTTTGAATCTTTGATGGTGATAAAAATTCATCTTTTCAGGGGAATTTGATTGTTTTGAACAGCCAAACGTTCTTAGGAACCAAGACTGTTGCTTTTCCTTATCTGATTTCTAACTTGTGTCTTAAATCTTTGTAAGTTAAGTTATATGATCTAATGATATCTGTGGAATACAATTAAACGATAACGATCCCTGACGGGCAATAATGGAGTTCTCACTTGTGGGTGTGGAAAGGGCAAATCACAGCACCATTTTATTGTTAAAAGCCTCATGCTGAGGCAAGTGTCACATGGAGTGCTTTTGTAGCAGAGCAATTAAAGTTGTCCTAAAAAGGCTTATATTTAAAAGTACTCTGTTTTAATTTATTTTTCTGTATCAATGTGTCACTGTTGCCTTTCAACCAGGAGATTTAAATATAAACTACTATTCTCTGACTTATTCATTATGCAAATTATGCTAGTTCCCGCTGTTGTCCATTATACACCCTCCTTATCTCTTCTTCACCCGTGTCAAAAAATCCTGTTTCCTTTTTGCAGTAATGCTGCTGCTGCTTTTTCATTTTCAGCTGAGCTAGACTTCTTTTGAGGCCATACTTTCTACTTCTTGATACTTAACATTTTATTAATGCATCTAGAATGTTTAGTTGAATCCCAAAAGGCTGCTATTCCTATTTTAATGGGATGAAAACAGTGAATTTTTAAAAAATCAGTTTTTCTTTCAGTCACACTCCCTGATGTATTATTTTCAGTTAAATGGCATGTAGTGGGGGTTATTGATATACTCTCTACAGGACTTTAATACTGAAAGTAATTTATCATTTGCTAACATCCAATATATCCATATTTGGATAGAAGTTTATTTTACAAACAACTGATGCTGTTCTGGAAATGCAAATCCCCTAACTGGATTAGTAATTGACAGACTTCTCAAGATGGGGCATAGATGGGATGTAAATTGAAAGAAGGAGCTGCGTTTGCGTGAGTGAATCTCAGAATAGTTCAGTTGTGCATGTGTGGTGGGTTTGTGTAAGATTTTCAGAATGGTCTTTTAATAATATCGCTCTAAGAAAGGGTTGTTAAAGGGTAAGTATGATTGTTTTTCTTTTACTTTACTAACATGTCAGAACGCCAATATTCTAGGAGTTTGTAAACAAGAATTTGTGAAGGACACATGAGTTTCTGGTTTTTTCCCTTCTAATTTTTGATTTATTTTCAATTCCCTAAGTAACCATAGTTGACTACTGGCGTGCAAAAAAAGTTTTAATGTTTGACCCCCTTGTTAACAAGTCACTTCTCTATAAATGGTCATTTTAGTGTTTGTCTAAACCTGTTGTTTTAGCATTGTTTTATTTTGAAACAATCACAAACTTGCAGAAAGGTTGTAAATGCAGTAGGAACAATGTTTTGTTTCTGAACTATTTGAGAATAAGCGGTAGACATGATGCCACTCCCCAGTAAGCATAAGAACATTCTCCAACTTAACCACAAAACAACCATCAAAGTCAGAAAATTAACATTGATACATTACTACCATCTAATTCCTAGACCCCAAAAAGTTCTGAGTCACAACTGAATTTAATTGTCATGTCTCCTTCAATCTGGAACAGTCACATTCTTTCCTCAACTTTCAGTGATTTTCACTCTTTTGAGGATTACAGTTATTCTGTAGACTTTCTGTTTGGATGTGTCTGTGTTTTCTTATGGATTCAGATTATACATCGTTATCAGGAATATCACATAAGTGTTGCATATATTCTCTCTCACTGCGTAATGTAATTTATCTTTGCCCCATTACTGACAATGCTCGCCTTAATTACTTAATTAAGGTGGTGTCTGCCAGACTTCTCCTCTTTGAAGTTACTGTTTTTCCTTTGGTATTAATGCTTTTGTGTGGAGCTATATTAAAACTATGTAAATATCTTATTCCTTATCAAACTTTAAGTTCATTTACCTAATTATATCAGGACGAACCCATGGTTTCTTTTTTTTTTTTCTAGTGGATTAGTCTGTTACTATCGTTGATTTTAATGGTCAAGTTGTCCCAGCTTTGAGCATGGGGACTGCCTTCAGGCTTACGTCTGCGTCCTTTTGACATGTCTCCTGTCCTTCACCGAGCACTTCCTTGCTTTCTGGTACAGCAAAGTGTTCCAGCCTCATCTGTCCTTCCCATGCCCCAGTCCTGGAATTAGCCATTTCTCCAAGGAGCTCTGGTTCCTTTTGTATAAGAATGGTATTTAGAAGCAAAGATCTGGTGCTGGATATGCTCATTGTCAGAAGTGTTACTGCTCACCAGCCCCCTCAGAAAGAGGGTATACATATACGTGTACATGTACATATGTAAGTATAAAATGTGAAATTAAAAATGTACACATCTACGTTAAACATTTGCATTTCTGAAAAGTTTTATATTTATTTTTGTTTTATTTATTTATATTTGCTTATATTTTTACACATTAAAAGTCATGAATTCATACCTGTATTTCCATTACTACAGGGTTCATTCTTATTGTCTCTTGCCATATTGTGTAGCTCCTTCTGTAACAGGATAAATCTGGCTTCCATAATTGATATGTTTGCTCATTTGATCAGTTTTCCTGTGTGTGACAGTCTGTCATCTCTGCCACCACTACTTCCCCTGAGTAGATGTCTTCCGCACATGGTTTGGGCTCTAACACCTTGTTCTGAGCCTTCCTTCAGTGCAGAAGCCTCCTTCTCCCCGTTCAGGTTCTGCCACTCACACTAACCCCCTCCGCTCTGTACACACCCTCCCTGCCATGTGCAGGCTCTGAGACCCCATGCTGGCAGCCCCTCTGCATGGATGCCCTCCAGTCACACGAGGATTCAGACTCCCCACGTCAGGCCACTCCTTTCCCCCTCCAGTTGTGCCCTTCTCGGAATGAATTCTTAAAATGAAGAAGTTTTATGTGTTCTAAGCAAGAAAAATAAAATTAAACCTGTGCCTGACACACTGGTGAAACTGCAGAACCCCAGAAGCAGAAAGATGGCAGAAAAATCTTTAATTTTACAGAAAATCTTAAATTTATAGAATATGTGTTAATAAAGGATAGAAGGCAAAGGAATGTCTTCAAGATTCTGAGTGGAAATAACAATCAACCTGGAATTCTATATCCAGTAAACTATCATTTCAACAAAATAAAGTCTGAGACACTAAAAGTCTTATTGAAAGTTCTTCTCTGGAAAAATAAAATTGAATACATATAAAAACAAGATGTAAGAAGAAATGGAGAGCAAAGTAGTTAGAAAACTTACAGATGAGTCTAATAAACAATTACTATATAAAACAGTCATGATGACAATTTGGGGGTTCCAAAAATATAGTAGAAATAATTATTTATTAATTGTTATTGATACAGTCTATGATCCTTATCATTGTTCATCAGTAGAGAAATTTACTTTATATTCTAAGCAAGTAAGAATGTCTCAGAATGTACAAGGCAAACATTAAAAGGATAGAGAAACAAACAAACATCAAACCAATAGAGAGGGTAAAGGAGTATAAAAAAGCAATTAATTAAATTATCAGAAGACAAAAAAGAAAAAAGGAAGGAAGGAAAGAAGGAAGAAAAGGAAAATCAGGAAAAATAGAAAGCACAAAATAAGATGGCAGATATCCAAATTTATCTGAAATAACAAATGTAAGCAGATTAAGTTCAACAGTGAAACTTAAAGGACAGAAATTGTTGAATTTATTAACATAGACCAAGGGTTTACTACCCATAACAGGCTTTCACTGAAAGCACTATTCAAAGCTATAGTGAGCAAAATTTAACACGGAAGGAAGGAATGAGAATGCAGAAGAAATACTGAAAAACGAAATGGATAAAATATAAGCATTAAAAAATGAGTAAAAACTCAATCATTTTAAACTGTGTTTTATGTACCACCTAATGTGGAGTTCTTCTGTAGAATGTGTGAACCAAGCAAGTAAACTCCTGGGTTAGATAATTGCTTTTCTTTGAAGGTTATTCTTGGATTCATTAGTTTCCCCCCTGTGGTGTGTCATGATTTTTTGTAGAACCTCATACTGAGCTCCAAGCTTTCATGATTTCTTTTTGCTTCTCTGTTAAAGAATAATCAGAGTGCTAGATAGTAGCTCTCTTTTGATGAACACTTTTGACTTCCCATTCATTAATTATAAATAATGTATTTTTAAGCCAATATACTCTAATATTTCAATATATTTTATAACAGACTAGAGTCGGGCAAGCAAATTAGTCTAATATCTTCTCTCTGGATTGTGATCCTTCATAATTTGCTCTCAAAACCATTTCCTTGTTGAAATGAAGAAAGGAAAGTGGGAGGGAAGGAAGAAAGAATGAAAGAAATATATATTTACAAGAACATAATTTCAGGGGTCCTGCAGAGATCAGTGCTGAGAATGAGGGACTGACTGGCTTAAATGCTGAGTGTTTGGAAGGGATACAAATGTAACCTGGCTGAGACACTACACTTAGTATGTTGAAGGTATTGTTGGTTACTAGCCAGCTGCTGTACGCATTACTTCTGTTTCTCTTCTGTTTTAATCATGTCGTTGGATTGACTACTCTTCTTGGACTGTCTAGATCAAAAAGAGAAATTTATTTTAACAGTGACGATTCATGTACCTGAGAGAAACTAAAGTAGTAATTAAGATAACTGCCTACTGTGTGCTACAAAATGTAATTTTTGTTGGACAGATTTAAAATACAAATTTTCAAGTCAGAAGAATTTATCAAAAGAGAGCTGGTATATAGAATTCTATAGATTTTATGGTGGGAGATGAGAGAGAAGAGTAAGAGCTGGCCATGCAATGTACCGTGTTTCCCCGAAAATAAGACCTAGCCGGACAATCAGGTCTAATTCATCTTTTGGAGCAAAAATTAATATAAGACCCAGTCTTATTTTACTATAATATAAAACAGGGTCTTACAATATAATATAATATCACGTCTTATATTAAGTTTTGCTCCAAAAGACGCATGAGAGCTGATTGTTCCAGTAGGTCATATTTTCAGGGAAACATGGTAGGTACACTGGGCAGGGCTTTCCACGCAAGGGTAGGAATAAGTGCAAATGCATGGAAGCATACAGCAGTGTGCTATATTCAAGAAATTGCTATTTGTTACACATCTCTGGAGTACATGGTTGGCAGGTAGGTGGTGCTAGAGGTGATAAGGTGAGGCTGGAGAGGTAGACAGGAATCAACTCATGGAAAGTTTTATTTGGAATTGTACAGCAAACAGATCTTTCAATCTAGAAACAGTTTGACTTTATGTGATTTTAGAAGATTGAAATACATCTTAATCTGGAATAGATTGGTGGGAAAAGCCTGTTAGGGAGCTGGTACAGTGATTAGATGAGAGGGTGAGGATGAGCTAGGGCAGTGCAGGTGGAGCTGGAAAGTAGAGGTTGGATTTGCGAGCTCTGTGTGAAGTAGAATCACGCAGTGACAGTTCTGTTTTAATGATTGGTCTACCAGTTGATATTATGGTATACTATTTATTAATAGTTGTTTAAGATAACTCTCAGGCCTCTAGTTCTAGTCACTGGTAATAAGTGGTGTGAGTTCATCAAGATGAGGAATAAAGGAGAGGCTTGGGTCTATGGTGGAACAAGAAAGAGCTCAGTTCAAGAGGTGTTGAGCTGAGATACCTGTAGCCTCTCCTGGCGTGATCCTCCCCCAGGAAGCTTGTTGGTCCAGCGATACCCAAATGTGTCTTCTTGTTTGAATTCTGAACTTTATGAAGATTTGCTTGTTTGGATTCAGACTACTACCAAATCTGGAGTTGTATTGAGTAAAACAACAAGAAGCAAAGAAAATATTCCCCAAAGAAGTTTGAAAATACATTTTCAGGATTCTAAAGCAATTACTAGTTTATGATCCAGTCATTCTGCAGCCTACCCTAAAGAAAAAAACATAAAGATTTATGTGCAAAGATGTTTAGAATCAGTTTAGTTGTAATGATAAAAAATTGAATACACTTCATAGAAAGTAAACGAAGGTATACATCACTGTTAACTGTAATAATTTTAGTTGATGGCATTATTGATGACTTTCATGTTATTTTTTTGCAAGTCTGTGATTTACGAATTTTCTAAAATGATCATGCATTCCTTTCTGACAAGGAAAAAAATGTAGAAGTAGTACATAAAATGAAAATATCCAACAGTATGTAAGTGGTTACATCTGGTACACCCATAGGAGAAGTAGTTATAGAGCTATTTAAATTATTTTATGAGAAGTTTTTAATGAGGTAAGTAAATCTATAAAACATTAATGATTGGCTCCCAGTGGATTATACGATTATATGAACATACATATCTATAGAAAGGCTTGCATAAAAGAAGTTGGGTTGATGGAATTGTGGATGTTATTTTTCACTGTTCTCCAAGTTTCCACAATGATTTTTACTATGTTTCTTTTCCTCGTCTTTTTTTTCTTTTTAAGTTTTCTTGTTTCTGTAGGGCTTCTTCTTTTTTCTACTTTTCATGAACGTTTGTTCTAGTCTTCCTTTTTTTCTACCACTTTAAAAACTGTGATTGAGTGGTTGGTTTCCTTTAAGTGTTTAACACAGACATATTTAATTATAACTTTTCGAACAAAGTCTGAAGGTTTTCAGTATTTTTGCCCTCCTCCTGAACATGACAAGGATATTCACATATTCTAGAAATCCACTGAATGTAACATACCAAATATTGTGTAGCATTCTCCCACTCATTTTAACACACTGAAAAAGGTTTAAAATTTATTATAATAAGTAGTTTATTTACCAACATATTTTACACCTTTGGTGTTTGTATTAGTTTCCTAGGGCTTCCGTAAAAGTACCTCAGACTGGGGGGCTTGAACAGATTTATTTTCTCACAATTCTGGAAGCCAGAAGTCTGAGGAAAAGGTGTCCACAACGTCGGTTTCTCTCCTTGGCTTCCAGATTGTCATCTTCTCACTGTGTCCTCACATGGTCTTCCTCTGTGTGTGAACATGTCTGTGTCCAAATCTCTTATAAGACCACCAGCCATATTGGACTAGGGCCCACACTCTTTACCTAATTTTAGCTTAGTTTTCTCTTTAAAATACAGTCAAGTTCTGAGGTACTGGGAGTTAAGACTTCAACATATGAATTTGGGGGAGACACAATTCAGCCCATAACAGTGTTCTCTTGCTTCCATCTGGGCTTAGTTCCCTTCTTCCTGAAAAGTTCCTTAAGAAAGATCTGTGGGAAAGAATGATCTCTATCTGAAAATCTCTTCATTTCCTTCAGCCTAATTTTCCTGAGTATAGAGTTTTAGGTTGGTCGTCGTTTTCCCCTTGCACCTTGAAGATATTCATACATTCATTTAACTTATATTTTTTTGAGCCCCGTGTTATATGTCAGGTACTATTCCAAGGGCTGCAGACATAGCAGTGAACCAGACCGAACCCCCCTTCTTCCTGGGAGTATGACTGTAGTGAGAGAAAATGAAATAACATTTGTACAAGTTGTGTGAACATGTTTTCATTTCTCTAAGGCAAACAACCAGGAGGGGGATTGCTGGGTGACATGGAAGTGTATGTTTAACTCTATAAGAAACTGCTAGACTTTCAGGTGCTTATATCATTTTACATTCTCGCCAGCGTGTATGAGGGTTAATTGCTTTTTGTATTCTGAAAGTTTTGGTATCTTTCTGTACCTGGGTGAAATATTGTCTAATTAATTTTTTTTTCTATTGACTTTATTCAGTCTAGGATTTAGTCCATTAATCTGGGTGGTGTTTTTTTTAATGTGTATGTAGATTTTTTTTTTTTTTTCATTTCCAGGAATCCTAAATAGTTGATCATAATAACTAATTTTTGTTTCATTTCTATTAGGTTGGTGCAAAAGTAATTTCAGTTTTTGTAATTTTTAACCTTTTAAACCGCAGTTACTTTCGCACCAACCTAATAGCAGTTTTAGTATTAATTCCTTGTTCATTTCCTAGAAGCAGATTCTCCCTTTTATCTCTTTCAAGACCCTACATATAATTTATGTTAAATTCAGTTTTAGGTGACTCTTATTTTCATCTTCTCTAAATGGAATTAATCTTCAAAATACATTTGTTGGTTCCTACTTAGCATTTCACTTATATTAGAATTTTGGATTGCAGATTGTAAGTAGGAGTTTATCTTTCATTCTGTACTTACCCCTTTTAACTAATAGTAAAACTGGAGGGTAACTGAGTCCAGAGCTCACACTGCCTGTGCCGCTCAGCTAGTAGATTGACACAGGAGTTGTGCCAGAAGAAGCGTTTATTGTCAGAGCACTGGTGGTCAGAAGTTTTTTAACACCTTCAAAAACTGCCCTAATGTTCTCTTACCAGCTTGGGGTATTTCAAGGAAAATCTAGGCGGTCCTCTAAAGGCTACGTGAGGGTTCCGGGGGTCTGCATGGAGCCTTCCCTTTGGCAACGTACTTCCATACTTCCGCGCTGGTGTCAACAGCCCAGGAACAAGGATGGGAGAAGCCTGGAAAGGATGCTAGACCACAGAGATTGTGATCAATAAGCCTAAAAATATTAATCATAAGTTTCAGGGTAATTTTCTAAAACAGGGAATTGGGTGGGACAGGGGACATTCCGAGCTCAAGCTACAGGGGGATGATCTGTTGTTTACCTCTAGGGAGATCAAGGAAAGGTGAGGCCGGGGACGTGGCCAGGCCTCTACTGTGGGGGTCCCAACTGGGCCCTGCTTCAGTATGTTTTTATAGCCTCCAACTGAGTTCCTGTAGCCCAAGCCCAGAATCAGTTCTTAAATTGCCCAACATCAAGGGCCTTGTACTGGGAAGTTGCAGTGATATTGGAAATAGCACAGGGCAAGTCATCAAATCACTGGAAGGGTTGGCTTGGTCTTGCCCTGGGCTACTTTTAGTCTTTTCTACCTCAAAAGAGTCAAACTGTCAGTTACTTTTTCTGTTTTGGATTGTTGAAAGATAATTTTCAGGAACAGGTAAAATCATGGCTCTCATACTGTTCTAAGAATGAACACATGTTAAAGAATTTATTTTAGAATTTAGAATTTATTTAGTTTTGTCAACGTAAGGATGTCCAAACATGTAGAAAAATTTTATAAGAGTTTATTAGAGTTTATTTGAGCCAAATAGAGGACATGCCTGGAAGCAAGATTTCAATAGATTGAGAAAAACCGCTTCCCAGAATGACAGTTTACAGTTTCTTTTTATGCATGTGGAATAAGGAGGGAAAGTAAGGAAGATTACATGAGTGAGAGAAAGCAAGGCAGGGAAATCTCTATGAATGGATTACGGGATAGTTAACAAGCTGAGGTGCTCTCTTAAGGGTGGTCTGAAAAAGAGGCACTTCACAGGTGTGTTAAACTAGGTGCACAGAAACGATGGGCAGGGCTTGCTTAAGGCGAAGATAACCTTTTACTAGGGAAGTTACAGGCCCAAGGCATGACTACCCTCTGTGACCTGCCCAATGAGGAATTTATGATTGGCTTACCCTGTGAGGTTACTTTCCCTGTATTTCTTACAGAGCTCCTTTTCCACCCACAGTCTTGTTATATGAAGGAACCAAGCAGATGTTATAACCAGTTAAAAGGAAAAATCAAAACGGCACATATTTACAAAGGTGTGACAATTAAGTTCATGAACTCATCCTAAAAAAAGTGCTACACACCTCATTGCTGAATGTCACTACAGTCACCTTCAAAGTACTCCTGTTGGGAAGCTATGCACCAATGCCAGCACCTAATCCAACCTTCAATTTTGGAGCTCTTTTTCTGGAATGGCCATCAGAGCTGTCATCGCATTACCCTTGATGTCCTGAATGTCATCAAAATGTCTTCCTTTCAATATTTCCTTTATCTTCGGGTAAAGAAAAAAGTCATTGGGGGCCAGATCAGGTGAGTAGGGAGGGTGTTCCAATATAGTTATTTGTTTACTGGCTAAAAACTCCCTCACAGACAGTGCCATGTGAGCTGGTGCATTGTTGCGATGCAAGAGCCATGAATTGTTGGCGAAAAGTTCAGGTCATCTAACTTTTTCACGCAGCCTTTCCAGCACTTCCAAATAGTAAACTTGGTTAGCTGTTTGTCTAGTTGGTACAAATTCTTAATGAATAATCCCTGTGATATCAAAAAAGGTTAGCAACATTGTTGCAACAAGTTCGTGAACTTAATTGTCAGACCTTCATATATGGAGAAAGAAATATTGAATATTAAGATGAATTGCAAATAGAGTTAAAACTGGTGTTTCCACAGTGAGGGAAAGTCACTTATGTCACTACCAGATTGGACAGAATTTACATACCTATCAGTTCCCTGTAGTTTACAAATAGTCGCAAAATGCCTCCAAACCAATGAGGAGGGCTAAAATGTGACCTCTTGGAAAAGTGTGCTGTAGACAATGCATAGGGTTCCACTGAAATACTTTTTACTACAGGACTCAGAAGCCCATTGATTGTCCACTTGAGCTTTGCTTATCCCATTGTGTTTCTTTCTTTTTAAAAAAATTATTAAATTTATTGGGATGACATTGTTTAATAACATTGCATGAGTTTCACGTGTACAATTTTATAATATATCACCTGTATATTGCATTGTGTGCTCATCACCCAAAGTTTAGTCTCCTTCTATCACCATGTATTGGATTCCATTTACCCTCATCAACCTGCCCCCAAACTCCCCTTCCACTGTGGTAACCACCATACTGTTGTCTGTGTCAGTGAGTTTTTTGTTTGTTTGTTTGATCATTTGTTGCTTTCTGTTTTATGTCCCACATATGAGTGAAATCATATGGTTCTTGTCCTTTTCCTTCTGGTTTAATTCGCTCTCAAGATCCATCCATGTTGTCGCAAATAGCAGTATTTCATCTTTTCTTATGACTGAGTAATATACCATCGTATATATGTACCATATTTTCTTTGTCCGATTACCTATTGAAAGACATTTTGGTTTCCAAACAGCCATGTCTTGGCCACTGTGAATAATGCTGCAGTGAACATAGGGGTACATATATCTTTATGAATAAGTGTTTTCAAATTTTGGGGGTAGATGCCCAGAAGAGGGATTGCTGGGTCATATGGTAATTTTATTCTTAATTTTTTTGAGGAGACTCCATACTGTTTTCCATAGTGGCTGTACCAATTTAAATCCCATCAGCAGGGTATGAGTGTTCCTTTTTCTTCACATCCTCTCCAACACTGGTTATTTGTTGTCATGTTGATAATAGCCATTCTAGCAGGTACAAGATGGTAACTCATTGTGGTTTTGATTTGCATTTCCCTTACAGCTAATGAAATTGAGCATCTTTTCATATACCTGTTGGCCATTTTTATGTCTTCTTGGGGAAAGTGTTCAGGTCCTTTGCCAATTTTTGAATTGTTTGTTTTTTGTTGTTTAGTTGTATAAGTTCTTTATATATTTTGGATATTAGCCCCTTATCAGAGGTATGATTTGCAAATATCTTCTATTCTGTTGGTTGCCTTTTTGTTTTGTTGGTGGTTTCTTTTGCTGTTCAGAAGTTTTTAGTTTGATATAGTCCCTTTCATTTATTTTTTATTCTACTTCCCTTGCCTTTGGAATCAAATTCATAAAATCCTCTCTAAGACCAAGGTTCGTAAGTTTAGTATCTATGTTTTTTTTTCTATGTATTTAATTGTTTCAGGTCTTATATTTAGGTCTTTGATCCATTTTGAGTTAATATTTGTGTATGTTTTCAAATGGCAGCCCAGTTTCATTCTTTTTCATGTGGCTTTCATTTTCCCAGCACCATTTATTGAATAGACTTTCTTTTCTCCATTGTTTTTTTTTTTTTTTTTTTGGCTCTTTTGTTTGTTGAAATTTATTTGCCCGTTTACATGTGGGTTTATTTCTGCGTTCTCAATTCTGTTTCATTGGTCTGTGTATCTGTTTTTCTGCCAATACCATGCTGTTTTGATTATTGTAGCTTTGTAGTATAATTTGAAGTCAGGGAGTGTGATACCTCCAGCTTTGCTCCTTTTTCTCAGGATTGCTTTGGCTATTCAGGGGTCTTGTGGGTTGTAATGACGAGCTGGGAAAAGGAGGAGGAGAGACACATGCTAGAATGGGGCCAATTTATTTATTTAATATCTAATCTATTTATTTAGCAATATGCAATAGCAAAAGACAAAGGCAATTAATAGAATGTGCTAATGACAGAAAGTAAAGGTGGTTAAGACTAAATTTATGCATTGATAATAAAGTCATGTCAAAGGCATACACATACATATAAGTTTAAGAGATCCCAACACATGTTTACTATTGATCAAAAATCACTTGGCTAGATACATAAATAACATCAGTAAGGAGTATCCAAAAGCAGTAGTAAGCTCTATAGGATAGTAACTATTATAGTAGATGTCAAAAGCCCTCCAAATGGGGTGGGGGGGGAACAGCACTGGAAAAGTCATAAATCAAAACCTTGCCAGGTCTGTAGCTGAGAGAAACTCAGGTATTGCTTACAAGTTGCCAAGAATGTTGCTGCTGTTGGCGTTGTTGTTGTTGTTAGAAGTCAAGGCGTCTTCTGATGTTGTAAGCTACAAGCTGCATGCAACTTTTCTAGATGCTGACAAGTTCTCAAGAAGGCTAACTGTGGGGAACGACACTGGAGAGGCCGGGAACCAGCCAGACCTCAGCAGGTTTGTGGCTGAAAGTCAGGACTTCCCCTGGTGTCAGCTGCATGTTGCTGGAAGTCTTCAAAATGTTATAATGATGAGAAATCACCAATGATGAATGACCAAATGATAAAATAATAATTAATAACACTGCCAACTGAGGTCTGTCTTATATTTTTTCTCAGATGTACCTTAGAGCCAAGTTTCTTGTTCCTGCCTCCCCCTCTGGAAATGGCCAGTTCGGGGAGGGTCTGGCAGTTACTGATATGAATGCTGCCCATCTGGCCGAAGGGCCAATTCATCCGGATAAGCAATATCTACTGTTCTTGCTTAGGACCATCAGCCCAAGGTCTTCCAAAGCCTGGCAACGTGCCTGTCACATCGTCCTGATATAACTTAGCTACTTCTTCACTTTGTCTGCTGATGTGGGCGAAAAAGACAGAACAAAGAGGGAATTCTCTCAACCCCTGATCAAGAATTTCTTTAACCCTAAGCTCACCCTAAACATCATCTCATGTCTCCCCTGCTCGGGAGAATGAGACCAAAGGGGGAATTTACTCAACCCCTGATTACAGCACAGAAATTGCCTCACATACAGGAACAGATAAAAGCTAATAGACAAAAGCTCACATCAAACAATGAAGACAAATTTTCTTCAATATCTTCCCTACATGGGTCCATACAAATTTGACAATATTTTTGGTTCTATTTGAGAAATGCCGCTGGGATTTTTGATGGGGATTGCCTTAAATCTATATGTCGCTTTGGGTAATATGGCCATTCTAACTATGTTGATCCTTCCAGTCCTGAAAACAGAATATCATTCCATTTCTTCGTGTCTTATTCAGTTTTTTTTCAGTTAATGTCTTCTAGTTTTGTATAAGTCCTTCATGTCCTTTGTTAAGTTTATTCCAAGGTATTTTATTCTTTTTGTTGCAATTGCAAATGGTATTGTTTTGTCATTTCTTTTTCTGAAATTTCATTTTTAGTGTATAGGAACACAGTGGATTTTTGTACATTGATTTTGTATCCTGCAACTTTAATGTTTAATGTTTCCAATAGTTTTTTGGTGGCATCTTCAGGGTTTTCTATATAAAGAATCATGTCATCTGCAAAATACGGCAGTTTGATTTCTTCATTCCCAATTTGGATGCCTTTTGTTTTTTTCCCTTGTCTGATTGCTCTGGTTAGGACTACCAGTACTATATTAAATAAATGGTGAGAGTGGGCATTGTTGTCTGGTTCCTAATCGTATAGGGAAAGCTTTTGGTTTCTCACCATTGAGTATGATATTAGCTGAAGGTTTGTCACATGTGGCTTTATACTATGTTGAGGTCCTTTCCTTCTTTAGCCATTATATTGGATGTTTTAATCATAAATAGATGTTGTATGTTGTCAAATGCTTTTTCTGCACCTATTGATATGATCATAGATTTTTATCTTTTATTTTGTTAATGTGATGTATCACGTTGATCGATTTTATGTTGAGACATCCTTATGCCTCTGGAATGAACCCTACTTGATCGTGATGTATTATCTGTTTAATGTATTGTTGTACTTAATTTGCTAGTATTTTGTTTAGAATGTTTGCATCTATCTCATCATACATAGAGGTCTGTAATTTTCTTTTTTTGTGTTATCCTTGCTAGGTTTTGGTACCAGGGTAATGTTGGCCTCATAAAACAAATTAGGAAGTATTGCCTCTTGTTCAAGTTTTTCAGAATGGTTTGAGAAGAATAGGTATTAAATCTTTGAATCTTTTGTAGAAATCACTAGTGAAGCCATCTTGTCCCGGACTTGTACTTTTTTGGAGGTTTTTTATTGCTTTTTCAATTTCCTTACTGTTGATTGGTCTATTTAGATTTTCCAGTCCTTCATGATTTAGTTTAGGAAGGTTATATATTTCTAGGAATTTTTCCATTTCTTCTAAGTTATCGAATTTGGTGGCATATAGCTTTCCTTGGAATCTTGAATAGTCCTTTATATTTCTGTGGTGTGCTTTGTAACTTCTTTCATTTTTTCTTTTGTTTACTTGAGTCTTTTCTCTTTTTTCCTTAGCGAGTCTAACCAGATGTTTGCTAACTTTATTAATCTTCTCAAAGAACGAACTTTTTGCTGCATTAATTTTTTCAATTGTTTTTTTGTTCTCTATTTCATTTAATTCTACTTTAATTTTTAATATTTCCTTCCTTCTACTGACTTTGGACTTTCTTCTTTTTCTAGTTCTTTACGGTGAAATGTTAAGTTATTTATTTGACATTTTTCTTATTTCTTAAGGTAGGCCTGTAATGAGAGCAACTTCTCTCTTATTACCACTTTTGCTGTATCCCCAAAATTTTGTTATGTTGTATTATTATTCTCATTTGTCTCTATGTATGTTTTGATCTCTTATTTCTTCATTGATCTAGTCATTGTTTAGTAGCATGTTGTTTAACCTCCACATGTTTGTGGTTTTTCCTGCTTCCTTTTTGCAGTTGATTTCCAATTTCAAATCATTGTGGTCAGAGAATATGCTTGGTATAATTTTAGTCTTCTTAAACTTGTTGAGGCTAGTTTTGTTTCCCAACATATGATCTATTCTTGAGAAGGTTCCATGTGTAGTAGTGTATGTTTTGGTTTTCTGGGATGAAAAGCTCTGTAAACATTGATTGTCTATTTCATCTAGTGTGTCGTTTAAAGGCGATTATTTCCTTATTGATTTTCTGTTTGGATGATCTATCCATAACGGTCAGTGAAGTTTTTATGTCCCCTACTATAATTGTGTTTTTGTCAGTTTCTCCCTTTAGTTCTGTTAGTAGTTGCTTTATATATTAAATGATAAGTACTTTAAATCATGAGTCCTTTATGATGAGGAATTATCATTATTAGTATCGAGGAACCTGACTCATAAACTGTCTTTAGCATTATACACAGACTCTAGCATAGAATTTAATTCATATATAAAGGTGGTAATATATAGAAAAAATGGGAAGGATACACACCAAACTACTGTTAAAGAAAAAATTCTTCCTGACACTTGTTGAAGATGGGAGAGTAGACTTTATTCAATGGGACCACAACAGTGGGGTTTTGCAGTGGGGAAGAGAGATTAGGCTCAACTCCAAATACATTAAGGAAAAGTGGGGATTTATATATGAGAAACAGAGTGGGGGTGTTTAATGGATGGCAAATGACTAAGCAGGTAGGGTAATTCTGGGCTAAACTGACCTGACAGGATTCCTGCTGAAGCAGACTAGGGTGATCAGAGAATACCTGTGGGATGAGAGAGGAGGAAGAATTTGATCAAGTATTGAGGGTGGGAGATTCTGGCTCAACCAACTTGACAAGATTCTTGTTGAAAGTGGGCTCTTGGAGGACATGCCCAGGGTGGGACTTAGTGAGGTTCACAGGAGCCTGACTACAGTTTGGTCACGGAGAAAGTGTCTGTCATCACTAACGGCGATGACCTCTGGGGACTGTCGTGGGTTGTGCAGAAGTAAAAAGGCGGGGCTTTAACTTTTACGCCCTACTTTGTTACATTTGGCCTTTACACGTGGAGAATCATTTGTAGTAAAGATTTTTAAAGATGTATTTTGGTAGAGAATTCTGACCTGTTTTCAAATGGTTACATTTTTCTCAGTTTCATGTAGTTTTACAAAAAGTAATAGTATTGTAATAACCGTTATCAAATTTGGAAAACTTATACTACATATGTTCATTTATTGAGAGTTACATCTATTTTAAGAAATAAACAGCTTTTCCATCTTAATTGTGGCTTATATTTTTAGAAATAAAATTCAAATGAACAGCCTTAATGTGACAGATGATGTTTTGTTGAAACTAATTGCCCAGGTTACATTTAACATTAGAAATACGTATTTGGGTGTTTTGTTTTACTTATTGATCAGATTGTTTTGATTTTGAGTGTAATGGACCTTTATTTGAGTCAGTGTCATTCTTTCTTTATAGCAGTAAACACATTTTTAACTATTTATTTAATTAAATAGTGTACCCTCACATGAATGAAAACTTTAAAAATATGATTTATAAAAGAATTCTTCATTGTATAATTACTGGCAAAGTTATTGTTAGCAAACTACTGCAAGGTGATGCTTTTAAAAAAAACTGGATCAATATGAAACAGCTACCATGTTGTGACTATGGTACTAGTTCTTCTGGCACGAATTCATTTGAGTTCCAAATGCCTATGAAGCAGCTCTTCAGCGCCCTTTCTTTCTATCACCACCGTACTATGTTTGTTCACACACTGCAGCACGCTGTCATTTGGCCTTTGTTACTAAGCACCAATACACCTGTAGACACAAACACCAGTGCAAGTTCTAAACACTCTTCCATAGTAAGGTAGCCATGCAGATGTTCTGGACCCAGCAGTGGATTCCTAGAACAGGTAAAGATCCTTGTCATGTTCAGGAGGAGGGCAAAAATAATGAAAATTTGAGACTTCGTTAGAAAAGTTATAAATATAATAAATATGTATCAATGTTAAACACTTAAAGGAAACCACTCAATCTGCGGTTTCTAAAGTGGTAGAAAAAAAGAAAGACTTGAACAAACTTTTTCATGGAAAGTAGAAAAAAGATACAAAATGCCCTATAGGAACCAAAAAACTGGCTGACTTTCTGTGACGAGGGAAGTGGTCTCTTCCTGCGCTGTCTAATACAGCGGCCACTCAGCATGGGGAGCTATGGAGCACTTGAAAGGGGCCACAGGTGACTATGAGCATCTAAATTTTTAGTGTTATTTAATTTTAAGTAATTTAAATTTAAATGGATAACAGAGACCTACCTAGAACACTGTTAATCAAAGTCAAATATGCCTGAGAATCATCTGGGGATCTTGATAAAATGCAAATTCTAATTCAATCAGGCTGGGCTAGGTCTGCGATTCTACATTTCTAATCAGCTCCAGGGGCATGCTGATGCCTCTGGCCCCGGGAACATACTTTGAGAAGCAAATATCTAGAATATGCTGTATCCATTTATTTTAGATGATCACCTAAAAAGAAGAACCACATTTTAAAATTCTCACAACTCCAGGATTTTCACTTGTCACACCAGAACTTGAGAGCCCTGTCCTGGTGTCACTGCCGCAGCATACTACGTGCAGTAGCCGGCAGTCGTGCAGCCAGAAAGGTTTAGGGAGCCCCGGGGGGTACCCATGGGAAGCTGAAGTTTTCATTTTGCTTACCATATACGGGTAAAAGGAATCTTCTGGTACAGACACTTATTTCAACTTTCCCACTTTTTCTAAAAGAAAAAATAATCTTTCTTACAGGTTTTGTATATGAAGCTGTGTGAAAATCTGAAATACTATCAATCACATCTTTATAGTACAGTGGTGCCACCTGATGGTAAGCTTTCTTAGCACTTCTTTGATTCCTATGCTAATTTATTTCCAGTGTTCCAAATAGTGACAAGTGTGACTTTTGAGCAAAACAGATGTTTTTTAGCATCCTCCCACCCCATACCACCCTACACCTGACTCTGTTCAGTTCCTCCCTTTTCTGTTCCCATTATATCTCTGATGGCTTTTGGCAAACTCCCACCGCAGCAATCAGAGCAGTTAAAGATGAATAGAAGCAGTTTCTGCCCTCAAGAACTTAACTCTTTACTTAGAAAGACTCTAAGACATTATAGTAAAGTATCATACAAAGTATCATACGTGCGCTAGTAAAATGCCGTAGAATCGTAGGGAAGTATGTCAATTGTAGTCTGGTAAAGGCACTGTCGGAGCCAGGCAAAGGATCACAGGAATTCAGAGGCTTTGAATTCCATGTGTACACATTCCTTTTAGAACTTTCGTTTTTTAAAGTTATTTTGATAAAACAGTAAATTTTATCTATTTCTATATTATCTCTTATCTATGTCTATCTTTTTTCTTAACAGAAATAACAGTTAATTATAGACACGGCCTTCCCTTGATAACACTTACTTTGCCATCCAGAAAAGAGCGCTGTCAATTTGTAGTCAAACCAATGTTGTCAACAGTTGGTTCATTTCTTCAGGACCTACAAAATGAAGACAAAGGTATCAAAACTGCAGCTGTC
The DNA here is from genome assembly GCF_057876585.1 of Rhinolophus sinicus. NCBI lineage: Eukaryota > Metazoa > Chordata > Mammalia > Chiroptera > Rhinolophidae > Rhinolophus > Rhinolophus sinicus. Next base: position 186,274,242 of record NC_142501.1, read on the forward strand.
TTCACAGCAGGTATAGATACATATTTTTTCAACTTCGTCTTTTTCTGAACCTTTGTTTTGCTTCTTTACTGTTTTAGAAAGAACTTGATTCTTTAATTATTTATATAATAAATGGTTGGCCTTTACTGAGCAATTCATTTTTATAATCAGTAATATAAAAAACAACTACTGAATAAAATTAATGGAACAAATTTAATGCAAGTTTCAGTTTTATTTCATAAACTTAAACCAAATATTTTTTCTCTGAGAAAAAACATGTTAATGATGTAGTCATTAGCTACATGCAAAATTTTAAGCAAAATTTGAATAATTAAAAAATGAAATACAATTTCAGTGATTAAAATAGCCAGTGAATAATTAAAGTACACGAACAGTGCATTTATCTTTGTTATAAAGCACTTACAGCCTAGTATGCTTTTTGACAGAATTGGTTCTCAGGAAGCATATATATGTTTTTGATACCAGCAGCGGTAGTTAATCATTTAGACATTTTAAATTTACAGTATAGCTTTTATGTCCTTGTTGTCTGAAATGGTCTTAGATGGACTGTTCCTAAAAGAGAATAAAGAATTGTTTACTCCAGCCCAACATACAGGGGCGACAACTATAGATAAATGAATAAATTTGCATTGTTATTTTATGGTAGTATTACATGATTAGAATACTTATTTAAAAGTTGAGTAGTGTTGCAGTTTTGAAAAGGAAATAAACATTCTTCTTTCCTACCTAAGCTCAGAACTAATAAAGGATAGATAAAGATGTTGGAAAATGGAGATTAAAGAATTAATTTACTTAACAAATATTTATTGAGCACCTAACATATGTTAGGCACTGTTTTCAGTGCTAGAGTTGGGCAAAGAACAATAGAGATAAGAACTCCTGCTCTTATAGAGATTATATTTTAAAAGGAGAAACAAGGTAATGAAATAAAATATATAAAATGTTAGATAGCAAGTGTCATGGAGAAAAATGAAGCCAAGTGGGGTGCAGGGAGTGTATGTATTGCCGGGGGAGATGCCCACTAAGGTCACTTTTGAGTGAGGACCTGGAAGAGATGAGAGAGCGGTGTGGGTGGGAGAAGGGTGCTCCAGGCTCAGGCCCTGAGGTGGGAGCCAACTCCTCTGTGGCTGCACAGTTGTTGCGTGGAGGTAGGAGGCGAGAGGCAGAGTGGGAAAAGCCTTGTTTTAGGTTATTGTAAGGACTTTGGATTTAACTGGAAGGGGAGCTTTCTTCCTGGTAAAACCAAAATCAGAATAGGGTTTTAGTCCTATGGCCGCAGTGGCCTAATACTCCATCCCTGAACTTGACAGACACTCCTGCCTACTCACAGGAGCACTGAACACAGATGGGCCGTCCCTGCAGGCCAGGACCTGCCTTCCTAAATTTCTAAGAGCAGGCAGATGCAAAGAGAGCACCGTGCTTGCCTGGTAGGTAGTAAGTGCTTGTTAAGTGAATGAAATAAGAGAGGTTAAAGCACTGATGAGTGTGTACCCTGTTTACTTCTAAAAATAATTTGAGTAGCTTTGAAACATAAACCACAAAGAAAAACACTTGAAATGTTACTAGAACTCTTAGAGAAAGGGGGCTTTTAGACTGAGTGAAAACTCTTTATTGGGGTTTAAATCAATACTTGCCCAAGAAGAGGTGAAAAATTCAACACTCTGTCATTAGCTCCTTCAAAGTGTGCCACGTGGATCTTTTGCTGTTCCTACATTAGTATAAAGAGTAACGTACCATGTTTCCCTGAAAATAAGACCTAGCCAGACCATCAGCTCTAATGCGTCTTTTGGAGCAAAAATTAGTATAAGACCTAGTCTTATATAATGTAAGACGGGGTTAACATATAATATAATATAATATAATATAATATAATATAATATAATATAATATAATATAATATAATATAATTAATATAATATAATATACCGGGTCATATTAATTTTTGCTCTAAAAGATGCATTAGAGCTGATGGTCTGACTAGGTCTTATTTTTGGGAAAACACGGTAGTACTTCAACTGAGTCATCATATGCAGTTGATTTTTTTTTATAGTAATATTTTAAGGACCTGGTTTTAAGTCATTTGAATGTAAATTTTAGATGACACTTGTAAAGACAGATAAAACTATTGGTGTGTTGCTAATCTTTTTAAAATGAGGCTCTGTAGGTGGCATTTGCCTGCGTTTAATTTGGGCATGAAGAATGTTTTGCCCATAGTGTGGGTTGAATTATTTGGCAGTTCCTGGGAAAATGATCTCACCCCAACTGATGAACAGGAACCCAAACAGCCAAATTCTAGGAACAGACCCAGGTGCAGACTTGACTTGCTGCCTCTGGAACAAAAGAACTACAGAGAGCCAGACAGGAGGCAGGCAGCCAGGGTCCTCCTGATTTTACTAGCAGTATTCCTCCCGTCACACTTAATATAGCTCCGGTGACTGTAGCCAAGCAATACCTGGTCTTTATATCACGTAATTATAAGTACACTGTTCGAAAGAAGCAATGAGAGAAACTCCTACCCTGCACCAGTTTTTTGCTTATCATTCGATGAGTTTGCTTTCTTAACAGCTGGGTTGCATTAAAGTTTAGTTCAAAAGTGTAATAACACAAACTAGGCTATATGAGAAACTGCAAAACAGACTGAGGTTAAACTTTTCCAAGAGATTTTTTTTTTCTGAAATGTTCCTATAATATTTGTAATTACTGTTAGAATCTCTCCTGCCTCTCTCCCCCTCCATAAAATAAACCACAGAAATGCAGATATACTCCTTAGGTCTAATTATGTTCATTACTATCCCTGCCACCCCCACCTTTTCACAGTTTTGCCTCTTTTCATCTTTCCCAAGGAAGAAAGGGAGGGTGCCCTGTGTGTGTGGTGGTTTGTGGTGCTGTTTAACCACCAAGTTTTAACTAACACAAACCTATCACCTCTAGTAATTAAAGCTAAGAGAAAGACAGGCTTTTAAAAATGTTACTACCTGTGTGCCTGCACATACAGTCAGGCTTGGCTGTAAGCCGCCCAAAATGGACTTGGTGAGGACTACATCAGCAGACTCTGAGATTGCAGTTGACAGAGAGCCAGGCTCAGAAGAGGGCAGGAACCGGGGTAGGACACAGCGGAGACCAGGTTAGCCCCGAACAACCTGGTGAGCCCGCTGTGACACCCTCCACCCCACAACTGCACCCTCAGCTGCTCTGGCCTTGCTGTGAAGAGTTCCCACTTCTGCTGAATCTTTGCCTGACTGCAAATACAGTCTCACCAGAGACATGAACCTGGATCCCAGCCCCGCTGACAGGGCGGGAGTAGAAGCACCTGTCTGTTTTGCTTGGTCCAGTGGAATGGACACTAACACAACAAGGGAAGATTCCTCCCAATGGGAACAGTATTGGGTATGGGGAGCCCCCACAAGGCAGATGCCCACGTACTGTGTTATAAATACCTAGGTTAGTATTTCTTTATATTTTGGAAAATGGTTCTTACTGTTCTAAAACAAGGACATATTTTTGCATTATGTTTTCTCTTTCAGATGGCAGTGAGATTGCAGGTTCAACCTTGATGGAAATTTTGCTCATGAATGATTTTAAACTTGTCATTAATAAAATAACGTATGATGTACAGTGCCCCAAGCAAGGTAAGAAACTCAGCTATGCAACTACCTTAACATTTCCCTTTAGCCATGGTACTTTTACAGGGAGCAAACTTATCTTAATCTTTTTAAATAATAAAATGACCATGAAGACTTTGGAGAACCATATGTAAGCTTTTCTATCAGTAGAAGTTGCCTAACAGGGCTTTCAGTGCCATGTACTTTTTTTAGACTTTTAAGACTTCACTTTAATTACTTGAATGCTTAATCTGACATTATTCGGTTAAGAAGTGGGCCTGCAAATCATAAACTCAAGTGTGTATTGTACAGCTCTTAACTCTTTTTTTAAAACTAGACTTTATTTTTTAGAGTAGTTTTAGGTTCACAGAGAGATTGGGCAGATAGTACAGAGTTCCCGTATATTCTTTTCCCACCTCCCCACAGACTCCCCCACTATCAAGCACTAGAGGGTACATTTGTTACAATCCATGAACCTACACTGACACATCATCACTCAAAGTCCATGGTTGACATTAGGGCTCACTCTTGACGTTGCACATTTGATGGATTTTAACAAGTGTCTAGTGACATATATCCATCACCGTAGTATCATACAGAATAGTTTCACTGCCCAAAAGAATCTTCAGGGCTCTGCCTTTCCTCCTTCTCCCCACCCCCAACCCCTGGCAACCACTAGTCCTTTTACTGTCTCCATAGTTTTGTCTTTTCCAGAATGCTATGCGCTTGGAACCATACAATATGTAGCCTTTTCAGATTGGTCTCCCTAACTTAGTAGTATGCATTTAAGTCTTCTCCCTGTCTTTTCATGGCTTGGTAGAACATTTCTTTTTAGCACTGAATAATATTCCATTGTCTGGATGTATTACAGTTTATTTATCCATACAGCTACTGAAGGACTTCTTAGATGTTTCCAAATTTTGACAATTATGAATAAAGTGGCTATAAACATCTGTGTGTAGGTTTCTGTGTAGACATAAGTTTTCAGCTCATTTGGGTAAGTAGCGTAATAGCTGGATTGTATGGTATGAGTATGTTTAGTTTTTTACAAAACTGACAAACTCTCTTCCAAAGTGGCTGTACCATTTTGCGTTCCCATCAGCAGTGCATGAGAGAGAGGTCCTGTTGCTCCACAGTCTCATCAGCATTTAGTGTTGTCAGCTGGATATGATGTATAATAGAAACGGAAGCAGGTAGGTCTTTATTGTGAGGTTTTATGTATATTTGGATAGCAGTTAAGCCTACCCTGAAGACGTGAGGACCAGTGAGCCCAGGTCTCACTGTTCTCAGGGTTGTAAAGTGCTTCACTGAACACTGACTCAGACTTTTCCAGCCTCACAATGTAAATTAAATTAGCAGGGGCTCAGTACGCATGGTTGGAAGGAAAATAACAGAGGAATTTTGTATTAAGTTAATGGAAAATGAAATTTATAAAATTATAAATTCAGAGTTTTAACAAAATATATTTAAACTCCATTTTTCTCCTAAAGCATTATCAAATTTGGATTTCAAAATTCAGGACATAAAAATGAAATCCACATGGAAGACACATATAAAAAGAATAAACAGCTGCTGAAGAAAAAGAAAAGAATAATTCTCATTTTTGGTCTTTGTTAGGAAATACCACAGACAAATGCTGAAATTGGTAATATAACATATGAATTCTGTGGTGCCCACATTTCTGAAAGAGTATAGCCAAGGTGCTTGTCATTGAACTCAAATAAATATTTTGTGTCACTTGTCAAAGATTCTCTTTGACCAAACTTTCATCAGGTTCCTCTGAGCCCTCTTCTCAAGTTGGCCTCACCGTGGCTTATAAAAACTGTAGACACTTAGCACAGTTGATTTTGCTCAACTCCCTACCCACTACCACACACACTAAGAGACTTGAACAAACACCAGCATAGTTTCTAACTGCTCAAGCCCATATCCTTAGCATGACAACTCCAACCACTCTTAAAATGCTTGTCTGAGAAAGCTCAACACTGCCAGGAGATTGACTGTTCCAGTGCAACCTGGTGATAGGCAGATGGTCTCTGAACGCCCTCTCAGAGCAGTTACTTTAGAAAGCTCGCAGTTGTAAAACCTTTCTGTACTCATTTGAAGTATAACTCTCCTACTACCCATAAGTGTCTTCTCAGGGACCTGAGAGGCTACCCTATGAAATGCAAACATTTAAGAGGTAACTCTTGCTCACTCCCAGCCTAGTGGGCCCCGTCCTCTGACTTGAACCACTGGTTCTGTTTGTTTCTCTTCTGGATAAGCACCAGTTAACAAACCCAAATGGCCTAGTCACATCAACCAACCCCTATTCTTACTTTTTGTTAATTTCCACTTCCCTGATTCTGCTTGAGCCCCTGATGTTCCCCCTCCTTCCCTCAAAATGCCCAGCCACCGCTGCACAAATAGAAGTTGAGTTCAGTTTGCTCTAACCCTCTTCCCAGTTGGTTGCAATCATTAGAGTAAAATCTGTCTTTACCACTGTAACTAGTGTCTGGCTTTGTGTGTGTGTGTGTGTGTGTGTGTGTGTTTGATACACTCCACTGCTTTGGACAAAATTGTGCGCCATCTATACCTTTCTCTTGTATGTAGACCTTTTAAATATCAATGTATAATTTTATCAAAACAAAGGGGCTCAGACTGTTTTACAGATCTCAGAAGCCTAGAAGGGAACTTCTGGTTTTCACCTCTTTGTGGCAGTTTTAACCTAGAATATGGAAGGGATTAAAGCCCACCATAAAGTCTTGGAGAAGTAGGTGGACTGCCGGCAAAACCTGGAAGATCACTGGGCTAATACTGACGCCAGGAACATAAATCTCCCTACAGTTGTTTGCTGCTGCTTGGTGGGAGGGTCCATCTCCCCTTCTTCTCACCTTGTCCGCTTCCCTGAAGCTCCCTCACAGGGGTGGGGAACAGTTATAACCCTCAGGAAAGTATGACGGCCCAATTTTATGTGAGTTCATAGATCCACAGAGGCAAAAGGATGAGAGAAATTTATAATCAATACAAGTCTATGTGAAAGACTCAGAAACGGTGACTCCCTTTCTTGTCAGTATGAACCACGTTTCAGGTCTGTACCTTATTGTGAAGAACTTACACTTGAATTGCTTTTCAAATGTATATTATACTTTAGTTTGCATGTTTGTACACCAGCTTCCCTCCCCTGTGGATCCTAAAATAATTTTTGGATAATTGTTTGGAGGGGGATGGGGAGGTATTTTAGGTTGCACTCAAGTATAAAAGTGAGCCCATAAATTAAAGTGTTGTGTGTTGGCATCTTTTCTGATTCTCTGTAGAGATCCAATTCATGCTATGTTCAGTTCAAGCTCGCGACCAGTTTGTATGGTATCTTAGTGACCTAGCTAATTCCTCTCTTTAGCTTTGTGTTCCCAACTTATTGAGTAAACCTTTTTTTTAAATAAACTTTTCTGTTCTTGCCAACTGCCTATTTAATAAAATGGCCCATTTGTGCGCGCACACACACACACACACACACACACATATAAATAAAGTGTTATAAACTAAGGTGAGGTATTCACCTGGATTCTGATAGATGGATATTCCCCTAACTCTTCCTGTATGAAAATTTTTACAGAAACAGCAAAAGTCATGTTACAAAGAAAAAAGAGAAACAAAAACATAATGAATTTTAAATCTGCTGTCTAGTAATTTATCGTTCCAGATTGTCTTTACACGAGAGGGACTAATGGAATCACCTGAGACTGGAAGAAAGGTCAATACAAAATACCTGCCTAGGAGTTGGGAGGGCTCAGAGCCAGCCACAGTAGCCGGACCCCGGGACTCAGATTTGGTTCCCTGGACTTAGACCCTGGAGGAAAAAATGTGGTGACTGCCTTGTGTTTCCCTTGTGTCTTTTCTCAGAAAAACTGAATAGTGAGCATGCTACCGAGATGGAAAACATGAAATCCTTGGTTCACAGACTGTTTACAGCCTTGCATTTAGAAGAGTTTCAGAAAAAGAGAGAGCATCATTTACTGGAGAAGATTGACCACCTGAAAGGACAGCTGCATCCCCTCGAAGAGGTTAGGAAGCATCACAGTTGAGTCTGTTTGAAAATAAAACTCAATATTTATTGAGCGTTCTCCATGTGAGCATTTTGTGAATGCTTTACATGTTCTCATTTTTTCACTTAGTCCTCACAATGAGCCATGAGTTTGGTACTGTTATCTTTCTCATGCTTCAGATGGGGACACTGAGATAGTCAAGGTACAGAGCTAGAGCCAGAACTTGAACTCTGGTGGTCTGACTCTAGAGCTGCCATCTGAAACTCTGTGCTCTGCTTCCTTTCCACGGATGGGCCATAATGTCTCTGTACATGAGTATAATATGAGCTGCGATGCACTAGCTGCAGTATCACCACAGTCTCATTTTTAGAGAATAGGCCCACGGCCCCAGCCTAACAGAACTGCAACTGGAAAGTTAGTGGTGCTTTCTTAACATCTGAAGTTAATCAGTGGTGGAGAAATAAATAACCTTGGGGGAAAAGTGGGGCAGCAGTCTGTTTGTTTTAATTTAAGGGAAAACTCTGCATCTTTTAAACCTGTGATCCCATTTGTGATTTTTAAGTATGAGTAGGTGTACGTGTGTTTTTGTGTATGAATAGAAACTTTCTGAATATAAAAGAAACTTTTAATATTGACTACTTCGTAGGATACTTAGGGGATGGCTGAGAGAGACTTTTTTATATGATTTGTTGGATTGTGTACCTACATTTTTTTCTGTACTTTTTGGAAAGTTTCTGATATATTTACTTCTATTAAGATTTAAAAAATGAAAAAGGTGGCCAATGGAAAGCTTTCCTCCCACTGCCCTCCCAATACCATATCCTCACACCTGTGAACCATTTCAGATTTTCTTTATCTATGTACAGATGCAAATATGTTGTATTATTTTTCCCTATTTCAGAAAAGGGCATGGGCTATTATACATTGTTTTCACTAACAATATACAGACATATCTCATTTTATTTCTCTTTATTGAGCTTCACAGATATTGCTTTTTTTTTTTTTTTTTTTTTTTGCAAATTGAAGGTAAGCCCCTCCACCAGTAAAAAGATTGTGATTCGTTGAAGGTTTAGATGATGGTTAACATTTTTTAGCAATAAAGTTTCTTTTTTTAATTAAGGTACGTACATTGTTTTTTCGTAAATCTATTGCCAATGTGCATTACTTTTGTTCCTTTTCTTCTTGTAAACTGAACTAACAGTAATTTTTTTTTTTCTCAGATGAAAGCTAGAATCGAAGCTCGCTCAGAATCCAAAACCAGTGGACTCCTGTGGGGTGGATTAGCGCTGCTGTCAGTTCAGGGCGGGGCGCTGGCTTGGCTCACCTGGTGGGTGTACTCCTGGGATATCATGGAACCAGTTACATACTTCATCACATTTGCAAACTCCATGGTCTTTTTTGCATATTTTCTTGTTACTCGACAGGTGAGTAGTTTGTTAGGGAAATGTTAAGTTAGAACACCTTCTGCAAAGAATTCCTTATACAAGTTATGTAATGAGCAATAAGCCTTTCTAATTACTGAATTACTGCTATCTGGGTTTTTATAAGCTGGTTTTTATAAGTTTTGTTGTTGTTTTTCATGAGGATGGAGATTATATACAGCACAGAGAAACTATATATAACCTCTATAGAGAAATAAATAGTACAGCGCACAAATTCCTCTGCTGAGATAAACACATCAAATTTATGTTCTGTGCCCTCATTTATGAAAAAAATTGAATTTGTATTGCAAAACACCTAGTAACTTTAGCTTTTGCTAATGATTATTTTTCTAAAAATCTCCCTTTCCCCCTTTCTCCCTTCTATCCCAGTATTTGTGATTTGTTTTCCCAGCTTGCTCTCTTTCAAAAGGAGCATCTATCTAAAACGAGACTAAATATTTTACTTGTGTGTCCTTTTACTTCCTCCGATGGCCATTACAAATACCGTACTCATCTGCCTTCCTTTGCTTTCGTGTTGCTAAGGCTTTCTTGTGGAGGCATAATGTTCATTTAAAACGTATTCTTCTTTTTTTTTTTCCAGGATTATACTTACTCAGCTATTAAGAGTAGGCAGTTTCTTCACTTCTTTCACAAGAAATCAAAGCGACAGCATTTTGATGTGGTGCAATACAACAAGTTAAAAGAAGATCTTGCTAAGGTACTTTATTACAACACAGCATCTTACAGCTGGTCTTGTTTGGGAGCCGGAACTTAGTGTCAGGGAAATACAATTGGGGCTTGTCCTCACAAGTTAAATCTTCCGTGTATTGGTGTTTGTTTAGTGAAACAGTTGACTTGTCTGAAACTAGTTTCATATCCCGCAGTTTCATTGTCTTCTATATTAGAAATGTGTATGTGAAAATGTCTTAAATGACTTTGAGATAGTAAAATAGTAGTTGTCAATAGAAATCTATTTCTAAGTGAGTGTATTTTTAAAGAGAACAGTCCAATAGCAAGCTTATTTGCAGATTTGTAACTATTAAAAACATAAAAGAAAGTAGAATTTCAGGGAGGTGATCACTGATAAAGAATTTCCAACTCTCTTAAGGCATTGCAAGTTTCTTCTCCTTGAAAATAGAAGAATAAATATGGTATTCCTCATTTAATAATTTCCATCTTTCATATGAGACAGTGGAGGTGCTTAATGTCACTTACACTGTTAGAAAGTGGGGAAACCAGGATATGAACCCAAAAGTTTGTCTCCAGATCCTGTGCTGTTAAGCACTTTCTCACAATCTGTTTCTTAGGCAGCTTTTATCTCTGGCCTCCCATGGGACGCATTAGCTTGTTCAGATGTTGACTTCTCAAAATATAACTAGACTTTTTATTCTTCTTAGTATATTTTACTAAAAAGTTTTGGTAAAAATAGCTTCCATTGGGAGTGGCCGGGTGGCTCAGTTGGTTAGAGCATGGCACTGATAACGCCAAGGTTGCCTGTTTGATCCCCACCTGGGCCACTGTGAGCTGCGTCCTCCTTAAAAAAAAAAAATCTTCCATTGCTCAATGCATGCTCACTTAATAGCCAGTAATCAATCATATCTTTTGTTACCTGTACCTTCTAAACTACCTATTTCTTAAAAAAATAAAAGATATTACTGAAATTAAATTTGTAAACCAAAAATTTGAGTTAAAGAGCCTTGAATTTTTAAATTATTATTATTACATAAAATCACTACTTAGGAAATATACAATGATGCTTTTTGTGGAAACTTTTACATTTGAATTATCCAATCCAAGAAGGCTAAGGAATGTTCTTCCAACTAGGTTATTGCACTGGGCTGTAGCACTCAATGAAGTATTTTTTTAAGGTAATAAAGTTGAGAAAATAAGGGAAGCTGACAGGTCATAGAGTTTTGTTTTGAATATGAACTGGAAACAATTATAAAGTGGAAAACTAACATAACAGGAACCATAAGGATGTATTAGAAACCGTAAACTCACCTTTTAAGAAAGGATCCACATAAATTGAAATATTATAGACGTTTGTCACTAGTAGTTTAGTGTATGTGTTGACATTCCTCTCCAGCAGCCATGCTGATATGTGTTAGTGCTCTGATCAGGGACTTTTTCTTTTCCCCTCTGACAGGCTAAAGAATCCCTGAACCAGGTGCGCCGCTCTCTCTATTTGCCAACGCAAGTAGAGGAACTCAATGAAAAGAATTAATCCTACATTTTTAAATGTCACTGAATTTTTCCATTATGTGTTGATTTTGCAACTTGGAAACTGGAACTTTTTGAGTCCCATAGTTCATTTGAATTTTACTGTTTCAGTCTCTTGTTATTAAAAAAAAAATGCTTGCAAAACACAAGTATTCTTGGGAGTTCTCACTTGAGATTTTTTGGTTTCTGGATTTTCACGACTTGTTGAGGTTTAACACTGAAAGGAGATTGGATGCGTCCATCAAAATCAGAGTATCTGCTGCTGCAGTTTGGCCCTTAGACTACGAATCCTCGTCAGCTGTGCTGTGTTCATTCCCTATGAGGAGGTGAAATGGTCAGTGTGCTTGGCATTCACTTTCGTTCTTAGGCTTCATTTAGAATCATCTTGTCAATTTCTTTTTAAAAATGTATTTATTATAGTTTACATACAATATTATGTTAGTTTCAGGTGTACAACGTAATGATTCAGTATATACCTTATGCAGTGATCACCACAGTAAGTCTAGTAACCATCTGTCATGTACATTAATTTCTTTTTAAATACATAGTAATTGGAAGATTTTTATCATTAAATATAGCTAAAATTATTATAAAATATTTTAAATGTTTCATTTTAACTAATATTTATGGAGATATATACTATTTATCATATGTTGTCAAATACTATTCTAGGCACTTTACATATAAATTATCTGTAATCCTATAACCCTATGAGGTAGCTGTTTTTTAATCCCAATTTAATAATAAGGAAACTGAAGTTTAGAGAGTTTAATTAGCCGCAGTACACATAGGTAGAAGATTTAAGCATCTACTCATAGTAGGTCGTAATTTTTGTAAATTTACAACTAATGGTATTTAATCTATTATCCAGGATTTCACTGTTTGACACACGTATTACCCTGATATCAGAGATTTGCTTCAAACAAACAAACAGCTCTCAGTGTTTTCAGTGTATATCTTTCAATCAAATCTGATTCAGGCTTTTTACACCTTAACTAGAAAAACAACAGTGATCACTTGCCTTTGTATCAGTAGCTCTGAAACAAGGAGATTCTGAGTTAGCAATATATTAGTGTTTTATTACTAAGCTATGAATATTCACCTATATATTTTTATAATGAATATCACCACGTTAAGTATTATGACAACTGAAAAGGGTTCCCAGACCCAGTTCGTGTGCACGTGCACATTTCCTCACACCAAAAAGCAATTCCCTGAAGCTAGCATAGTGTCTGAGAATTCAGCTCAGTTCTACCTGGAGATAGAATGAGATTCTGCAGGTAAAAGGCTGAGTCTTACAAGACTGCCTTCCATTTCAGACGCCAGTCGCAAGCCCAGGTTGTCACCTGTGCTTCTGACCAACCAGCTATAAATCAGAGGTTCCGCAAACCCCTCTTCAGGTTACACTAATTTGCTAGAGCTGCTCACAGAACTCAGGAAAACTATCTACTCATTAAATCACCGATGATTTATTACAAAGAATATTAAAGAATATGAATCAACAGTCAGATGAAGAGATACATGGGATGAGGTCTCAACAAAGGAGTTCTGTCCTCGTGGAATTTGGGGCCCAGCATGTGGCAGGCACATGGGAGTTCTGCTTCCCCAATGTGGAAGCTCTACCAAAAAAGCCAACTAGCTGTTCTCCTGGGTTTGTATGGAGGCTCCTTTGCGTAGTCATCATTGACTAAGTCATTGGCCATTGGTGATTGAACTCAACCTCCAGCCCCGCTCCCCTCACAGGAGGTCAGAGGTGGGACTGAAAGCTTCAAATCTCAAACCACACGGTTCTCCTGGCAGCCAGCTGCCACCCTTGGATGGGATCCAGAACTTAACTCATTAATATAACAAAAGGTGCCTTTATCAATTTCTACACTTAGAAAATTCTAAGGGTTCTGGGAGTTGTGAGGATGAAGACCAAATAAATATAACTTGCAATATTGCAATAAGCCCTTAGGACATGTTCTGCCTTTAAGGAACTCTATACCCAAGAAGAGACAAGATCATCAATACAATAAAAACGAAGAGAAACCAGTTGGGAAAGGTGGGCCTTGCCTTTTGGGTGGAATTTGGAAAGAGGGAGGGCTTTTCAGTCAGGGAGAATACAGTGGGGTGGGAGGAGACCCGAAGCAGGTCTTGGCTCTGTATTGGGGGGTATTTCTCTAACTACAGCAGAGGACATACAACGAAAAGTTGACTTCTTGAAACAAAGTGGAACTGGGAGGATGGGGTCAGATAATGGAAGCAAGATGCTGGGTTCAACATAGAAAAGAGTAAATCCAGTGTGGGATAGAAAAATGTAGGCTTTGGGGTCGGGCAAATTCTGCCACTTACTAGTTGGAGACACTAGGCAATTAACCTGACCAGCTCAGGGGAGGCCAGCACAGGAGGCCCTACAAACTCAGAGACTGAAATTAACGGGAGGATGGTCTAAACATAAAAATTCCTAACTAAAAGTGTGTCATGGTGGGCAGTCACACCCTGGGCCTGTAGCTTTCTTGACAAAGGTCAGTATTTACCTTAAGTAAGGCTGTCTACTGTCTTTTTGCATCTAAGATAACATACCTTTGGAATGTCAGTAATCCCTCCTACCCCACCCAACCCCCCTTCACCCCTCAGGGCACAACACACTGCCCAAGACCACAACCCCATTGATATCTTGTTCCCTCATACCATCTCTGTGCTATGTTTAGTATTACCATGTACTCACCAATGTAAAAAGTGCCTCTCAATTTTACTTTTTATCCAATATGAGATTCCTCTCCTCCCCGCCCCCTTGCTTTCTCCCACTTCCTCAATCTATCCAATGGATTTCATGTAACCCTCATGTCTCCTCCTTTGATTCTAATGTATAAAATAAGCTGCAAAACTGCCATTCTCTGGAGCATTTTCTTAATCTGAGATTTTGCTTCCCAGCAATTGTTGTCAGTTTAGTTCAAATAAACTCATTAAAATTCTCTACAGGTTTGGATGGTTTTTTTTTATGTTGAGACCATTGACCTTCATGAGAATAAAGTGAGATAAAGTATTTTGAACATGCCTAACCCAAGGCAGATACCCTACAAATGTCACACCTGAATGTAAGTCCAGAACAGGGATTGTTTGCTTGTTCCCTGATGCCTCCCTCCCAGTGCCAAGAATAATGCCTGGTCCACACTAGGTACCCAAGAAAGAGAGGGGAAAGGCCCGTGGTGTTTTCAGGTACAGTGCTGGAGAGAGTCTAGACTAAGAAAGTGGAAAGGATGGCTTCTGAATTCTTACAAACAGCCTAAAGGAAAATCGGTAAGATGGGATGGACTAGAGCAGGAGTTGGCAAACTAATACCTGTACCTGTTTCTGTACATAAAGTTTTACTGAAACACAACGGTGCTCATTTATGTATTGACTGTCTGTTTCCTTCGCCCTGTAGTAGCAGTGTTGACTAGTTGCAATAGACCGTGTGGCCTGCAAAACCTAAAATATTTACTCTCTGGCTCTTTACAGAAAAATTTTGCTTACCCTGAACAAGAATATGAGACAATTATCAAAGAATAAGTCTATATTTTCAGGACTTAAGAAAATGAGTCATGTGAAAAATGAATAAATTTTTAGTAAAGATAGCGTTCTGTGATTTTTGTCTTCCTACTTTACAGAGTAAAATAATTTTTATTCATCAGACGAGCTGTGGCTAAGTCATATTGTATTTTACGACAAGTAAAACTGATTTCTGATACTGCGGCCACAGCAGCTCAGTGATAATAGGCCAGACACTGACCTTTTTAATATTTAAAATGTAGTTTCTTCAAATAGCACATCATTTATGTTAAAACTTTATAGATTAGTTATTTAAAAACATAAACAGCTTATGATCTTTCTATTCATGTTCCAAGTTTTAAGTCTACAGGGATTGGAACCAAAATTAAAGGCATCCAAACACACTACATGTTAATTTTATTACAAAAGGATTCTTATTCTGAGACAACTACCGTGTTTCCCCAAAAATAAGATCTAGCCGGACAATCAGCTCTAATGCATCTTTTGGAGCAAAAATTAATATAATGCCCGGTCTTATATATTTATATTATAGTCAAATAAGACAGGGTCTTATAGTAAAATAAGATCGGGTTTTAATTTTTGCTCCAAAGGATGCATTAGAACTGATTGTCCGGCTAGGTCTTATTTTCGGGGAAACGGTATTTCATACAGGATTCAGTTGTGCCCCCATTGCTTCCACAGACTCAGATTTGATGGCAATTTGATGCCCAGGTATGTAGGTACCAATGTCACTGCATCTGAACAAAAAGATTTATTCAAATAAACTCTTTGGTCACATTCAAGGGAAAAAAATGTGTTTTGTTTGTTTTGTTTTGTTTTAGAGCTTTGTAATACTACCAGCTTATTTCTCTTAGGTAACCAGAATTGTATAATCTTTGCCTAGGCCAGCCAGTGTTCATCAGGTGAACTGAGGGGCGTTTCATAGTCATTAGCTCTTGAAAGGAGAAGCACAGCAGTGGCCACACCTGTGGTAGGAGTTAAAGGAAGTAAGAAGTTCACCTGACAGTGAAGGCCCTGCCGTGACCATAAAACAAGGTTATGAATGTCCCACCAACTGCAGCACATGGTTGGCACATTTTTTGAACTGCAGCTGAAACTACTGCTTTTGAACTAGCAACTCACAAGTTCAGTTACGAAAAGCCCAAACATATAACCATCATCAGCTTCTGGCAGGTTATTAACAAAACAGTATTACTCAAATTTTGTATATCATATTAGTAAGAATTGAACCTTAAAAGTAACATCTATCCCATTAACAGGATGGTCTGTGAGTGGGAATGATGACTACTGGACATTGTATAGTAACTTAACATGGAAGATACTGACAGAATCAAATTTTGCAAATACTTAGCCCATACTAAGTAAGAATTGATTGTTCTATATTTCTTCCTCAGAATGCCATATAACACTTTTTAAAGGTTCGTAAGTGAGAGTTAAAGTCCTATACAAAAAAGGGGTAATTCATATGTAGATAAATTTATATGACCAACAAACAAGTCTATAAAATTACATAATGAATAAAAATGCAAATTAGAAAAATTTGGTAAAACATGAGTTTCAAATATTTTATTAAGGGAAAACTATCAGGTTGGTGCAAAAGTAATTGCCCTTTAAAAGGTTAAAAATAATTGCAAAAACTGCAATTACGTTTGCACCAATTTAATCTTGAGTTTCACAAACCTTAAAAACATTATAAACTTTTATTTAAAAAATTCACAAAATACAAATTAAATCAGCCAGATATTTTGAGTAACCTTACAAATTATAAAAATCAAGTACTACAAATGTTTGTGGATTTTTATAGAAATTCCCTGAGGATTTAATTTCTACATAAATCAAACCCTTTCACTATGTCCAATATGAACTATTTATTTAAATGTTCTCATTAAACCTTAAAACATTTTAAATTGCTGTACTGTAAGCTTCAATCTAATGATATTTATATAAAAAGAAGGGAAATTCATTTTGAATACAAATACATAAAACAGGCCTATCATTTATATTTTGGAGAGAAGTACAGCTTTTTAGTTAGCATGGAAGCAAAGCAAGGGACCTGCTTCTTTCCAATTGCACTTATGTCTTTGCAAAAGTCTACTCGGCGCTGAGAAACTTTCCTGTTCACCAATGTGAGGAGCTCTGTGAACTCCAAAGACGAGCCAAATTTCCTGAGCATCTCACACAAATCTTGAATGTACCATGAGCCGTTCACAGTTTCCCGATGAGAGTAATAACCTAAAAATGATAGGAAAAGGACACTGAAGTTTTCTGGTTTTCAGTTATTAGGACTGAAAAACACCTTTATAATTCATTGTTATAGAAACATTCTCCAAAATACTTGGGGAGGACTAAGATATATCCATGATATAGTTTTCACATGTTTCTCTGTTGACTATTCTCATGTGGGAAAGGGATTAATTCTATATAGTTCTATAAAAATGGGGCTAATTGTGAGGAATGATCAAACAATACAGTGAATGCTTAAATTAAAAAATTTTATTACAGTAAAAGACATTGCCTTTTATCTGCCTAAATATACTCCCTCTCGCTTCAAAACACTTATCTCGATGTTCTTGCCACTTTCTGAAACAGTTCTGGAAGTCTTTTCATGTCTACTTCATCTTCCATCATGGCAACGCTTTGTGTCACATATCACATCTGGTATACAGCAATTTCTGTCAAATAAAAACATTACGGTGTATCCTCACCAGATATGGCACCATGTGACTTCTGCCTCTTCCCCAAAGTCAAAATGACCATAAAAGGTAAACGTTTTGAATCGATTCAGGACATGGAGGCAGCCATGACAGCACAACTAAAGACACCAAAGAGGACTTCCGGAATTGCTTCAGAAGGTGGCAAGAACAATGGGATAAGTGTGTTCAAAGCGAGGGGGACTATTTTGAGGGGGATTATTGGCAATGTGTCTTTCACTGTAATAAATTTTTTTTAATTTAAACATTCACTGTATTTTTTTGATCACACCTCATACATATAATTTCCTCTACTGTCTATAAGTTCCCAAGATAGTAGGTTGGTGCAAAAGTAATTGTGGTTTTTGCAATTTTTAACCTTTTATATTGCAATTACTTTTGCACCAACCTAATAGTAGCCAGGTGATGATTTTGGGACAAGAGATTAGAAAGAAGAAAAACATAAAATTACTGCAAAAGAAAAGAACAATCGTCATCAAATATTTGTCAGCAAAGCGTCCCATGAATATGACAATGACACTATCACCAGGAGTAACTGACAGCAGGCTGCTAATATTCTATATAATTAGACTTGAAGTTTTAGACTTTAGTTCTCAGGGATGATTTTTCTATATGGTATTTTACAATGTCATGTATCACTTTGTGCTATGCGATCAAAGAAATCCACTCGAGGCCTGTGAGCTTCAGGACTAACTAAATCACTGTGTCCCAATAGAAAGATATGATCCAAATCAAGCCAAGGTGAAACTTACAGGAAAGGCAATTCTGTATTTGTATTAAACACAGACACACCTTCTGCAACAGAGTAACACATGAGGAAGTCTGCTCCAGCAGGCAGTGTGTAAACTGAGGCCGCATCCACCTGGGTGACATTGGCATCCGGCGGGGCTGTCTTATGATCCACTACATCCAAAGGAATGACTGGCACATCGTGCTGGTGCCCCCGACATGCCTGCGAGACAAGGAAGAAAACCACCTCCTTTACTTACCTCCTCTTTTCTCCCCAATGCTTAATGTTTACAGCGGATGCATAATTCAGTACCCCTTCATGTCAACATCAACAGAAACCACTATATAGCACTTCCAAAACAAGGCACTCAGGTTTAGAGCAGACTAAAGCTGACAGTTGTTTCCCTACTTACATTTTCTTTTGGTTAATGTCTTTTAAAAATTGGCATCTTCAACTATACACTAAATTATGTTGATTGAAAGGTATGATATAAAGAAAGCTGCTGTGGTTTAAACATTCCTAGATTAACTACACCACAGTGCCAAGAGTCATCCTTTTACAAGCTATAGTATTTGCCTAAATGTTTCTATTTAATCAGATAGTATGTTCCCAGATTGGGTTTCGCTTGCCTACCTGCTGCCATAAACTGTTAAGGTTCAAAATGATACCACCTGACCTGAGAAGACAGCTATTAATATGCCGTCTTCCTTTTGCTCCTACTTGAAAGTGAGGTCACACATTCCTACCAACTAGTTATGACTCACACAAAGGCTAACATTAATTTCTACTCTTAAATGACTATTATGGGCTCTATTTTGTTCTTCCCCTCCCAAAATTTATATGTGTAAGTCCTAACCCCCAGTACCTCAAATGTGACTGTATTTGGAGATACGGTCTTTAAAGAAGTAATTAAGGTAAAACGAGGTCACATGAATGGGCCCTAAGCCACTATGACTGGTGTCCTTATAAGAAGAGATTAGGACAGCCATTGCAGCGCACTGGGCTCCACAGAGACAGCACTGGGGCAAGTGCGAGTCGGGCGGGCACTGGGCGACTCTGTGCGCGCTGAGGAAAACTAATTAAACACGGGCAAAGGAGATCCTAAGAAGCCGAGAGGCAGAATGTCGTCATACGCGTTCTTTGTGCAAACCTGCCGGGAGCAGCACAGGAAGAAGCACCAGATGCTTCAGGCAGCTTCTCAGAGTTTTCTAAGAAGCGCTCAGAGAGGGGGAGGACCACGTCTGCTAAAGAAAAGGAACATGTGAAGACATGGCAAAGGCGGACAAGGCCCGTTATGAAAGAGAAATGAAAACTTATATTCCTCCTAAAAGGGAAGCAAAAAGGAAGTTCAAGGATCCCAATGCACCCAAGAGGCCTCCTTCAGCCTTTCTCTTGTTTTGTTCTGAGTTATCGCCCAGAACTCAAAGGAGAGCATCCTGGCCTACCCACTGGTGATGTTGCAAAGAAGCTGGGAGAGATGTGGAATGACACTGCTGCAGGTGACACGCAGCCTTATGAGAAGAAGGTTGCTGAGCTGAAGGAAAAATACGAAAAGGATATGGCTGCATAGCGAGCTAAAGGAAAGCCTGAGGCGGCAAAAAAGGGAGTTGTCAAGGCTGAAAAAAGCAAGAAAAAGAAGAAAGAGGAGGAGGAAGAGGATGAGGAGGAGGAAAAAGATGAAGAAGATGATAAGTTGGTTCTAGCGCAGTTTTTTTCCTTCTTGTCTATAAAGCATTTAACCCCCCTGTACACAACTCACTCCTTTTAAAGAAAAAAACTGAAATATAAGGCTGTGTAAGATTTGTTTTTAAACTGTAGTGTCTTTTCTTATATAGTGAACACACTACTGAATGTGTCTTTATAGATAGCCCCGTCCTGGTGGTATTTTCAATAGCCACTAACCTTGCCTGGTACAGTATGGGGGTTGTGAATTGGCATGGAAATTTAAAGCCGGTCCTTGTTGGTGCACAGCACAAATTAGTTATATATGGGGATGGTAGTTTTTTTCATCTTCAATTGTCTCTGATGCAACTTATACAAAATAACTGTTGTTCTGTTAACTGAATACCACTCTGTAATTGCAGGAAAGGAATTGCAGCTGTTTTGTTGACATTCTGAATGCTTCTAAGTAAATACAATTTTTTTTATTAGTTAAAAAAAAAAGATTAGGACACAGACACAGAGGAAAGATCATGAAGAGAGCGATAAGACAGTCACTCGTCTACAAGCCAGAGAGAGAGGCTTAAGTAGAAATCAACTCTGGTAACACCTTGATCTCAGACTTCTCCAGAACTGTAAGAAAATAAGTTTCTGTTGTTTAAGCCACCCGGTCTGTGGACTTTGTTCTGGCAGCCCTAGTAAACGTAATACGGTGACCTACCAGATTCTGTTTTAGTATTATAAATGCAGCCATCGATCATGAAATAAAGAATTATAAAGTCTAAAAAGAGTCCTGAGTGATTTCAAAGTTATCAGATAAACAGAAGACCCCTAATATCCTATTTTTACAGAGAGATTTTAATCTTATTTAGAAGCATCAGGCTTATTTTCAGACCTTGTTTTCCACCATCTTCCTAAACGTCATGTAGAATACCTGGAACTTGATGCCTTCCATTGCAATGATAGAAGTCAGCCTTTCCTTGAGGGCTTGCCATGTGCTAGGCACTATTCTAAGTTTCTCATTTGTTAGGCCAGGTCATTTTATCCTCACAACCACCCCATGAGGCAGATGAAATTTTATCCCCATCTCACAGATGAAAAATCTGAGGCATAGAGAAATAAAATAACTCGGTGAAATATTTTCCTCCTTTGTGGCTATCATCTCATAGGAGCTCATTCATTATTTCCAATTCTCTTGTCTTTGACAGTGCTGGCCCCTCCCTTTGTCATGAAGCAATCAATCATCTTGTCATTTTTCTACTTCTTTGGGCCACCCTCATTAGCATCTTTCCTCTGCTCATTCCTCATTGGTGTCCCTCAGTCCCGTTTTACATTCATTTTTCAGGCTATTACTTGACATGAGTAAACCTATCACTCTCATTACCATCCATCGCCTCATTACTCCCAAGTTTATGTCTCCAACACAGGCTGCCTCTTAGGTTCTAGACCTGTACCTCCAACTGCATTTCCCACAGACACCCCAATGCAGTTGTCCAAACAAGAAACCAGGGAATCATGCGTAACTTCTTTTCTTATAGACGCCCTACTCCCTCCCCTTAAGGCTCTAGGTCAGGAAGGAGAATGTGGTCTCTTCCTCCATACCATTCATGGAAATACAGGAATTCTCTTCTCTGTTCAAAATCCTTATTGATGTACTAAATGACGTTCGTTATTCAGGCCAAATAATATTTTCACCCCTAACACCAATTTGGCGGGGGGGCGGGGGGGAACAGCCTCTTGCTTTAAGGGATACTGGAAGGATGAGGGAAGCTAGGACTAGAACTCTCTATGCCTCCACCCTTCCCACTGGCTTACAGGCTCTCCAGCTCCCAGAGAACCTAACCAGCCTGGGCCACGGAGTAGCACATTGCTTATTTTGAGTCATTTCAAATATCAATCCAAGTAATAAAGATACCAAGAATCTTTATTCTTTTTATGTTAAAAATGACTATTAATAATTCAAATTGCAACTCTGATTGGCTAGAATTCAAAAAGGGCCTTTCCAGTTACTGGAGAAAGTTACTTTCAAAATTGGCTTTAGTTCTTTATAATCACATACACAGACCCTGGGCTTTATAATTGAGATTATAACATTATCAGTCTTACCTGAATGATAAATATTTTGGGTTTTCCAACCAGGCTCTGACACTTGTCTCCTTTGAACAAGCCAGTCAATGTCTGAATTTCAATTTTGGCATCATATGCGTAAATGTGACTACCTTCACCATGACTCAGGAAGACACACAAGAAGCAATCGGCATCGACATGGCTAGAGGTTGATGCTATAAAGGCCCCCAAAAGTTCGTATAAAAGTGAAAATAAGATGCTTATTAGCTACATATAACAATTCAATTTACTAATACTGGAATAAAGTTACATACGTATGATTGAGGGAGAAAATTTGTTATTCTTATAGTAAATATAAAATGCCTGTAATGAAACATATTTAAGTCTTTAATCAAACAATTTATCCCATATTGTATCTAATTAAAAATCAAAATTATTGAAGTTCAAAATAATAGAGTTTGGACAGATTTCATTAATTTTTCTAAACCAGACAATGACATGTAAAACACAAAGGGATTATTATGGGAAACCGCCTTCAAGATCCCAGTCATTTTGGCTATAAAAGTTCTCTGCATTAGAAGACCAGAGAGGCCCAGAACCTACTACTTTACAACCCACTCTTTGTTTGCACCTCTAGTGAGTACAGCATCTTCAATATGTCTATAGCACTTGGAGCTTCCAAGACTATTAAGACATGAGATGGATATCCTCCAAAGCTTATGAGCAAGCAAAGTAGAAAACCTGGTAAGCAGCCAGTTAAAATGATTTACAGATTAAAGAACAGCTCTAGGATGGAGGTTCCTCAAAAATTAAAAAAAAAAAAAGAAGAAACCATATGATTCAGCAATTCCATGTCTGAGTATTTATCTGAAGAAAAACAAAAACGTAAAAAGATCTGTGCACCCCCATGTTCATGCAGCATTATTTACAAGTCTAGATATATAAACAACCTAAGTGTCCATCAATGAATGAATGGCTAAAGAAATTGTGATTGGGGCGGGCAGTTGGCTCAGTTGGTTAGAGCGTGACACCAAGGTTGCCAGTTCGATCCCTACATGGGCCACTGTGAGCTGCGCCCTCCACAACTAGATTGAAACAACTATTTGACTTGGAGCTGATGGGTCCTGGAAAAACAAACTTAAAATAAATAAAAGTCTTTTTTTTTTTTTAAATTGTGATACACAAAATGGCACACACGGAATAATATTCAGCAATACAAAAGAATGAAATCTTGCCATTTGCGATAACATGGATCGACCTCATTGAGGGAATTATGCTAAGTAAAATAAGTCAGAGAAAGACAAATA
Source organism: Rhinolophus sinicus (assembly GCF_057876585.1). Lineage (NCBI taxonomy): Eukaryota > Metazoa > Chordata > Mammalia > Chiroptera > Rhinolophidae > Rhinolophus > Rhinolophus sinicus. Next base: position 186,297,518 of record NC_142501.1, read on the forward strand.
CTGTTATGATCTCACTTAAATGTGGAATCTAAAACAAACAACCAACCAACCAACCAACCAAACAAACAAAAAACCAAAACTCAGACACAGAGAACAGATTGATGGTTGACAGACGGGAGAGGAGGGTGGGCAAAATGGGTGAAAGGAGTCAAAGGTACAAACTTCCAGTTATAAAATAAGTATGTCATGGGGATGCAGTGTACAGCATGGGAATAGTAGTTAATAATACTGTAGTGTATATTTGAAAGTTGCTAAGAGAGTAAATCCTCTCTTAGGATTAATTTTTAAAGAAAAAAATCTTCATCACAAGAAAAAAATGTTTTGTAATTTTGTATGGTGAAGGATGGTAACAAGACTTGTGATTATTTTGGAATATACACAAATATCGAATCATGTATATCTGAAACTAATGTTATATGTCAATCATACCTAAAGAAAAAGCTCTGAAGAAAGTTTGTTATATACATATTATAATAATCCATTGGCAAATGACTTAAGAATCCATGGATGGCATGCAGTGATTACTGTGATAAACATACCTACTGCATAATGATGTAGAAATTAAGACTTAATGTATGTAAATCAACAGTATCTTGAAGCCAATAAAAAAGTTGGGTATGGTAGGAGTCAATTAAAAAATGACTGTCCAGCATCTATAGTGTTTGCATTTTAGACTTTTAATTGTAAATGAAAAGGTCATTTCATTCCCTCCTAGAGTAATAGACTGTAACTAGTGGTATGCTAAACATAAACTTGAGGCATAATACTTTGCAAGGGGCTCTTAAATGTGGTGGGTAACATATAAGCAGAGAGGCACAACCAAAACCTGTAACCCATGCCAAGTTAACTGATAAAGACTTTTTACAACACGGTTCATTATTTGGACCTGTCTTTACAGGTAGGATAATTAAAGTACTCAGTCCCATCAGAAGAAGGATAGGAAAACTACTTACCCTCATGAATTGTGAGCAGTAATTCTTCTGCTTTAAGATCATCAAAGCATTTCACTTCAAATCCTAGATCTGAAAACCTGGTGATAGATTAATTGAAATATTAGCTTATGAGCTATTCAAAGTTGTCACATACCCTATTTTAACTGAGGAATCTATACACATTTTGACATGTAAAATGACTCTTCTTTAGGGGGAAAGAAAAATATGACAATGATGATTTTCCCTGATCACCCACGGTAGGAAAGGATTTACTCGTAATAACTGATTCAAGTTAAAATACTGCTTGCTGTCTACTATGCAAATACAGGTGACCCTTGAACAACACAGGGTTGAACTGTGAGAGTCCACTTATGTGTGGATTTTTGAAAAAAAATACCTGCACTGTTTTTGATCACCGTCAGTCCACGGATGCGGAGGGCTGACTACATCCATTGATCTATGCCATTTTATACATGGGACGTAAGCATCCATGGATTTCGGTATCCGTGGGGGTCCTAGAACTAATCCCCTGTGGATAGTGAGGGACAACTTAAGTTTTGGGGGCATCAAATTTACACATGGGTTTCTGATTATGCACAGGGTTGGCACCTCTAACCTGGGTTGTTTAAGTATCAACTGTGTATTTGTAACAATGCAAAGCCTGCTAACATTTAATAGTACAGGGTTAGGAAGAAAACAGGCACGTTCTTAAGGGAGGCTGTGCCCAACTGAGGCTCACCCTCCCAATACTCTTGCTCTGTTATTTCATTGGTGGGGACAAGGTTTGATAAGTAGTTGTCATTTAAGTATCTTATCACCTTGACATGTAGATAAAACTACTACCTGCGCTTAAGATTGTCTCTGTCTGCACTGGTGCCCCGCCTTTCTGGCAGTGTTAAGTGCCAAAAGAACCTCTCGTGATTGAAGATTAAAGCCATTCCTCTCCTCTTATGGTCCATTTTGTACTTTGCTGCTGGATCAAATATTTCACTGTTAATGAAAAGTTTAAAAAAAACAATCACTTTAAGTCATATTAAACAGTGAGCTCCTCCAAGCCCCAGGTCAAAGTGTAGGGTAGACAAAAGTCTGCTGCTTTGTCCTCTGCCAAGCTGACATGCCACTGTTGTGCCCTGCGAAAGCCTCATGGCCATACTAGTAAGGAAAGTCCTGAATATTTCTGTACCAATTGGTAAACAGCGCCCATCATGAGTACCCACCCCCAATCCATCTGCATGGGTGTCTTTCCTTCCCCCAGGTCTCCAACATCCAGCACCCAAGGACAATGGTCTGGCCCAGGCCAAGCTCCAGCTCTGGGGCCCATGCCATATCCACTGTTAAACATTTTGAACATCACTCTAGGTCCTTTCACAACCAGGGGCAGAAACTAACCTGCATCTCTTCAAATGCTAAAACCTGACATACTCGGTTCTATTTTCTACCGCCAAGGTCCCTTTCTTGCTTGGATTTCTATAGTCTAATTATGACTACCAAAGGAAGAGACCTTTATTAGAAAACAGCACATTTTTACCTGCTAGAGAAGGCATCTGTTTCTGTCATGTTTTGTTCCTCACCTGTAAAAAAAAAAGGTTGATTTTTGTTAATTTACTTTTTGACTTATGGTAGTGGAACACAGCAGGAACTACCATACAACTTTGACGTCCACACTCTAAGATTTTTCTGTTTTGGTTAGTTTAAAAGTCAAAGTATATGAAAAGGAGGGTAAGGGAAAAGGAAGGGAAACCGCTTAATATAATAATAAACAAATGACATATAAATTAGTAACTCAATTCTTTGTCATCCCCAACTCTTACCTGTAAAATAGCAAAGAATATTATAAAGAGAAATGGAGAAAATATTACATAAACGCATTAATTGCAAAATATGCTCAAGTGACAGTTCTGTGATTATGGAACGCAAATGAAATATGAAATTGCTTTGTTTTACAGAAAATGTGTTTGCAAATATTCTCTGAAACAGAAGGAATTAAGTCATATAGAAGCGAAACACAGTGTGTGATTAATACTGGATTACCCTACGGCCCCGAAGAGGTTGAAGTTTGGGTGGAGGAAGGGAAGGGGCAGCGCAAAGGCTTAGACTTTGGATCTCCTGATTGACACATTTGTGTTTATAACCCTATAATGGAGACCCTCTGCTCGCAACCAGTGCTTGGAATTCTCCACCCTCTGGACACCTTTTACTGAATCCCTCTCCACTCCCTAGAAGAGTGCCGTGCAATCGGACTTTCTGGGAATCGGAATTGTTCTATACCTGCGCTTTCACTCTGTCCCACGACAGCCACTGGCCACATGTGGCTCTTGAACACCTGAAATATGGACAGTGTAACTGAGGAACTCAATTTTTAATTTTATTTCATTTCAATGAATTTAAATAACCACCTGGGGCCAGTGGCTTCTGTATTGTAGAGCACAATGAGGCCGGCATCTTTTACAATAAGGACCCATGTACCCATGAATGTTTTCACCTGACTAACTTAACAGCTTAAAGGGGAGAGAGTAATGAGTAAACAAATACCAACAGTACAGCAAGATGCACCTCTAAATTGAGGTCTTTGAGGAAGCACCCCAGGCTCTACAGTACAGACTCGTCCCTACCCATCACCTCCTAGCCAAGAGGGTTGTGTTCCTCCTCTCCTCAGTCTCTCCCTCACACCTGATTGTTCTACCCTCTCTGTCTCCTCAGACAAAATCCACCCTGGGAGTGGGGTGGGTTGGGGAATCCTAAGTTCCAATACTGTCCTGGAGTTGATAAATTTTACTCAGGTTCCAGAGAAAATAATACACCATGACTGCCCGTCACTGTAAGCTGTATGTACCAAGCAGACAAGCTTTCAGGAAAGGTGCATTTTAAAAAGGATTATACTGCATGAATACCAATAAATTGGCCAAGAGGGTAAATGGCTTTGTTGATATGGAGAAAATAAATTTTAATGAAGGAGATACCCTGCATTAACAGATTTATAGATTCCTGTTGATCGGCAACCTATTTATCAAAAATGGGTCTGTTGTTAAACCTGACTCTTGGTATTAGACCATTGTGAAGCCAGGAGCAGACACCTCCTGAAAAGCCATCTTGTGCCTTGTATACCCGCAAGCTTGTATTTGCCATAGGCCTGGAGAAACCGCCTGGAATGTAGAAACCACCTTATCCTAACAGTCATCTTGTCTTGCTTTGTACCTTATACCTGCTGGCTTGTGTTTGTCTCTTAGGGACTTATGATCAGCGGGCCTGGGGGGGGCATGGAGCCAGGAGGTGGAGCAGGAGGGCATGGTCACACCCCCAAAATCCTTTGTTGCCAGACAATGTAACGAAAAGCCCCTGAAGCATTGAAGGGGACCAGTCTCATTTACCACCCCCCCATAAACTCCATACCCCTTTTTTGCCCGGGGAGATTATGGTCTTTTCTAGCCTGACCTCCCGTAGCTCACACACACCCAGTAAATTCTAATAGACCAATTATGGCTTCCCCTGACTCCTTCCTCTGGCTAACACTTGGCCTCTTCACACTTCTCCTTTGTATCCACCACCTCTTTGCTCCTTAAACTAGTTTAATTTTCACCAAACAAATCATTCCTTTTTTTCTCGTCACCTTAATTTGCTCTCTCTCCAGATAATCCTACCAGCTCCCATTTGTTGATGCCCTGGCACTTCAGCTATATTACTTTCTGTCACTCAGCTAAACAGCCCCATGAGGCCAGAGAAAGTGCACCAGCCTTGTCCAAGGTCAGCGCAGTAGTGTTGGGACTGAAAGCCTGGTCCACCTATGGATTCCAGGCTCTGCACTCTCTGTCACCTTGCTAAACCCTCTCCTACGTGAGAGAGACCAGCTACCTTTCTAAACTAAGTGTTCATTTCTTCAAACTTCTAGAGCATCTACTGTCACCGTCTTTATTCACTGCAGTATCTAAGAAAATTGACCCATACTCCCTATCAACAATCTATTTCATAATCCTATCTGAGTAACCCACGTCAGCCTAGAACACACTGGAAAGGGGATAGAGGGGAGAAAGACAAGAAAGGGAGCACACAGGAAAAGGAACTTGATCAAAAGAATGGAGGGGGAAGAGCGCTGCCTAGGGGTTGGGCATCCTGGATCCCGGCTGCGGTTTCCCATCCCCCACCACTGGTTCCAAAACGGAAATGGCCACTGGACCCAGGGCAAAGCCGCTCCCTGATCGATCGTGACTCTACAATTTGGCCCTGGGGCAACGCTTGTTCTGTGCATCAAGAATAAAAAGCTCTGAAATAAAGGCATTATACACAGACTGCTAGCACTTCAACCTTGAAAAAGGTTTAAAAAAAAAAGGTTTACAAAAATGTTTTTAAAAAATTAAAGCCAGGCTCGGGAGTTTCTCAATCTAATTAAGTGACAGGAAAGAACATTCTAAAATACACGTGTAGCAAGTTGCTTTATTTTGTAGAGAAAAGTTGCTGTGGTTTTAACCCAAACACAGAAACAGTTGCAGGTTTCCTGGCGGCAGGACGATCCTGGGCTGCATAACCGCAGAGGCCCGGCTTTATCTCCGCGTTACGTCTGGGCACCCCAGGGGCCGGCCGGTCATGCTTCCATTAGGACTGCCTGCAACCACTTCTTTAGCTTTTTACTTAGAAGTGAGAAAACAAAACCAGACTCAACTTGTAAAAGTCAACTTTTCATGACCAGGTGCAGTGGAAAACCAGGACCCGCCGGGCCAGCCTGTCAACGTTTACGTGGCCCGACGCCTGGAAAGAATTCACCTCCGGAGGACAAAGGCGGCGGCGGCGGGTCCCGCGTTGTTTACCTGGACTAAGATACGCTGCCCCCGCCGCACCTGAGCGCTTCCCTCCAGAACCCGCAACTTCCTGGGGCCGCCCGGCAAAGCTGGCGGAACCCGCGTCCCGCGCCCTCGGCATCCCCCTACCTGCAGGGACAGCCCCGTGGGGCCCCGGCGCCGAGCTCATCGCGACCCAGCGCAACACTAACGCCCAGGGCGCCTCCGCTTCCTGGAGCAGAAGCCGCAGCGCCCGCCCCTTCCTCCGCAGAGTTAGGGCGCCTTCCTTCTCCAAGCTTGCGGGTCCAGAGCGCCCTGAGAAGGACACGGTCTTAGTCGCCTGGCACCTGGCGATACGGATACGCCCTCGGGAAATGCCAGCTGCCACCCCGAGGACATGGGCGGCCCGGGAAGGAGTCCGCAGGCGACCAAAGATCATCTGCGGTGAGCTGACGCTCGCTCAATCCCGCCCCAAACGTTTGCACTTCCCCGCTGGCTCAAAAGTTTAAGGCTGTGTGTGTTGTCTTCCTGTTTCACGTGTAGTCTTTTTCCCAGTGCGAGTTACTTTGTAGGACTTGTACACTTTGTTTTAAACACTCAGTTTGCGCTGTTTGTGTAGGGGATTCAGGCCAAAGTTAACTAGAGGCAACGGCAGGATTTTCAAGTCTGGCTTTCATAGGGAGAGCTTGTGCAAAGTTGACATAAGTGACAAAGTGACAAAGTTAAAATAGAGGCAGAGCAGCCATTCCAGAGGAGCTGCTTGCATCTGAACCTTTGCAGTGTTTGAACTGGGTAAATTCACCTTTGGAGTGGGCCAGGCAACGTTGCTTTACTAACAACTGTTTGTAAAGTGATAAAGACCAACTGGAACTTGAAGCAATCAGTTGGGAGGGCTTATGGGAGCAGCTAGGGTTTATGGAAATTTCTTGCAGTCCACATAAGCCCCAGAACCCTACAGGAAGAACTCTGTTTATAATAAAGCTCTATGGTTCTAACTTCCTTTTCCCTTCTATAAATACCCCTCCATCTTGGCATGCAGGCCAGAGTGGATACTTGGCTTGCGATGGCTGCATGCACCGGGTTGTAACCCCTTCTTTTTCCAGAATAAATCCTTTTTTTGGTGATGAAACACCTAGTTGATATTTTTCAGTTGACAAAAGCTATCAGGAAAGCAGACATCCTGACCATGAGGACGGATGGTTATGGACAGCCTTTAAAATCTGTACCCAGCCATGTACAGGCACACCTCAGATATTGTGGATTCAGTTGCAGACCATCACAATAAAGTGAGTAGCACCATAAAGCAAGTTACAGGAATTTTTTGGTTTCCTAGTGCAAATAAGCCATGTTTCCACTATACTGTAGTCTACTAAGTGTCAGTCACCTTATGATGTAGGAAATTTCTGAGTGCTGGGATCGTGTCTTGTGAAACTGAAGAATGGAAGCGCGGACCAAGGAGAGGCGAGTTGTAAAAGAGCATAGTTTATTAAAAACAAAGAGTCACAGCTCTCAGAATAAGAAGGGTTCCTTGACTGGGTGCCCAATATGGGGCAAAAAGGCTCTTATTTTTATATCTTCCCTTGTCTGCTTGGAGAAGGGAGCTGGCACCCTTTCTGGTTTGTTCTGTTTGTCCATCCTGAAGGGATTAGCGAACCCACTTCTATCTATCAGATCTGTTCTGTTTGTCCTGGAGTTTTAGGATATGGCTGTCTTTTGTTTAGTCCACCAGGGACCTTCCTGTCTACCTAACAACATGCTAACTTCCCTGTCTCAGTTACACTTAAAATACAATGTGCATACCTTAATTAAAAATTTCTTTATTGCTAAAAAATGCTAACCGTCATCTGAGCCTTCCGCGAGTCATAATCTTCTTGCTGGTGGAGGGCCTTGCCTCGATGCTGATGAAAACGCAGTATCTGTGAAGCGCAGTGAAGCCAAATGCAATAAAATGAAGTATGCCTATACAGCTAAAGAGTAACTTCACTTGTTATTACCAATAGAAATTCCTTTCTCCTATTCATATCATTGTTTACCATTTCTCATAAAAATCCATTGCCTTCATCTTGAAATCGGGACAAAATTTGGGTTTCTGCCTGAATCTGTGCTTCTGATTGCAATTCTGTGATCTCAATGCTGCCACAAAGATCCATGAATTTATTGTAAGTTTCAAGTTACCTAGTCAAGTATTTCAGTAGCAAATATTGATAAATATTAAATATTAACAATGGCTTGTAAAATTGTACCTTTAAAAAAGTCTGAAAAGTATCAAGAGTTCGTAACGTTTTGGAGCCCAGTTTACTCAGCCATGAGGGATACACTTGCCTTGCCTAACAGAGGACACATCTCTTAGCAGAACAGCTGCACCATCTCCGTTTGGGAACCTATTAGGTTCTCAGCAGTGACATATATAGTAAGTCATCACTTAACATCGTTGGTAGGTTCTGCAACTTTAAGCGCAACGGCGTATAACGAAACCAATTTTATCACAGGCTAGTTGATAGAAATAAGAGTTAATTCCTACGACACCTCATCAATGATATTGTTGAATGAAACAATATTATATGAGGACTTGCAGTATCCAGTTAGGAATGTGGCCTTTTCTCCAGAACATATTTTTCTTCCCACTTCTGCCTGTAATGACTTAAAAAGAACAACTTCTCCTGGTGTTGTCTTTCTCTGACTTTCCAAGCAGTTGATCTAAATCACTTTGGCCACAGGTTACCCAAAAGATATGTAGCTTGGAATTCTGGGCTTGGGAAAGTCTACAGCCAGTGGTAAGGAAGGAGCAGGAGAGGAACACAGCTGAGCTTTCCAAGGACATGAAATGCTTTTAACACTCACAGACATTTTCAGAGGCAGCCAAGTTTCTGGGATTTGCTCTTAAACCTGTTAACAATTGTTAATGGAAATAGAGATCTATAAGTGATAGTTATTTGTATTTTGCTTTTCCATCCCTTTTGGCCCTACAGGTAAAGACTTAAAAAAAAAAAAAACAACAGTATCAAGAACAATTTTTATTAAGACTACTATTAGTAAAGGGTTATGGTCTTTTAAAAATATCCCAGAATCTATTATACTATGAGGAGCAAGTGCTAGAAATAAACACCAAAGCATCACAGCATATAATGCTCTGATGTGTATGCTAAACAACTTTGCATTTGTCTCGTTAATCCCATCTTTTCTCCAGTTTAGGCAAAGATTATAGCAAAATATGACATTTGTCATTTGAGTGGTTCATAAAATGAGAGTGGCTATGCTTATGAATTTTGTTCATGTCACCTTCTAAGCATATTGCATAATACCTAGATATCCTGGTTTTGTTCCCTAAGAGGTTACCAGCTGATGGTTCCAATTTTACAACAGAACAATGGAAACCTTGTTCTTGTAACTAGTCCCATCATTAGTAGAAGTGTGACTTATTCATATGCTCAGTGGGCTACAGAAAAACAGCTTCTAATGTGTTAATTAAAAATAGAGAAAAATTAGATCTTTCCAGGTATAAATGTATATTTAAAATTTTATAGTAAACAAATATACTTCTGAGTGAAGATCTCCCCATATTTCCAAGTAAGATATGTTGAATATACCTTATAATGAATTTGACCTCATTTGTTTTATAAACAATGTTTGTGAAAACGAAGTTACAGACGCTTTCTTCAAAAAAATTGTCCTTTTAACAAAATGCAGCTCTCTCTGACATTGGTCAAGACAATCTGGCACACTAAGGCAGCAACGTCCAGGAACATAAACTTCCCCACTTGTTCTTTAGTTTGAAGTTTTAATGTCAAAACAAGGTCTTAAAATAATCCTTTCACAGAAGTAAGGCAGCTTTATGTTGTGAAAACCTTAGTTCTTTGCCAAAGGTTATGTTCTTTCATCCTCATCTGCTGTCACCACCTGGCAGCATCTTCTTTAAAGATCAGTTTTTTCTTCGTAGCGACACCTACAGGCGGCTCGTTGGCTGTCCAGGTATGGTTTACAGCCTAAATGTATAACACTGTCAAACAAGAGCTCCACTGTTGTTTCACATGCTGCAAAGTAAGAAAGTGCTATTACTGTGGGGCAGCTGCAAAGCATCACTTTCTTCACACATATCACATGTTACAGCACAGAGTCAAGTACATCCTTCGTGGGCACTTAAACATGTCAGGTGAGATTCCTCCCAAACCTCTCTCTCTCTCTCTCTCTCTCTCCCACACATGCTTTCAATTTCAGCCTCTTTACCATGTATAGACTTTGTTTGCATGCAATTGTTCAATATAATTTTCTGTACTAGATAAATGAGTCTCTCAATAGCACTGATCAATCAGTTCATCACTGTTAATTTTCCTTTTATCTGAAAAATGTCACTATTAGACATGCCTGATAACACTCTTAAGTTTGCATTTCAAAGAAAGGTTTTTAGGTATAGAAAAAATAAAGGTTAAAAACAGAGAAGTCTCAAAACACTTAATTCTGGCCAATGGCTTCTAAGAACTGATCACACATCATTTAAGATGCTTCAAGTAAATGGACCCAAGTCTCTTCCTTTGACCAATATCCAAGTTTAGCTCAGGAGGGTAGACATAGGAATAAAAGGCGTTTTTCTTCTGGTAGGGTTAAAAAATATTTTTAAGACTATAAAAACGATAATGGGTTTACTTTACTTACTCTAAGAAACCTGGAACACCAAGGTGAGATTATTTTAATACATTACAGTTACAGAGACATAGCACAGAGTGCCTTTTAGTTGTCCAAATACTTTGGGTTTCAAATATTCATGTTAAGAAACTTCACTACAAAATCTTGGCATTATTAAAGTTCTCCAAAAGACTGCCATTAAGGAACACAACCCATCACAGAAGTGTAAAGGCTATGATTATTAAATAAAAGATTGCAAGGGAATTGGTTTCATCATTTAGCGACATTAGTATGACCTCAGGTCAGAAAACAGGAAATACATTCACCTATGCTTCAGCGGTACAAGTTTACTGTAGCTGAAAGCTTGCAAGGGGACTCAGAGGTTGTGAGTTCAAGCTTCACCTCGAGCAGAGATTTCTTCCTTGACAGCTATTAACTAGGGTCTCAGAATCAGATCTGTGAGACTATTTGGGGAATACAGTCATAAACAGAACACAAGTTTTCATGTCAGAAGTATGTATCTTATGGCAAATTACTTCTTTCTGAACCTCAGTATCCTTCCTTGAAAAATGGGTATAAAGCCACCTATTTGGGTTTTGTAAACATCAATGAAAACATGTCTAAAGTATCTAGCACAATCTGTTATGGAAAGTGCTTAAAAATGTTAGTTTCCTTTCGTGCCCCTTCTCATTGCCCCTGCTCTTTTGATTTCAGTGTATGGTACATTCCTTGGCCTGACGGTAAGGAAATGTGGTAACTGACTGTATTTGTACAATGATGTACATGCCCACAAATATCTCATTTTACCCTTAGGACAGCTCTCCGAGATAGAAGTAATCATTCTCCTTTGTAAATGAGGTCCGCGAAGCGCCTTTTCCCTTTGCTGACTCTGCCTTGGATCCCATCCCCTCACTGTAATAATCATTACCATGACTACGAACATATGCTGAGTCCTGTAAGTCCTCCTAGCAAACCACTGAGCCTGGGGTGGTTTGGGGGACCCTCCTGACACAGACACATATGAAGAGACAGTTAAGATTCAAATCTTCTAAGAACTTCCTACTTTAAATCCAACGTGCTTTACTCTTAATTCACTGGAACCAGGGGCTCACACTTTAGGCTCAGGATAATTAGAAATATACTTCAGGGCACAAGATCTTGGGTGAATTCTTCTCTGCCTCACATACCCTCCCTCCCATGGTTTCCTAACACTTTTTGCTTCCATGACTAAATCATGTTAGATTACAAACTCATCAGCTGCTTATGTCAGAAAATTGAGGGGCTGTGTCACAATAGATAAGGTAATATAGAGTGAAAGATTTCTGTTGGTAAATCCTGTACTAAAACATAAAGCATTCGATAAAACGTTACAAACTGCACTCATCCCCGTCCCACCAGGCCATCCTCACCCTGGACGTGCTGAGCTAGTCCCAGCGTTTTCTGCACCTCTCGGCAGATGGTGGACAGGCAATACTGGAAGTCCTCGTCACAGTCATTCTTGCTTTTGCCACAGGTCTCGTAGCACCTGTCGTGGTGGTTGCAGCACTTTGTCAGGGAAGGGATGCCGATGTTAAGCTGAAAGAGGCATTTGGGTGGGTTATTGATGATGATATTGAAAACTCCTCTGCTGACTTTCTGCATTCAAATTGAGGAATCAGTGGCAATGAGTGCAGTGTAGATCATTTCTGAAACCCGTTTCCGCCTGCAAGTGTTTTCCACGTTACACACCTCTCCGTGACTCTCAGGCACCCACCCACATTAGTCTGTAATCGCCCTCTCAATTATGTCTTAAAGCTCCCCATTTGGCAATATTTGAATATTCACAGTTACCTGCTGGTAACAAACACAATTGTCCAAACACAAAACATAGTTTTAAAAACAGAAAGGTAAGGCTAAGAGCATTAAAAGGTTTCTCCAAGGGCTAGGCAAGTATGATTGTTGAATATTCCAACGTATTTTGTACCTCTTCCCCCAAGAAAATGTACCTTATATGAAAAGTCACTGAAAAATTTTAAGCTCCTACAACTCTAATTTTGTTTGTTGTTTTGTGGTTTAATCTTTAAAGGTTCATCCATTCCCTAAATATACTATTCCTTTGAATCTATAATTTATCTTTAACTATTTTAAATAACTTATATGCAAAACTCTTGTGTCTAGGAATCACTCTCATAAACATTTTTTTCCAGCCTCTACCACACACAGCTATCCCACTTAGCCTAGTTTTAGTATAGAAAATATTATGCTTAATCTATACTTTTTCACCCAAAGTAGGATTACTACTATAATCCAAAATTTTAAACCATATTTATGACATGAGTAAATATTTAAATAGGATTAACATCTACAAAATTAAAAAACATGAATTTTACTACATTTAGTTTTGTTAGGACTTATTAAATGTGTGTTTTTTTTAGCTATAAAAGAATATAATAAACCGGATCACAATTACAACAAGCAAAATTATATGTGAACCTGAGAATGCATTGATAGTTTTGCATTATCAAGAGAATTACATAGCCTACCAATCATACAACTTATCAAATAAAAAAATACATATTTACATGAACACCAAATAGTGGAGAGCCACATCCGTTCGGCGGGGAGGGCTTAAAACCATAACGTGGGAAAGGCTTAGATCCTATAAAACATAAATGGGATCATAATTAATTTTCAAATAAGATGGAAAATACATATGCAAAAAGGTCTACAATGTGCTAGACTAGCCTAGAAAATACTTAATATTGGGATGATGACATAAATGAGTATGGTTTTGTTCTGATGAACATTAAGAATACTAATTTGTCCACCTAGTTATTTTTATTTCTCCTGCAGTGAAACACATATAAATGTATGCATATACACAAATATGGTGGTTCATAAAATGTATGCTGGTTTATAAAATGTAATTCTATTTATAAGCCTATACCATACAAAACATACAAAAGCTTATTCTAGACTTCTGGAGATTTCAGAGATTATATGCCATGCCATATTGGGTCCATATGTAGGAAAGAAATCCACCATTTTCCTGTAAGTTCTAATACTTATATTTTGAGGTCAAAACCTACTGGGCAAAAACTGTATCTTCCTAACCTTCAGCCAATGCTCCATTGCATACAAATCTCAATAACCATTAACCAGTTTACTAAGCTACAGCCTGAAGCTAGGGAAGACAAGGTCATCCAATGACCATTTAATTTAGTGGTCCCCCCTTATCCGTGGGGGATATGTTCTAAGACCCCAGTGAATGTGAGAAACCACAGATAGTACTGAGCCATATGTATCTATGTTTTTTTCTATACATGCATAGCTATGATAAAGTTTATAAATCACATAGTAAGCAATTAACTAGACAATTATAACAATATGCTATAATAAAAGTTATGTGAATATGGTCTCTGTTTCTCAAAATATCTTACTGTACTGCACTCACCCTCTGTGATGATGTGAGATGATACAACGCCTATGTGATGAGGTAAGAGTGAGGTACTCAGAATGGCATGCAATTTAAAACTTATGAATGGTTTATTTCTGATATTTTCTTCTTTTTTAAGATTTTTATTAAAATATAGCTAACATACATTATATTAGTTTCAGGTGTACACCATAGATATTCAACATTTATATGCCTAAAGAAGTGATTGCCGTAAGTCCAGCAACCATCTGACACTGTATTATGCTATCACAATATTATTTACTATATTCCCCATATTGTACATTACATCCCCATGACTTATTTGTTTTATACCTGGAAATTTGGACCTCTGATTACCCTTCCACTTTATCCCCCTTTTAAAATTTCTCAATTACACTTCACATTTAATATTATTTTATGTTAATTTCAGGTGTACAGCATAGTGGTTAGACATTTATATAATTTAAGAAATGATCCCTCTGACTAGTCCAGTACTCACCTGGCACTATACATAATTATTACCATATTATTGACTATATTCCCTATTCTATACTTTACATCCCCATGACTATTTTGTAACTGTCAGTTTGTACTTCCTTCCTTCACCTTTTACACCCTGTTCCCAAACCCCTCCCATCTGTCACCCCAACAAATCTAGTACCCATCTGACACCATACATAGTTATTACAATATTATTGACTATATGCCCTTATGCTATACCTACATCCCCATGACTACTGTATAACATCCAATTTGTACTTCTTAATCCCTTTCCCTTTTTCACTCATCCCGAGCCTCCCTCCCATCTGGCAACCATCAAAATGTTCTCTGTATCTATGAGTCTGTTTTGTTTGTTTATTTTGTTCTTTAGATTCTACATATAAACAAAATCTCATTGCATCTGTCTTTCTCTGTCTGACACTCCACTCAGCACCATTCCCTCCAGGTCCATCCATGCCGCCACAGATAGCAAGAACCCATTCCATTCCATGGCCGAGCAATATTCCATTGTATATATGTACCACCTACTCTTTATCCATTCATCCATCGACAGATACCCAGGCTGCCTCCACATTCTGGCCATTGTAAACAATGCTGCCATGAACATATGGATGCACGTTCCCTTCGAAGTAGCTTTTGGGTTTCTTCACATAAATACCCAGAAGTGGGATCACTGGGACCTCCTTTGTCTCTTATTATAGCTTTTCTTTTAAAGTCTATTTTGTCTGGTATAAATATTGCTATACCAGGTTTTTTGTTTGTTTGTTTGTTTGTTTGTTTTTCCAATTTCATGAAATACTTTTTCTATCTCTTTACTTTCAGTCTGTGTGTCTTTCAATCTGAAGTGAGTCTCTTGTAGGCAGCATATGTAAGGGTCTTGTTTTCTTATTCATTCAGTCCTGTGTCTTTTGACTGGAACATTAAATCCATTTACATTGAAAGAAATTGTTGATATGTAGCTATTGCCATTTTATTCATAATTTTGATTTTTTTTTTCCATCTTAAAGAAATCCCTCTAACATTCCTTGTAATACTGGTTTGGTGATGATGAACTCCTTTAGCTTTTCCTTGTCTGGGAAGCTCTTTAACTGTCCTTCAATTCTAAATGATAGTTTGCTGGGGAAAGTAATCTTGGTTGTAGGTCCCTTCTTTTCATCATGTTGAATATTTTATGCCAATCCCCTCTGGCCTGCAAAGCTTCTGTTGAGGAATCAGCTGACAATCTTATGGGAGCTCCCTTATAAGTTACTAGTTGCCTTTCTCTTGCTTCTTTTAGGCTTCTCTCTTTGTCTTTAACCTTTGCTATTCTAATTACAATGTGTCTTGGTGTGGGCCTGTTTGTATTCATCTTGTTCGGACTCTGTGATTTCTGGGCTTGTATATATTTCCCTCACCAGGTTAGGAAAGTTTTCAATCATTATTTCTTCAAATAGGTTCTCAATTCCTTGCTTTCTCTCTTCTTCTGGTACCTCTATGATGTGAATGTTGTTACTCTTGATGTTGTCCCAGAGGCCTCTTAAATTATCCTAATTTTTATTATTATTTTTTCTGTTTTCTGTTCTGATTAGGTGTTTTCTGCTACCTTGTTTCCAAATTGTTGATTCAGTTCTCTGCTACATCTAGTCTGCTGGTGATTCCTTCTAGTGCCTTCTTAATTTCAGTTATTGTATTCTTCACTTCTGACTGGTTTGGTTTTATGGTTTCTATGTCCTTTTCTATGCTTGATCTCTTTGCTGAAGTTCTCACTAAGTTTCTTTAGCATCCTTATAACAATTGTTTTGAACTCTGGTAGGTTGCTTGCCTCCATTTCATTTAGTTCTTTTTCTGGAGTTTTCTCCTGTTCTTTTATTTGGGATGTATTTCTTTGTTTCCTCATTTTGCCTGCCTCCCTGTGTTTGTTTCTATGTATGAGGTAGATCTGCTGTTTCTCCCAGTCTTGCTGGGTGACCTTATGTAGTAGGTGCCCTGTGGGGCTCTGGCACACTCTCCCAGATCACCTGCTCCAGGTGTGTTTCTTGTGTGGGTTGTGTGTATCCTCCCGTTATAGTTGAGCCTTGATTGCTATTGGCACATCAGTGGGTAGCATTGGCCCTCAGGCTGACTGGCTACGGGGTTTGGCCACATCCACAGCTTACAGGCTGCTGTGTAGGGGCTTATCCCACCAAGTGGGATTTACCACAGCAGGCTGTGGTGCCTGTTGAGACCGCCCATTGTATGTGCCACTTGTGCGGATAACTGGGAGGTATTCTACTGTGGTCTGAAGCCACCCTCCAAGTATATTGATTCTAGGGCCTGTTGGGAAGGACTCTGGTGCAGGCCCAGGTCAGCCACTGCCTGTGCCCAACTGGGGACTTCCTGGTAGGAGCTACAAAGTGATTCATGGTTTTTCGCTACCTGTGCTAAACCTAGAAGCACGTGGGAGAGGCCATGCTACAAACCGAGGATAGCTGCCACCAGTACCGGGCCTGGGCTCTGCAAAAAAGCCAGGACTCCCTGAGTCCTGCTGCAACCTGCCAGCTCCCTTAAAGTTCAGCCACTGATAGAGCCTCATGTGGTATGCAAATTGGTTGAGTCAGGGAGTGGGAAGAGTTGTGGTCACCAGGTTAATGTAGTCACTAGGTTAATGTAAATTCTGGTTTGGTGCCAGTGCTGAGCCTGGAGCTAGTTACTCAGCAAAAGTCTCAAGCACAGTGAGGCCAGTCATCACCCGCCTGGGGACTCCCATAGTTTTCCAAGAAAGCTCAGAATTCAGGTGGGGCTGGCTGCTCATGGAGAAAATGCCTCTGGCATTGGGGGAGTTGGGTGGGGCAGGGTCCTAGAGAGTCAGCAGGGCGAAGCCCTAGAGCTCACCAGACCAATCACATTCAGATTTGGCCGGAAGTGTAGGGAGAGGGCTCAACACATTAAAGATGGCGGGTGCTTGCCGACCGCATGGCAGGAGGACCCCTCTCAGGGAAAATGGTGCCTGTCCTCCAGTCCTGGCCTCAAACCCACACACCTCAGTCTGCTCCCCATATGCCTCTGACACCCCTGAGTCACCATCCATCCACAGGAGCCCAAGGTATGTGCCTGCGAGCGAGTATGTGTGCGGGCCCTTTAAGTGGAGGTCTCTGTTTCCCACAGCCTTCTGTCCCACCCAGATGGTTGGAATCCCCACTGTTTTTCACAGCCAGATGTTGTGGGAGCTGGTCTTCTCGGCACCAGTACTCTGGACTGGGGAGACTGGAGTGGGGCTGGGGTCCTTCGCTCCCCTGGGGGGAACCTCCATGGCCGAGGTATCCCTCCTAGTTCTCAACTGCCACACGGAGGTTTGGGACCAGCCCGTTCGTGTCTCCGCCCCTCCTACCAGTCTTGACGTGGCTTCTTTATATCTTTAGTTATAAAACTGCTGTTCAGCCAGACTTCAAATGGTTCTCCATGTTGATTGTTCTATACTTTACTTGTAATTTTAATGTGTTCACAGAAGGAAATAGGTACAGTGTTTACTCTGCCGTTTTGGGTCTCCTCTCTGTGTGTCTCAATGTCGTATATTCAGACAACAGCAACACTTCTATTCTTCTCCTTCCTTTTGTATTTCATATAAGTCCTGTTTTTTCAATTTTGGACAGTTTTTTCATTTTTGAGTCTATAAAAACACTTTATAACATTTTGATGTAATTGGTAGTGATATATGCATATGTGTGCATATGTATGTATTAATATGTATAGATATTTTCTCATCTTGTAAAAGATAAATTACCTTTGAATGGGAGAATAATCAGAAGTAAATGAAATCGGGGAAAACAAGCAAACAAACATGCGCACCGTAGGGGAATAAAGAGGAACAGGGAGAGCACAGAGAAAACTAACTGGCAAAAGTGAGAATGGAGGCATGAGGATGGAGGAGGAGGTTGTCTCAAACAGGGCTAGGGCTTAAAACTGCCCTAAGGAGAGAAGTTGACAAAATGGAATAATAAAGAACCAAGTTCTACATGTGAACTATTAGATAATAACACCGTGAAATAAATACTGATAAATTGGCTCCCCAATATAAGTAGTAAAAGGGCATGTGTTTCATTTTTGTTTCTTTTGAAGGAACCTGTTAATGTCACTTCCTCAAAGAGGCTTTTCCTGCTCACTCCATCTAAAAATAGTATCCCTTCCCTTCCATATCCATTCCATACACCTATGGTTGGTTTTATTCTTCTTTCTAACATTTATTGACCAAATTAACATAATTAGTCAGTTTCTATGAGGACAGGAACTTTGTCTTGCTCAATTAGAAGATGCAAATATTGGCCACCTAAGAAATTACTGGATGAAAAAAATGGTAAACATTTCTTGCTGAAATTAAAATATTCCTTATTCACAGCAAAAGCAAACAAGCAAACAAATAACAAAAAACTAACAAACTAAAAAAAACCCCAGAAAACTAGGAAGTAAGTAGTTTCCTGAAACATTTTAAAGTGTTTTGATACTCTAAATTTATCTTTAAAATGAAATAATTATTTCTGAACCAGACAAGTTATACAGAAAGTTGTTAATTAAAGATTAAGTTGATACAGATACCAAAATTACAAATGTACTGATATCTTTTTAAATGTTGTTATAAATGGTATTATAAGCTGCTGAAAATTTTTTAAAATTAGCATTCCTACTGGTGGATTTTACAAAGTGCTATGAACTGAACTGTGTCCCCCAAAATTCATATGTTGAATGTGTAACCCTCAGTGTACCTGGTGATGGGCCTTTGGGTAATTAGGTTTAGAGGAGGTCATGAGAGTAAGGCCTTCGTGATGGGATTAGTGCCCTTATAAGAAGATACCAGAGAACTTGCTCCCCCCTCCAGATCCCCTACCTGCATAGCAAGAATGCAGATATCTGCAAGCCAGGAACATAGAAGTATTGGCCAAACCTTGATCTTAGATTTTCCAGCCTTGAGAACTGTAAGAAATAAATTCCTGTCGTTGAAGTCACCTAGTATATGGTATTTTGTTATGGCAGCCTGAGCAGACTAATACACAAAGCAAGCAAAAACTCACTAATAGAAGAAACAATATCAGTGTCAAACCATTGCCATGATTGGGGCCACTGTCCCCTAAAATTTGTAAGCGGGTACAGAAAGAAGAGGAAAAACTGGATGGGAAGAAGTATTTATAAAACAAAATAAATCCACTATGCACATCTACATGGAAATACTAGTCACTGATTTCACTTTTTTACTTAAGCAACTGCTCCTCTCTTGATGCTTTATGTTTTATCACTTGTATGGACAGCTGAAATCTAAAGATTTGCCTGGACTGAGACAACAATAGTTCTTTTCTATACGTATTTTTCTTAATTTGATGTAAATACTTCCAAGCAGGCCAATGTCTTTCACCTGAAAGACACCGAAGCAGATGAGAAGCATAAGGGGAAGGCTGTTGGGTCACTGAAAGATCTTACCACTGTGTTTTGCAGAAAATCGTGAGGAATTTCAACCTGCTTTCTCAAACACTTAAGACTTTAAATTCATGATTATTAATCTCCATAGGGCCCTTAGGCTACTTTATTTTTCTAGTCCATTCACTTTCCTATTTTCCTCAAATCTCCAACACTTCCATTCCAAATTTTTCTCTCAGCCTATGACATTGATTCCTACTTCACTGAGGAAACCAAAGCAATCGGAAGAGAACTTGAACATCTGTCCACCTAATGGACATCTGTGCCGATGTCCTCTACCTCTGCTCCTATTAACAGGTGTATGTCATCTGTGTTCTTACCCAATCTCTCTATTTACGAACTAGAACCCACTCCTCTCACTTACCTAAGGATGTGACTCTAGTCATTCTCCTTCCTCTCTCTTCAGTGTTTTTACGCTCGACTGAAGGATTCTCAAAAGCACACAAATGCGCTGTTATTTTTCCTAACGACCTGAAAACTGTTTTTTCCATGGTCATCCCCATTTCAGTTAATGGCAACTCCATCCTTCCAATTATCCAGGTCAAAAACTTTGGAATCATTTTGCAATCTACTCACACCCTCCTTCCAAGCCATCAGCAAATCCTTTAGGCTCTTCCTTCAAACTATGTCCAAAATTCAACCACTTCCCACCACCTTTATTGTTACCAACCTGGACAAAGCTACCACCATTTTTTGTCTGAATTCCTGCACCTGTCACTCTGCCACCATTCTTCCTCCCCTACCTCCCTTGACTCTTTTGTATTCTCAGCACAACAGCCAAAGGGATCCTGTTAAAATATAAATCACTGAATAAATTAATGACATTCACAATTCTAAAAACATTTTACAAGGCAGTTTTTTCTATTTTTCAAATCTTGTCTACTGTCAGGGAGAAAAACAAAAAACAAAACAGTGACTATTGTATTTGTTGCCCTGAATAATGTTACTTCACTCTCAATAAAGCCTTGACCCCATCCTAGCGAGGGTCCCAGAGCAACTCTCCATATTGCCAGTCCTTCCTGTAAAGCAAGGATAACTGAATGCAACAAGTCTGTGCCCTGTGTCACCTTCTTCCTGCCATTAAGTCTTTTTGTTAAAGCTCCTTTGACCTCTTTATTACCACTATTAAACACCCCTTAACACCATGTCCCTCTAGCTTTGGGATTTGTCTGTTTCTTTTTCATTCTGATTTGGTCACTTGCATTCCAAACTATAGGAAAGGTTGAAACGGTTCCAGGGAGACTTCACAAGTAACAGCAATTAAAGAATAATTTTCAGTATGTTGGAATTACCAACGTGGTGACTTGGAACCGCAGTTCTATGCAGACTCCTTACTAAGACACAAAAGGATTTTCACTGAGGCATACCATTTCCTCAGTTCTCACGTTCATTTGTGTTTTTATGCTGGAGACCTTGCTCTAAATGCCAAATGGTAAATTTAGTTAGGCTTGTGGAAGATAAAAAGGATTAAATAAAAGGAAAGATTAAAATAATCTTTTTAATAGGAATAGTGTCCATTCAACCTCAGAGCTATTTTAAACACAAACTCTAGAACCCTCAACTCATAAGCTTATGAAGACTGCTTCTTCCAAGCTTTCCTATTTCCGTAAATGGCAACTACACCCTTCCTCTGTTTCAGGCCCAAACCCTCGGAGTCATCCTTGACTGGCCTTTCTCCTCAGGCCCTTCACACTTGCTGTTCTCTGCCTGGAGTGTTCTTTCCCCAGATCATCGCAGTGTCACCTTCTCCATTTTCCAATTTTTTCTCAAATCTTATGAGTGAGGCCTTCCCTGAACAACCTATTTAAAAAAGTAAACTGCCTCACAACAGTGCCATTGCTGTTTCTCTGCTTTATTATTCTCAAAGCACTGGCACACCTCAGACCTACATACACTGCATTTGGCTTATTTTACTTGTTCATTAGTTTATTGACGGTCTCTCCCCACCAGAATGTAAGCTCCATGGACAGGAATTTTGTCTGTTTTGTTCATTGCTGAATCTCCAACTGGTAGAACACGTAATACACAGCAGACACGCAAATATTTGTATACTTAATGGGGATGACTAAGTAAAACTGTGACATCTGCCTCAGGAAAGGTAATCATTGAATCTTCAAATTATTCACTTATTCCTCCTAACAAACTGTGCAAGACAAAAACATCCTTCCTGATTGCATACTGGTGGTAATACTTAGGCATAAATTTAGGAAGGAATGAAACATTTAGAACTTCATAACATATAAGATAATAGCTCATAATAATAGCTCATTCTGTACCTCCGTTAACATAAAATAGTTTATTTTGAGAATTACAGGCAGCAGGTGGCATCAGAGTTTTACATGATATAGGCTCCTTTTACATTTCACCTACATACAATCTGGTTTCACCATTAAAGTCACTGAGGACCCTATTAATATTGAGCTGCCAAGCATTAAATTACTGAGTCCCAGACCTTGTATACTCTTACTGGAAACATGATCTCCCAAGTATTATCTTATTTGGAATTTCCAAAGAGTAGCCCAAGTACTTTATCGGAACTATTACAATATTTAAATAGTCAAAAAAGTCAAATGCTTCAAAAGATCTCTGCCCAAAATACTGAGTTTATTATGACCAACAATGCCACCAAACAAGTTCTCAGATTCAAACAGAATTAAAGTTAAATATGAAAAAGTAAATCAAAACAATTATACATTAACCAAGAATGAGGAGGCATCACTGATATCCCAAATTACTAAGTCTTGATAGACTAATTTCTAGGCGATTTACCAGAATTCTTTCTCAATAGAGTACACCAAAAGTCTGTACAAAGGTCACAATTAATTTTCTGTAGCTTTGCAGAAAAAAAATTAAAACCAATTCGTGAGAAAGTTAAACCATTATGACTTTAAAATTTCAGTATGTTTTGCATGTTCAGCTAACTTAGTTAAGGTGCCAAAATACAGAGCTAAAATCAGTGTGTTCCATTCCATTCACATGATGCATATGTCACTAAGTTCTTAGGCAACTCCGTGCAATTGCAAACAACAAAAAAGTGACTGAGAAGCAATGAACACAGAACGGACAGTACACACTCAGGCGACCTCTCACATTCTAACAATAGAGGTGCGACTTGTATGTAACCAGGTTGCTCAATCACAAGAATGGCAAGATTCTAGCAGTGGTTAAAAGTTTCCAGGGCCAGAAAACAGCGTCAAGGTCTGCCTTGCATCACACACTCCACATCCTATGTCCCCCCTGCAGCCCTGGAAGCGCAGGCCTCGTAGGGCCAGGTTCCCTCTCACCGTCACTGCACTTATACTGGCAGAGCCCGTCCTCGCCTCCCAGGAGGTCCAAGGCGGCGTTCAGGTACGTGTCGATCTTGTGAACGCCATTCCGGATGGTCTTCAGGGTGGCCCTCCAGTCGGTGGGCTGGGCCTGCTCCTGGCACCTGAGCTCGCCGGTCAGGAGGAGGAGGAGGAGAGCAAGCACCGGCCGCTGGAGCAGGGCCATCCGCGCAGCACCTGGCCCCACCGGTCTCCGCAGCCGCGCGACGGGCGCGCTCCCACGGAGCCCCCGGGGCGCCCTAGGCAGCTGCACCGTCCCGGCGCTTGACTGTCGTGGCAGGCTCCATGCTCACGCCTCCTTCCGGGATGGGAGGCGGGCCCTCGCCACGGTCACTGCACTCCCGCGGGAGGTGGCCCCCCCTTGCGCCTGCGCCGGAGCGAGGGGGCGTGTGAGGCACGACAGTCTCTGGTCTCCGTGCCCGCGCGGGTCGCACGGCGTGTTGGGTTCCCGGGCGCCCAGCGCCGTGGCCCCGATTAGCACTGCCTGCGTGGGTGGTACTAACGACTCATGCAGGACCCCATTCCCCCGGGAGGCAGTGGGCATTAGTATTTTTTAAAAGCCATTGTTGTAGGGTGTCGCCGGGTGGAGAACCCCTGTGAGCTCTACAACCTGCCTGGGTTTTTTAGTCCAGGCACCCCGAGGGACAAGCTTATGTGGGTGTGGACAGTGTCGGAGAAATGGGCCCCCGTGGCCCTGTGCAGAGATTGCTGCGAGGGGTCCAACAGTTTCGGGTTTGAACACTGGACTCTGCGCGGTACAGGGGCGGAGTCCGGGTCTCACCTGCTCCTGCGCGTCCTCATCGGGTCCTGCTGACCCGGGTGACAGCGGTCGAGGGAGCAGAGTGCCCAAACATGTCAACCCAAGGCCGAGGTGGTGCCAGACTCCAGGGTGAGCTGACGTACAAATTCTGAAAGAAGAAAATGATTTGACAGTTTAAAACCGTGTGTTCTTCCCTGGTAAGGAAGAAGCGCTTGAATGCTACACTTGAATGCAGTTTTTTGAAAAATCTCATGGAAATCACTTTTCCTATTCAAGATACCTTGTAAGATGATAGCTCCAGTGACGTTTCTCTTTTTCCAAGCGCTGTACAGAAAACTTAAAAAACAATTGCAGTAATTTTTACCAGAGCTATAAATATCTGGTTATCTTAGTAGCCTGGCAGTTTCCAAGAATTTTATGGTAAGATCCAGGGCAATATTGCAAGTGTTGGGAAGAGATGCGTCCTTTATAAGAATTACGGATAAATTCTAGTTTGGTGTTTGTGTTTGTTACAAGCTTCATGAGTTTATAATAAATGTGCAGTGCAGAGTTCTTGAGAATTATATACCTCTTAAGAATTATATCTCAATTATATTGAGAGCTTACTCTGTGCCATGCACTTCACATTCACGATCTCTTACGTACAGAATGCAGCCTACAGGGATGCAGCCTTTGGGCCAGTTAGAAAAAGGCACCCCTCCCAGCAGATGGATATAACTTAACTCGGGGCCCCAGCTGTAGTCCCTACTCAGACCTTCCGTTGGGTGCCTTTGGACTGTGATCAACTGGCACCATAGTGGAGGAAGAGGAAAAATGTGCCCTGGCGGTACTATCCTCTTTTTTCCGTGGAGTGGAGGTGCAGAGAAGTCACATGACAGTATCGAGTGAAACCAAGACCTCTCTCTGCCTTCACAAGATGCCAAGGATTTTCTTCTTAATTTTGGACAGCACCTTTCAACACATTCGGAAAAGGGAACATAGAATTCTCCTTTTTAGCTTTCTGGAGCATTGGTTTTTCTTGTCTCTGACAATGTGGATTTTGGAGATTACTTCTGAGGTCCTACCTAGCTGCACTACCTGAACCCATGAACCAGACTTGGTTCTTTCCAGTCCTCAGAGAAACTGTCTGATAGGGAATGAGAGACAGAATGTAGTAAGGTTACCTGGTTCCAGCCTTCAGTTACAAAAGGCCTCTCCTTTTTTTTTCTCTCTATACATTTGCTCCTTGGTGATCTCATCTAATTTCTTATACCTTAATGACAGCCTCTGCTCTGAGCACTCAGACTTAGTCTTCTCTGTTTCATCTCTGCTTAGGGATTAAATTCTCAAACTCCAGTTCCTCGGGTTGATAGACCTGTTCTCTTTTTCTCTCAAGCAAATCTTTTTATCCACTGTGTTCCCCAGGGGAAACCATCATCTCTCTAGAAAACAAGATTCAAAGTTTTATTTTCACATTTTCTTCATGTTCAACCATTGGATATTTGTTGTTCTGCTGCAGAAATCCCAAGATTTGCTTTTTGCTCTTAATTCCTGCTGTCAGATACCAGAGTTTGGCATTGACCACAGAACCAGCTACATGATTTTCAGGGCTCAGTACAAAATAAAAATGCAGGGCCCTTTGTTCAAAAACTATGAAGAATGTCACGATGATGACAGAAGATCAAGTGTGGAAGCTTTCTGGGTTCAGTTAGGGAGCAATGGAAGTGTGAAAAGTGATCACATCCTAAATATAACTTAACAGTAGAGCCAACAGGATTTACTGATGGACTAAATATGGCGTGGGAGGGAAAGAGAGGAATTAAAGACGACAATTGAGTTTTTGGCTGAAGCAATGAGAAGGATAGAGAATTCTCAGTAACTAAAATGAGGATTCCAGAAGGATCAGATTACAAGGAAAATTTAGGAAATTAATTTCAGACATGTTTGAGAAGATTATTCCGAATTTTTAGTTCAGAGGTGGGATAAGGGCTAGAAATAAATTTGGAAGTTGTCAGCATAGAAATGGCTTTTAAACACACAGGCCTAGATGCTGTCCCTAAAAAGAGTATAAAGAGATCTAAATCATAGGAGGCGGGGGGACAAAGAATCGGTCCCCCCGAAGGAGACTAAGAAGGAGCAGCCAGAACAGCAGGAGAGTGTATGGAAGACAGACAGAGCTATCTGTTCGGCTCACGTGGAGGACTGGCTATTGATCACTGGATTTAGTAACGTGGAGGTTATTGGTGAACTTCACAAGGAAAGTTTCAGTGGCGTACTGGGGACAAAACACAGTTGTAGTCAAAGGAAGAAACAAAGGAAGAGGAATTGGGAAAAGCAATTACAGTCAATATTATCAAAACGAAATTACAAAGATCTAAAATAGCCTGTATTTGTGCTGATTTTTGTCTGAATGATAAGAGTGACTTAGAATGGGATCTTCTGGGTGGCTGAAAGTAGGCTCTGTTTTCTTTATAGCGCTTCCCAGTACAACTGTAAGCACAATCAGTCAAATATTCCTTCTAGAAACCCCTAATGATCACTGTATGTGGACATCGTGGAACATGATTGTATGAATGAGGTAAGAATGCAAATTTTATTGGCTTTAATGTAACATATTAATTCAGAATGCTTGGAAGCTAGAATATTATGCAATCCTTTGTGTTATTTGAAATGACACAAAATCAACAAAATACAAATTATCAAGGGCAGTTTCTATGTTTTAGTCTTTTCCAACATCTCATTAAATGGTCTCAGCAGTGTTATTGTGATGAAAATAAATGCCATGTGCTGAAGCAGTTCCAACCATAACAATCCATCTTTGGCCGGTGCTAAGGCTGGAAGGTTAGTTTCTAAAAGGGGCTCAAATTAAGGGGATATAAGTGCTAAGTTCCAGCTGTCAGTAGCGTGAATAGCTTTCAAGCTGAGGTTGAAGTGAAGAACAAGAGATGGCTGCACTAGGTCCCTGAACACAGTGTGTTTTCATGATATGTTGAAGGTAATGGCTCCCGGCTTGGGGAGGTTGGTACCATCAGGCACATTTGATCAGCGTCTCAGTCCCTTTGCTCTTCTATAATAAAATGCCATAGACCGGGTGGCTTATAAACAACAGAAGTTTATTTCTCACAGTTCTGGAGGCTGGAAGTTCAAGGTCAGAGTGCCAGCATGGTTGGCTTCTGGGGAGGGCCCTCTTCCAGGTTGCAGACTACTAACTTCTTGCTTTGTCCTCACATGGTGTAAAAGGTGTGGGAGCTCTGGGATCTCTTTTATAAAGACACTAATCACGTTCATGAGGGATTCACCCTCATGACCTAACCACTTTCCAGAGACCCCACTTCTAATACCATCACATCGGGCATTAGGATTTCAACACGAGTTTGGGAGCGACACATTCAGACCATAGCAATCGGAGAGAGATTTTCAGGTGATCTTTGTGGGTAGAATGTAAGATTACTTCTCACATAGAGAGGAAGCACTAGAGAACATGGAAGGAACCACTTAGATGAGATTGCAGGGTTTTAGACCATCAGGATAAATTCAGCTGTGTGTTTTTCCTAGATAGGGTTTCTGACTACCAAACCGCTGGTTGATTTTCAGCTTCATATTTCCTACTTCATTCTTCATCTTCCCTGGGTTCCCATAGAGAGCACAGCTTCAAAATACCCCTGACTAAATGTACTTCTATTCCTCAATTCCCTTTATTTCTGCAGTGGCAACACCAATCACATCATTATCCAAGAGAAAAGCTGGGAATTATCCTAGACTCATCTCTCTCCCTAGTGCCCTGTCATCTCTTCTGT